>NC_072376.2:88452096-88755564 GCF_028885625.2 Pongo pygmaeus
TATCATCAGCGAACAGTGACAGTTTGACTTCTTTACCGATTTGGATGCCTTTCCTTCCCTTGTCTGACTCCTCTGGCTGGGACTTCTAGTACAGTGTTGAATAGCAGTGATGAAAATGGGCATCCTTGTCTTGTTCCAGTTCTTAGGGAAATGCTTTCAACTTTTCCCCATTCAGTATAATGTTGGCTGTGGGTTTGTCATAGATGGCTTTTATTACCTTAAGGTATGCCCCTTCTATGCCGATTTTACCAGGGGTTTTAATCATAAAGGGATGCTGGATTTTCTCAAATGCTTTTCTGCATTTATTGAGATGATCAAATGATCTTTGTTTTTAATTGTGTTGATGTGATGTATCACACTTATTGACTTGCATAAGTTAAACCACCCCTGTATCCCTGGTATGAAACTCACTTGATCATGGCATATTAACTTTTTGATATGCTGTTGGATTCAGTTAGCTAGTATTTTGTTGTGGATTTTTGTTTCCATGTTCATCAGGGATATTAGTCTGTAATTGTTTTTGTTGTTGTTATGTCTTTTCCTGGTTTCAGTATTAGGGTGATACTGGCTTCATGGAATGATTTAGGGAGGATTTCCTCTTTCTCTATCATTGGAATAGTTTCAGTGAAATTGGTACCAATTCATCTTTGAATGTCTGATATAATTTAGCTGTGAATCCATCTGGTCCTGGACTTCTTTTTGTTGGCAATATTTTTTATTACTGTTTGTAGGGTGATCAGACCCAACACCAGGTCGTGGGGGCTATGAAGTCCGACGGAGTCAAAGGAATGAGACAAGACAAGTTAAGAGTACATAGGGTGGGTCCAGGGGGCCAACGCTAGTATGGAGGCTGCAAAGGTCCTGAGTTCTGGGAGCCCATACTATTTATTGGTAATCAAAGAAGCAGGTGGTGAGGACGTGTGGACATGGGGGTAAACAGGTGAGGACATGAGGACATTGAGGGTAGAAAGGTAGTGGTGCATCAAGCGTAGCTGTGACGGTTTAGCATATGCTCTGCTACTTGAGATAATGGAGAACAGGTTCTTCTAATTCAAGATACAATCAATTTATGATTTTGGGAGAGCAAGGAGCAAGGGGCCAGTGAGTCTGGACACATTCCAGAGGCTAGGAGGGGTTTTATGCCCTGAGCCCTGGATTCCATCCAAGCCACAAGGGGTTTTATGCCCTGGGTTTAGATTGTAGTGCTGTGGGGCAGCCTTCCACTCTTTGGCACAGAGCTTGGTGTTCCCTAGGCCACGAGGGGTTTTGGACCCTGGACCCAGGACATGTTCCAAGACTCTTCTACATTATGTCAGACAAACAAGCCCTGCCTCAGCCCTTCTACCAATACTGTTTAAGTCTCACTGCTTGTTACTGGTCTGTTCAGAGTTTCCATTTCTTCCTGATTTAATCAGGAGGGTTGTATATTTCCAGGAATTTATTCATCTTCTCTAGATTTTCTAGTTTGTGTGAATAAAAGGTGTTCATAGTAACCTTAAATGATCTTTTGTATTTCTGTGATATTGGTTGTAATAGCTCCCATTTCATTTCTAATTGAGCTTTTTTGAATCTTCTCTTTTCTTGGTTAATCTCACTAATGGTCTATCAATTTTGTTTATCATTTCAAAGAACCAAGTTTTTTTTTCATTTGTCTTTCGAATTTTTTTTGTTTGTTTCAATTTCATTTAGTTCTGCCCTGACCTTTGTTATTTCTTTTCTTCTGCTGGGTTTGGGTTTGGTTTATTCTTGTTTCTCTAGTTTCTTGAGGTGTGACCTTAGAGTGTCTATTTGTGCTCTTTCAGACTTTTTGATGTAGTCAAAAGTTTGATGAATTTTCCTCTTAGCACCACTTTTGCTGTGTGCCAGAGGGTTTGATAAGTTGTGTCACTAAATACATTCAAAGAATTTTTTAAATTTCCATTTTGATTTCATTGTTGTTCCAAAGATCATTTAATGTCCAAAGATCATTCAGGAGTAGACTATTTAATGTCCATTATTTGTATAGTTTTGAGGGTTCTTTTTGGAGTTAATTTTCAGTTTTATTTCACTGTGGTTTGAGAGGGTACTTGATATAATTTTGACTTTTTAAATTTATGGAGACCTGTTTTGTGGCCTATCATATGGTCTATCTTGGAGAATGTTCCATGGGCTGATGACAAAAATGAATATTCTGCAGTTGTTGGGTATAATGTTCTGTAAATATCTGTCTGGGGTATAGTTTCAGTCCATTGTTTCTTTGTTGACTTTCTGTCTTGATGATCTGTCTAGTGCAGTCAGTGGAGTATTGAAGTCCCCCACTATTATTGTGTTACCATCTATCTCATTTCTTAGGTCTAGTAATACATGTTTTACAAATTTGGGAGCTCCAGTGTTAGGTGAATATATACTTAGGATTGTGATATTTTCCTGTTGGACTGATCCTCTTGTCACTATATAATGTGCCGCCTCTTTGTCTTTTTTAACTGTTGTTGCTTTAAAGTCTGTTTTGTCTGATATAAGAATAGCTATTCCTGCTTGTTTTTGGTGTTCATTTGCCTGGAATATCTTTTTCTAGCCCATTACATTAAGTTTACGTGATTTCTTATGCATTAGGTGAGTCTCTTGAAGACAGCAGATACCTGGTTACTTGATTTTTATCTATTCTGCCATTCTGTATCTTTTAAGTGGAACATTTAGGCCATTTACATTCAACTTCAGTATTGAGATGTAAGGTACTTTCTTATTCATTGCGCTAGTTGGTGCCTGAATACCTTTTTTTTCGTTGTGTTGTTGTTTTATAGGCCCTGCAAGATTTATGCTTTAAGGAGGTTCTATTTTTGTCTATTTTGAGGTTTTATTTCAAGATTTAGAATCCCAGCTGGGTGTGGTGGCTCACGCCTGTAATCCCAGCACTTGGGGAGGCTGAGGGGGGCGCAGATCATTTGAGATTAGGAGTTAGAGACCAGCCTGGCCAACATGGTGAAACCCCATCTCTACTAAAATACAAAAATTATCTGGGTGTGATAGTGCGTGCCTGTAATCCCAGCTACTTGGGAGGCGGAGGCAGGAGAATCGCTTGAACCCGGAAGGTGAAGGTTACAGTGAGCCGAGATTGTGCCACTGCACTCCAGCCTGGGCGATGGAGTAAGCCTCCATCTAAAAAAAAAAAAAGAAAGAAAAAAAAATTTAGAATTCCTTTTACCATTTCTTGTAGTGCTGGCTTGTGGCAAATTCTCTCAGCATTTGTTTCTCTGAAAAACACTTTATCTCTTATTTATGAAGCTTAGTTTTGCTGGATAAACTATTCTTGGCTGACAATTATTTTGCTTAAGGAGGCTAAAGAGTACCCCAATCCTTTCTGGCTTGTAGAGATTCTGTTGAGAAACCTGCTCTTAATCTGATAGATTTTCCTTTATAGGTTACGTGATGCTTTTGCCTCATAGCTCTTAAGATTCTTTCCTTCATCTTGATGTTAGATAACTTGATGACTATGTGCCCAGGTAATGATCTTTTTGTGATGAATTTCCTGGGTGTTCTTTGAGCTTCTTGTATTTGGATATCTAGATCTCCAGCAAGGCCAGGTAATCCCTCAAATAAATTTTCCAAACTTTTAAATTTCTCTTCTTCCACAGGAACACCAATTATTCTTAGGGTTGGCTGTTTAACATAATCCCCAATTTCATGGACGCTTTATTCATTTTTTTAATTACTTTTTCTTTGTCTTTTTCAGATTGGGTTAATTCAAAAGCCTTGTTTTCAAGCTCTGAAATTCTTTCTTCTACTTGTTCTATTGTTGACACTTTCCAGTGCACTTTATATTTTTCTAAGTGTGTCTTTGATTTCCAGAAGTTGTGATTGTTTTTTCTTTATGATGTTTGTTTCTCTGGAAAATTGTTCATCCATGTCTTGTATTGTTTTTTAAATTTCTTTACGTTGGTTTTCACTTTTCTCTGGTATCTCCTTGAGTAGCCTTAATAATCAACCTTCTGAATTCTTCATGTGGCAGTTCAGAGATGTTTTTCTTGGTTTGGATCCATTGCTAGGGAGCTAGTGTGGTCTTTTGTGGGGTGTTAATAGAACCTTGTTTTGTCATATTACCAGAATTACTTTTCTGATTCCTTCTCATTTGGGTAGACTGTTTCAGTGGAAAAAGCTGGAACTCAAGGCCACTGTTCAGATTCTTTTGTCCTATAGGGTGATCCCTTGATGTGGTATGTTCTCCCTTTCCCTAGGGATGTGGCTTTCTGGGAGGTGAACTGAATGATTATTATTGCTCTTCTGGGTCCAGCCACCCAGTGCAGCTACCAGGCTCCAGGCTGGTGCTGAGAAATACCTGATTCCTGTGATGTGATCCATCTTCAGGTTTCCCAGCTGTGCATACCAGCACCTGCTCTGATGGAGGTGTCAGGGGAGTGAAGTAGACTCTGTGAGAGTCCTTGGTTGTAGATATGCTTAGTGTGCTGGCTTTCTTGGATGCTGGTTATGCTAGCAGTGAAGTTTTTATGTGGACAGACCCAGGCCCTCTGGTTAGCCACAATGTTGCAGGCAGTGAAATTAGGTGTTGTTTTCTCCTCCCTTGGAGCAGGGTTATTCTGTCATTAATTGCTATAATGTCCTGAGGTGGATGATCTCCAGCCAGGAGGTGGTGCTTTCAAGAGAGCACCAGCTACGATAGTAGAATGGGGATATAAGCTTGCCCTAAGTTGGCCAGGATACGTATTTGGCTTTCTCAGGTAAAGGTCAGGGCCATGAAGCTCCCAAAAGTTTATGTCTTTTGTGATTGGCTGTTGGGATGGGTAGAGAAAAACCATGAGGTGGGTGCAGGGTTAGACAAGTCTGAGCTCAGACTCTCCTTGGGCAGGGCTTGCTATGGCCACTGTAGGGGATGCTGGGTGGTTCTTGGGCTAATGAAGTTATGTTCCAGAGGGGATTATGGCCACCTCTGTCACTAAGAAAGTGGGGGAAAGCCAGTAATAATAGGCCTAACTCAACTCCCACACAGTTGGTGAGGCTGGTCTTGCTCACTCTGTGCCCTCCTAACAGTGGCAAATTAATCTCCAGGAAGCCCAGGGAGAACTCAGACCTTGCCCCAGGCTATAAGCTTCCCTGCTGAGAAAGCCAGCATCACTTTCAGGCCTCACCTGCCCCTCCCTGTCTGCCCACACAATGGGCCGTGGCTCCTGTGCTCCTTTCTGCAGCAGTTCCTGTTCAACACCTGGATTCTGCTCAAGAGAGTTTATGCCCAGTAAAATTATTATAAAGTTCAGTTGGAAGCTTCTCTTCTCTTCCTAGCAGATATCTGGGGTATGTGAGAGAGAGAGAGGAAAGAGCTTCCTCTTTCCCTCTTCTGTCCTTCCATCCCCGAGTCCTGGAGACCTTGGCAGTCACCACCATGGGTGTTAAAACGACTTACACTCATGAAGCAGGGGGTTTAGGGGGTGAAAATCATCCACTCTTACCCACATATGTCCTATCTCCCTTATTGTCAGTAGCCTTGAATTCCCTAGACCTCATTTATGCCATGGACACTAACGTGGCCTTTATCCATGAAACAGGAAGCTTGGGCATGGCTTAATTGGCAGGAATCAGCCACGATCACCTGTGCTGTGCCTTTTAACCTCTGTTGTTGTCTACCTCTGGATCCCTTAGATCCAGTTTTCTTTCCCAGGGCTTTGACCCGAAGCTTGGAATTGAGTTTGGAACAAAAATGTGTCTCAGGGGAGTTGCGTGGACTCCTATCATAAGCTGAATGCTAAGGTGTAACCATAGAACTGAGTCCTCCTCCAATAAGGGAGAGGAAAGGATGTCTTGTGACACACCCAGATGACTGATAGCTATAGTTATGCTTGCTAAGATTTGGGTGCATGATGCTTGGCTTTTGTTAGCTCCCTTGGTCTTATTTTCTCAAAGGAAATGTCCAAGTGAGGGCATCCTATTTATTCCCATCACCTGGCAGGGTTTTCAGGATAATTCCTCAGAACTAGAATGTTGATCCAGATTTTCACATTACCCATCCCTCTTGTTCTTTCTGAGCTGCAGCTGGAGACTGCTGGTTGGTTCACAGTAACAAGTAGGATTAATCTTAAAATGTAGGTAAAAACTTAAAAACAACTAGTGAGTTTAGAATTTAATGACAAATATATGATAGGTTTTGAAACATGATTTCTCACTCACCAGTCCTCATTTTTGTTAAAAACAAACAAACAAACAAACAAATCATGATAGGACTGAGTTGTTTGCAAAACAGACTTTACATTTTTATACTTGGCCTGATTATTTGCATAAAGTACAGCAAGAATTATTATTTCTGCATAGCCCTTTTGGATTGGCTTTGATGGAAGTTTGTTCCACAAGGAATCAGATAAGACCTTTTAAAGCTGAGCCCAGCCATGGGTTTATCCTCAAATACCTGTGAGTTTGGTGATCCTCTCCTCTTAAGGTTCCAAGATAAACTTGGAGTTCCTGGACCTGTTAAAAGTGGCATTCTTTACTGACCGTAGGAACCCTGTGCAGGGACTGTGTAAACAAGAGTATGAGGCCAGTTTCCCCATTGGGATTTTATTGGCGCTGCAAGTCAAGATTGACTCCTTAAAGGAAAGCATACCCTTTCAGTCAAAGACTTGGTAAAGTAATCAGTTTTTCCAGTTGTGTCCTGTTGCAAGAGAGAAATGGATTCTTATTGCACTGGTGTAAACAACTATATTGCCATAAGTTATGAATACTCACAGATAGTTTTCAAATTTTAGAGAAACCAGGCAGACAGAAACAAACATGCTCCAAATTTTGGTTACATAAGTATACCTTGCTTAATTATTAAAGGCCATAAATAGTTCAAAATAAGTTTCCTTGACTCTGAGAAACAAAACAAGGATGAGCAATATTCCAAGCAAAAGTCAAAAAGATTTGCTTTAGTTTTCTGAGTTCAGTCCATTTAGTTAATTCTTGCTTTGGTTGATATTCATGAACATTTCAGCTCTTCATGAGTCCTGTACATTTTCCTTCATTCCAATGTCACAATCTCCAAAGTTATCAGAAGCCTGTATTTGACAGCACGTGTTACAGTTCTATGGCTTATTGTAAATCATCTCTTGAAAAGGATTAAAACAAGACAACAATTGTCTCTGAATAGCAAAATGTCCAGGGTAGTTACACTTGGAAACACAATTGACAAAGGAGTTTGGTTTTCTCTGTGGTTTACAATAAGTTAACATAACAACCTTAATTATGATTGGTAGCATAACTTAGACATTAGAATTTTAGAAAATCCCATACAGTTTTGGAACATGTATTAATATTACTCACAAAAATATAACCTAAACAAGATTGAACATCATTTTGACAATTTCATTTACCTAAACATGTCAAATCATCCCGTTTGCCTCTCTTTTCTGGGTGTTTCAGGGGCCCTCTGGACTATCTAAAAGCCAGGTGTCAGGAAAGACAATTAAGAAACTTTAAGTTTGATTTTTGGAAGGCTGTTAAATATGTTTAAAGCATTTGATATTATGAAATAGCGTTCCAGATTACTATAAACAATTTTGCCAAAATGATGACTCAGAAATTTTAAAGCAGCAAAAACCTTTAATAACCCTTTTGAATTTAGTTAACATGGTCACAGAGATAACCTCTTCTGCAAGATTAATTTCCATAATTCTTGCACCAGTTGCTTGAACCTTCAGCTTTTCCTACCTAACTCAAAACAATCCTTTAACCCTAGGCAAAAATTTACACTTCCATGCTTCCTTATAACCTTTTACTAAAAAACCACATTTTACCGTTCTTACACACCTTGCATGTAAATCTATTTCCAGTAGTCTCAATTACATGTTGTAATGGTAACTCCTAGAATTTTTAACATTAATTTAAAACCTGGTAAGTTGTTCTAATTGTGTGCTAACTGCAGCCAAGTTTTACCTTCTTAATTAATGGTATGGTTAGTTCCATGTGTCCCCAGGCCTTACCAGCTGTGAAGCCAGCAAGTCATATTTCTCAAAACCCAAAAAGCAGTTTGTAACCTTCAAACACTTAGCAAACCTTGCATCTGACCTACATTATGCAGCCCACCTATTTACATTTTAATGACATCTGCTTTTTACCAATAATCTTTAAGGCTGCTTTTATTTCTCAAAGATTAAAGTCACATGAACTGAAAGGCATCACAGCTTTTATCTTCCCTTAAAAAAATATTAGATCTGAGCACCCGTCTTCCTTTAGGCCAAATTAATTAGAGCTCTTTTTACAGACATCACACACACACACACACACACATACACACACACACAAACTGCACAGACACGCAGGAGAAAACCCAGTCCCCGGGTGGGGTTCTTTAAGAGACAGGGCTAGGAAAACATCCAGATATCAACCAGAGCGGGCTCATCCCCTAAGGCAGGATTGCTAAACAAAGCCCTATCAAGCAGTTACAGGCAGTGCCCCCAATATGTAGAACAAGATGAAGGCTTCATTTCAGAACCAAAACTTTGCAGATAATACAGAGATAGTTGGTTGGGGGGGTTTGGTTTAGTAAAGCGACTTCTAAAAGGAAAAGAACTTTAAAAGTTACTACTGATGGGGTGAAGAAGAGGAAAGAAAAAAAGTTTAAAAAATGCCTGGGGAAGAACCTCTTATTCTTATGCAAGTGGTTCCTTCACCAGGGAGACAAGTTTAATTGCTGCGGGTCAGAGCTGGCCTTTCTGGCCCAGGGCGTGTGGCAGAAAACACCAGCCAGCTGCCCGCGGCACCTTGGGCCATGTGTCCCAGACCCGGCAGGGAGGGGAGGGGGGAGGGGAGCCGCTGCTCATTGGTCCATCCCGAAAAAGGAAACAAAAGGCCATGAAAAGGCTGGGGAGCAAGGCGGGGGTGTGGGCATGATTTCCCCCACTCTCAGAAGTCTGAGGATGAAAAGGCTTAGGAGCAACAGTGAGAGGCTTTGTGTCATTTCACTCACCGCTTCTTGAGCCCCATGTTGGGGGTCAAAAATGTTGCAGGACTTTTCCTTCGTGAAGCTAAAGATGGCATTCTTTGTCCCACGGCCACAAAAATTCAGGCTTGCAGACAATTTGAATGGTAAGACAGAATTTTATTGGGTGAAAAGGAAGAAAAGGAAGAAACAGGGACTCTTGCTAGGCCAGAGTCCCTGCTAGAATGCTTCCTGCTTTACCGTTGGAATCCTAGGTTCCACACAGGAAGTGAGGGGGCCAGGCTCCTCCCCGCTGCAAACAGCGTGAACTTCCTGAGACTCCACCCCAGGGCGCAGGTTGGTTGGAGTTTTTCCGGGAACCCCTTCCCACCTGGCTGTCTCACCAGCACTTTGGCAGGCCAAGTTGAGAGGATAACTTAAAGCCAGGAATTCAAGACCTGATTGGGCAATATAGTGACACCTTTATCTCTATGGAAGGAAAAAAAATGTTAGCCGGGCATGGCTGTGTGTTCCTGTAGTTCTAGGTACTCAAGACACTCAGGTGGGAAGAGAAGTTGAGCCCAGGAGTTTGAGGCTGCAGTGATGCAGCCAGCTAGGATTGTGCCACTGCATTCTAGCCTGGGCAATAGAGCAAGACTCTGTCTCTCAAAAAAATTTTTTCTTTGCCTGACTTAAATAGTAAAATTAAAGTAAGATAGTAGGGACAGGGTGGGGACCAGCAGCCATCCTCCCTCCTGAAAAATAAACATAAAAATAAATTGGCCGGGCGCGGTGGCTCACGCCTGTAATCCCAGCACTCTGGGAGGCCGAGGCGAGCAGATCACGAGGTCAGAAGATCGAGACCATCATGTCTAACACGGTGAAACCCCATCCCTACTAAAAAATACAAAAAATTAGCCGGGCGTGGTGGTGGGCTCCTGTAGTCCCAGGTACTCGGGAGACTGGGGCAGGAGAATGGCGTGACCCCGGCAGGCAGAGCTTGCAGTCAGCCGAGATTGCACCGCTGCACTCCAGCCTGGGCGACAGAGCAAGACTCTGTCTCAAAAAATAAATAAATAAATAAATAAATAAAAATAAATTAAGATAAGTTTCATTTTGGGAAATATATTTAAAAATATAATTCTAAACTACTGGTCCTCACTAAAATTAAGGTGGGGATTAGAAGGAGTTAGGAGGAGAAGCTTCCTATGCCAGGGACAGCAGTAGGCACTCTCCAAATTTTACCTCCTTTACAACTGTAGGAAGTAGGAATTATTATTCCCATTTTACATTTGAAAAAAAACCTGGAAAAATCTCAGATAATAATTAACTTGTCCAAGATCATGAAGCTAGGAACTAAGCACAGATAGGGATTCCCAGTTAAGGGCTCAAGAGAGATCAACCTGTTAAGAGAAGAGAAGGTGTTTTTCATTTTCATATTACCACCTTAAGACCATATGCTGCTGTTTCACAAAGGAGACTCACAAATTCATTGACTAGTTCTAGATCGATTCCCCATTTCAGAAATCCTCTGCATTGTAACGCTAATATTTACTGGGAGCTTAACTACATGCTAGGCATGTTCTAAGCAGTTTATATGTGATAATCAATTTAATCCTCACACAATCTGATGAGGTAAGTGCTATTATTATCCTTATTTTAGCAGATGGGACACCAAGGCACAGAGAAGTTAGATGACTTTCCAAAGGTTGCATAGCTAGTAAACAGTAGAGCCAGGATTCGTTCCTGGCAGACTGGTGCCAATGTTATACTCTTACCTGTCTTTTATAACTCTGGCACCAGAGCAAAGTATAACAACTGGTTTGAATTTTTTACATATCAAAAGTGGCTTGGAGAGATTAAAGAACATTTTTTGTGTTTTTTTTTAGTTGTCTCCACCGAACAGAAACCTGTCAAACTGGTTATTCAGGTTTAAGCCACTTTATAGTTCTCACAAGAATGTTAAAGGAAAATAATGAAAACAAACAGATGTTAAATGATTCACTCCAGTATAAGCTCAATTATCTAAGTTCCTTTGCTTTTATAGCAATCAAGATGTCTTCGGACTTTGACCAAGTCTGGAACTTTTTCATATTGTATTTATTTCAAATAATGAGATGACCAAAGGTGATCTGTGAAAAACACAGGATAGAAACTGCAGCACCCTGTTAGAACCCACATCTAGGTTGTTGAAGAAAAGAGTCAAACTCTGTAGAATATTTGAAGAGATTTATTCTGAGCCAAATATGAGTGACCGTGGCCTATAACCCAGCCCTCAGGAGATCCTGAGAACATGTGCCCAAGGTGGTTGGGGTGCAGCTTAGAACATTTTAGGGAGACATTTACACATTAGAGAGACATGGGACTTCAATCAAATACATTTAAAAAATTCATTAGTTTGGTCCAGAAAGGTGAGACAACTGAAAGTGGTTGGGTAGGGTGGTGGGGGGTGGGGTGGGGGTCAGGGGCTTCTTATAGGTGGGTTTAAAAATTTTCTGGTTGACAATTGGTTGAGTTTAAAGACCTGGGATCAGTAGAAAGGAAATGTCTGGGTTAAGACAAAGGATTGTGGGGACTAAAGTTCTTATTTGCAGAGGAAGCCTTCAGGTAGTAGGCTTCAGAGAGAATAGGTTTTAAAATATGTTTCTTTTTTTTTTTTGAGACAGAATCTCACTCTGTCACCCAGGCTGGAGTGCAGTGGCATGATCTCGGCTCACTGCAAGCTCCGCCTCCCAGGTTCATGCCATTCTCTTGCCTCAGCCTCCTGAGTAGCTGGGACTACAGGCGCCCACCACCACACCTGGCTAATTTTTTGTATTTTTAGTAGAGACGGGGTTTCGCCGTGTTAGCCAGGATGGTCTTGATCTCCTGACGTCATGATCCACCTGCCCCAGCCTCCCAAAGTGCTGGGCTTACAGGCGTGAGCCACCGCGCCTGGCCGTAAAATGTTTCTTATCAGATTTAAAGTTTGTGTTGATGTTAATGCTGGAAAGGTATAATGAGATATGTCCAACCCCACTTCCCATCATGCCTCAGGTTTAATTTTAAAGGTGCCCTGGCTGAGAAAGTCCATTCAGATGGTTGAGGGGCCTTAGAGTTTTTTTTTTTTTTTTTGGTTTACAAGGTTAAAAGTTGGCTTGAGATAGTATGAAAAATAGTGAAGGTATATAGGACTCAGAGTTAATTTTAGTCCTTTTGATGTCTGTCTGTCCCAATCCAGCTCCATGTATCATTAGTATCACAGAGAGTAAAGTACAGTTATTCTGAGGAGAAACCCAGGAGTTTGGACCTTGTGTTAGTCCATTCTCACATTGCTATAAAGAAATAACTGAGACTGGGTAATTTCTAAAGAAAAGAGGTTTAATGGCTCATGGTTCCAAAGGCTGCACAGGAAGCATGATGCTGGCATCTGCTCAGCTTGCGGGGAGGCCTCAGGAAACTCACTATCATGGCAGAAGGTGAAGGGGAAGCAGGCACATCACGTGGCCAGAGCAGGAGCAAGAGAGAGGAAGGGCAGAGATGCTACACACTTTTAAACAACTAGATCTCACAAGAACTCACTCACTATAACAAGAACTGCACCAAGGGGCTGGTGCTAAATCATTCCAGAGAAATCCACCCCAATGATCCAGTCACCTCCCATCAGGCCCCACCTGCAACACTGGGGATTACAATTCAACATGAGATTTGGGTGGGGACATTTATCCAAACTACATCAGACCCATAGTTGAGTTTGCAGTGTAGCCCTATAATGATATAATTAGAGAGGAGAAGGATTGGGAAATAAGGGAAGATAGGTGAGCAGGCCAGACCTGGGAGGCTCTGAATACCAGCTTGAAGAGTCTGAATTTATTCTGTATCTAATGGGGAGCCATGATCCATAAGGTAGGCTATGGAATTATTAGGTCTCTTCCTACCAAGACTCTAAATATTCCTTTGTATCAGGGTTGACCCAGGTCAGGCTGAATGTTCCCAGGTTACTTTGGGTTCGCCTGGCGTTTCCAAGTCTGGTTCACGGTCTTCAGGAACTAGGAACAGGGTTTTCTCTACCTCCACTTCCCTGTTGAATTTTGATCTAGCTCAGGGAACCTGTTTGTCCCTTTCTAAAAATGTGAGTGTGTAGTTCCCAAGACAAATGGGCAACAACTGCTCTGTGGCCTGGCTGAAGGATCCTGCCAGGGTGCTGATGAGTTTGTTTCCTCATACTACATTTATCTTTAGCACAGCGACTAGCAGTAGGCAGAATTCCTAGCTCAGCCCAGTGATCACCAAGAAGTATACAGGTAAAGGCAACTACGAGTCCAGCAAAGAGCAGACTTATAGGGGGCAATCAAATGAATCTATTGCACCTGCTTAGGTTCAGCTGCCCAAGATAATCTAGGAGAGATGTGATGGGAAGGAGAATAGGAGAGTGCTTAGTCATGTTAGGTACAGAGACAACATTTAAAAAAACTTTATTGTTTATTATTTTTTCCAATTTTTAATTTTGGTAAAACATACATAACATAAAATTTACTATCTTAATCATTTTTAAGTGTACAGTTCAGTGGCATTAAGTACAATCATATTGTTGTGCTACTATCACCACTATCCATCTCCAGAAGTCTTTCCATCTTGCAAAACTGTATTCATTAAGCAATAACTCCCATTCTCCCCTCTGCCCAGCCCCTGGCAACCACCATTTGACTACTCTGAGTACCTCATATAAATGGAATAATACAGTATTTGCCTTTTTGTTACTGTCTCATTTCACTTAACATAATGTCCTCAAGATTCATCCATGTTATACCATATATCAAAATTTCCTTCCTATTTAAGGCTGAATAATATGCCATTGTATGTGTTTACCACATTTTGCTTATTCAGTCATCCACCAATAGTCACTTGGTCTGCTTCCACATTTTAACTACTGTGAATAATGCTGCTATAAACACAGGTGTACAGATATCTCTTTGATACTGCTATCACTTCTTTTGTGTATATATGCAGCAATGGAAATGCTGGATCATATGGTAATTCTACTTTTAGTTTTTAAAGAACCACCATTTTACACTGGTGCTGCCCTTTTACATTCCCACCAACAGTGCATAAGGGTTCCAATTTCTCCACATCCTTGCCAACACTTATTATTATTATTATTATTTTTTAAATAGTAACCATCCTAATAAGGGTGGAGTGATATCTCATTGTTGTTTTGATCTGAATTTCCCTAATTATTCATGATGTTGAGCATCATTTCATGTACTTACTGGCCATTTATATATCTTCTTGGAGAAATGTCTATTCAAATCCTTTGCTCATTTTTAAATCATGTTGTTTTTTGTTGTTGAGTTTTAGGAGTTTTCTCTATATTCTGGATATTAATCCCTTATTAGATATATGATTTTCAAATATTTTCTCCCATTCTGTGGGTTGCCTTTTTTACTCTGTTAATGCTATCTTTTGATGCACAAAATTTTAAAATTTTAATACAATCCAATTTTTCTTTTGTTGTTTTTGTTGCCTGTACTTGTGATGTTATATCCAATAAATTATTGCCCATTCTAATGTTGTGAAGCTTTTGCCCTATGCTTTCCTCTATGAGTTTTATAGTTTTAGTTCTTACATTAGGTTATGGATCTAGTCTGCATTCATTTAATGTAAATGGTATCAGGTAAGGGTCCAACTTTATTCTTTTGTATGTGGCAATTTTCCCAGCACCATTTGTCAAAAAGATCATCTTTTCCCCATTGGATAATCTTAGCACCCTTGTGCTAAGAGGGTTTATTTCTGGACTCTCTGTTCTATTCCATTGGTCTGTATGTCAGTCTTTGTGCCAGTTCCACACTGTTTTGATTGCTGTAACTTTGTGGTAAGTTTTGAAACAAAGAAGTGTGAATCCTCCAGCTTTTGAAGTGCAGATTTGCTGGATATAGGATTCTTAGTTGATAGTTTCTTTCTTTTAGCACTTTATATCAGCCTACTGCCTTCTGGCCTCTGAAGTTTCTGATGAGAAATCTGCAGATAATCTTATTGAGGATTTCTTATACGTGATGATCACTTCTCTCTTGTGGCTTTCAAAATTTTCTGTCTTTGGCTTTTAATAGTTTGATGGTAATACTTTTGGTGTGTCTTTGAATTTATCCTACTTGGAGTTCATTGAGCTTCTTGGATATTTATATGCATGTCTTTCATTAAATTTGGCAAGTTTTTGGTCATAATTTCTTTGAATAATCTCTTTCCCCTTTCTCTCTCTTACTTCTCCCCAAGGACTCTGCACAAAGCATGTGTGGGGCTGTTTGACAATGTCCTACAGGTCCTTTAGGCTCTGTTTTCTTCAATTTTTTTCTTTATATTCCTCAGATTCAATAATTTTCCTTGTCCTTTCTTCAAGTTTGTTGATTCTTGTGCATGCTCAAATCTGCCATTGAATCTCTCTAGCAAGTTTTTTTAAATTTCAGCTGTTGTACTTTTCAGTTCCAGAAAATTTCTGGAAACCAATTTCTTTTTGGTTTCTTTTTAGGTTTTCTCTCTCTTTATTGATATTTGCATTTTGTTCATACATCATTTTCTTGACATGTTCCACATCTTCCTTTAGTTCTTTGGGTAACTTTAAGACAGTTGTTTTAAAGTCTTTGTCTAAGAGATCCTCCATCAGGTCCTTTTCAAGGACAGTTTCTGTTCATTTATTTTTTCCTTTGAATGGGCCATATTTGCCTGTTTCTTTGTATCTCTTGTGTTTTGTTGTGTTGTTGAAAACTAGACTTTTGAATCTAATAATGTGGTAATTCTGAAAATCAGATTATTTTCCTTCCCCAGGGTTTACTAGCTTTTTGTTTTTTATTGTTATAGATTGTCTCTGTGCTGAGGATTAGCCTGAAGTATAAGCTTACAGTCTTCTTGGGTCTTTTCTAAGCCTGTCCCTGAGCATGCACAGTGACTTTCTAATATTTTCTGTATATACAGTTGTTTTTGAATGTCATAGCCTTCAATGTCTGGCTTCCAAAAATGGAGAAAAAGAGAAAAATGAAGGGCAGAAAAAGGCTCTAATCGTTTAAATCCCTTGGAAGTTGCTTCAGCCACAGGAGGTGGGGTTTGCCACAATGGGCGGGGGGAAGGTGCAACAACAAAACAATGGCTGTCATTTCTTCTTCTGAAACTTTGTAAAGCAACAACCAGCAATCAGAGCTCTAATATTTGGAGGACATTTTTTTTTTCAACCTTGATTCCAGCAAGTTGTGTACAAACTGCTCCAGGAACACATACACAGCTGCCTGACACAGGGCTGAGGAGTAGGGTTTGGCTACTATTGGCTATTACTATGCTGAAATTCACTGAAATTAACTGCAGCTTACTGTCCAACTCTTCCCCTAGAAGTTGCTAGCTTTTGATAGACCCCAAAGTTTTAAAATAGTTATGTCAGACAGATTCTGCTAGAACAATTGTTTAGGTGGGAAGTCAGATTCCTGGTGCTTTCTACTCTGCCATCTTCCCAGAATCCTCTCTCTAGTTTTAAAGACATAAGAATTTATAATATACTTTTAACTCCAGTGGTAATAACAGCACATTAAATATCTACTCATCCAAATAAAATTTGTTCATTAGTACAAAAATCCAGTGAAATCCTTTATAGAAGCTACACTCTTCACATTGGTTCTTGGCAGGAAAGTCCCTTATCTGAGCAGCTTGAGGGCTAACAAGTATCTTCTCATATCAGAAGGAAAAAGGGGGAACATCTTATTTCCTGGAGAAAACGGGACAAGAAGAGCTGAAATGGAGGAAGAATGTGACTTATATGTGATTTCAAGCTTGTGTTACCAACAAATCTTTTCTATGCTTATAATAGGGTAAGGAATACAGGAAACTTATGGATAAATTTAGTGATATGGTTTGGATATTTGTCCCCTCCAAATCTCATGTTAAAATGTAATCCCCAGTGTTCAAGGTGGGGCCTTGCAGGAGGTATTTTGTCATGGGGGTGGATCTCTCATAAATAGCTTGGTGCTGTCCTTGCAATAGGGAGTGAGTTCTCGCAAGTTCTAGTTGTTTAAAAATGTGTGGCACCTCCTCCCTCTTTCTCTTGCTCCCACTCTCACCGTGTGAGATGCCTGTGCCCCTTTCATCTTCTACCATGACTGTAAGCTTCCTGAGGCCCTTACCAGAAGCAGTTGCTATTACCATGCGTCCTCTATGGTCTGCAGAACTGTGAACCAAACAAACCACTTTATAAATTACCCAGCCTCAGTATTTCTTTAGAGCAATGTAAAAACGACATAATACACCCAAGGAATGTGTTTGAGCCAATATTCCTTGAGTGCCTCTTTGTGCTAGGCACTTGGCTAAATACTTATTATTTCTATTGTCTAATATGGTTGCTACCAGCCTCATGTGGCAAATGAATACTTGAAATGTGGCTTGTCAGAATTAAGATGTGCTGAAAGTAAAATACACACCAAACTCTAAAGATTTGGTATGAAAAAGAATGTAAAATATCGCAGTAATATTTTATGTTGATTACATGTTAAAATCATATTTTTTTATGTGGAGCTAAATAAGACATATTATTTTAATTAATCTGTTTCTCTTTACTTTTAAAAATGACTACTAGAAAATGTATACTTATGTGGCTCACATTTGTGGATTGCATTATACTTCTATTGGAGAGTATAGCTTTACATTATTCCCATATTGCATTCCATAATAATCTTATAACACAGACTGTTGTTAGGTCTATTTTACTGAAGGAGAAATGCTGAGATGTAGACTGCAGTGAGTTGCCCAGCATTATTAATGTACCCCAGAGGGTTCTCTTGCCCTATTTTCTGCCGTGTAAGAACACAGCAAGAAGTAGTCAGTCTGCATCTGGGAAGAGGGTCCTCACCAGAACCCGACCATGCTGGCATCCTGATCTCAGACTTCCATTCTCCAGAACTGTTTCTGTTGCTTATATACCACTCAGTCTATGGTATTTTGTTATAGTGCCCTGGACTGACTAAAACACATATTAAGCCACAAGACTCCAAATCATAATCTCTGCTCATATCTGATGTAGCTGGCAAATAAATCAGCAAGGTTCACATAAAATTGCCATGGAATTTTGACAACACTTCCTGCTTTATCTAGTACCTGATACTAGCTCTGGGTCTTGTTTCCCCATGTATCCCATGATTTTGTTCCTATTACTGCAAACTAACTTGGATTTGGAGCAGGTATTATTTTAGTATTTCATAACCCACAAAGCATTCTTTGAATTGTGTCTCGTTGCCACCAAGTTACTATTTTTCTGGCAACTTTTTTTTCTACTTCAGGTGCAGAGCATCGGTTAATCTTAAATTCATGGCACTCCACTATCAATTGTATGCAAGACCCTCTCTTACTCATTCATTCATTCATTCATTTTCATCCCTATTCTCCACTTCTGTTCCTCTGCCCTCTCCATAGGCAGTCATTCTTTTTATGTTTTTTTAAGTTTTAAGTTTTTTTAAAGTTGTATGTCTTTTTAAGTTTTAGGTTTGTTTAAGTTCTGGGGTACATGTGCAGAACGTGCAAGTTTGTTACATCGGTATACATGTGCCATGATGGTTTGCTGCACCCATCAACCCGTCACCTACATTAGGTATTTCTCCTAATGCTATGCCTCTCCTAGCCCCATAACCCCTGACAGGCCCCAGTATATGTTGTTCTCCTCTCTGTGTCCATATGTTCTTATTGTTCAACTCCCACTTATGAGTGAGAACATGCGGTGTTTGGTTTTCTGTTCCTGTGTTAGTTTGCTGAGAATGATGGTTTCAGCTTCATCCATGTCCCTGCAAAGGACATGAACTCATCCTTTTTTATGGCTGCATAGTATTCCATGGTGTATACGTGCCATATTTTCTTAATCCAGTCTATCATTGGTGGGCATTTGGGTTGGTTCCAAGTCTTTGCTATTGTGAATAGTGCTGCAATAATCATACGTGTGCATGTGTCTTTATAGTAGTATGATTTATAATCCTTTGGGTATATACCCAGTAATGGGATTGCTGGGTCAAATGGTATTTCTAGTTCTAGATCCTTGAGGAATTACCACACTGTCTTCCACAATGGTTGAACTAATTTACACTCCCACCAACAGTGTAAAAGCATACCTATTTCTCTATATCCTCTCCAGCATCTGTTGTTTCCTGACTTTTTAATGATCATCATTCTAACTGGCGTGAGATGGTATCTCATTGTGATTTTGATTTGCATTTCTCTAATGACCAGTGATGATGAGCATTTTTTCATATGTTTGTTTGCAGGCATTGTTCTTTTTTTTTTTTTTTTTTTTTTTTTGAGATGGAGTCTCACTCTGTTGCCCAAGCTGGAGTGCAGTGGCACGATCTCAGCTCACTGCAAACTCCGCCCCGCAAGTTCAAGTGATTCTCCTGCCTCAGCCTCCTGAGTAGCTGGGATTACAGGCACCTGCCACTGTGCCTGGCTAATTTTTGTATTTTTAGTAGAGACGGGGTTTCACCATCTTGGCCAGGCTGGTCTTGAACTCCTGGCCTCATGATCCACCCACCTCGGCCTCCCAAAGTGTTGGGATTACAGGCGTGAGCCACCGCACCTGGCCTGTCATTAAGTGTTGACATATGTCTTCTCTCAGAATTGTTATAGAGGTACCTTTTTGTTTTTTTATGCATACAGTTTTATATAAACCACGTTGTAGTAAAAATTTCATTGTTTTTCTTCATTCAGCAATATATTTTAAAAAGTCTAACCATGTTGCTGAGTATCTATCTAGACTATTGCTTCTAATGATGCCTAATTATCCATCCATTTTATCCACTTATTTCACAGAAATGGACATGCACATTGCCCCCAACTCACCAACACTAGTAATGATGCTGCAGCAACATCCTCATACATCTTGCCTTGTGTGTGAGAATTCCTCTGGATTCCTATACTTAGCAGTGGAAATACTGAGTCATAAATAACATACGTATCAGTTAGAGTAAAACCAGGAAAACAGAAGCCACTCTAAGTGTGTAAAACTAAGATTTTAATGCAGGGAATAGTTACAGAGGTGATGAAAGAGCTGAGAGCCAAACAGGGGACATAGGTAATCTAGAGACTGGCAATAATAGGAAGCCCCTACCACACCTAAACTGCACGAATTGCTTGGAACCAAGAGTTTGGGTCATGTGACAAAAGCCGGAATCATAGCACCTGGTGGGACCTCCAAGAGAAGGAAGAAATATAGATGCCTCTATAAATAGGAGAGAGATGGAGAGAGAAAAATAGCCTGACTGTTCCCTTCCTCCATCCCCAATCTCCTATTAGTGCTTTCCACTAGCCAAACCCAGCCCCCAATGCAGCTTGCTGATGCCAGGGCAGAGCAGGGGCAGTGAAGAACAAATCAGCCAGCAGATACCATATACTTGGTTTGACTAAGTCCTGCCAGATTGTTCTCCTAATAACTGTTCTAGCTACACTCCCACCAGCAATGTATCCCTACATCCCATCTACTCTTCATGGCCCACTGTTCAACGAAGAGTGGAGGTGCAGATCTCCACTATCTTCCTTTAAGTGTGTCTAGCCTATTGCAGATGCCTCAGGCATCTCCTCAAATCTAGCAGCCTGACCGAACTAAAGGACCCATCCATCCACTTAACCATAACCTCCTGAGGGCAGGAACCTTGTCAATTTTATCTGTAATCCCTTATCTGCCATCATGCTCAATGCTACTGACCAAGTGAGAAATGTTCTTGTTGACTATTGGTGTCATGCCTTTACCCCCATTGTTATTTGGTTTGCAGGTGTAGTCTACACTGAGGGCAGTTTTCAAGAAGCCGCTTAAAACACTATGCAGGAAAATCTCTAGGGAGATTCTGTGGGTGAGGGAGAAGGTTGACAGTAAGCTGGTAAGCAAGGTTTAGGACTATAATGGTTGTCAAAACACTGTGTTTGTTGGTAAATAGCCACTGCTCTGAGCAATTCTGAGTGACTGCTGTGCTTTGATGGCTCCAGCCACTCTCTGCAAGATCAGCAACTAAAGGAAGGTATTGCCATTATGATTAAGGGACTCTAGGACTCTATTGTTGCAATCTGGCTGGCCATCTTCCTGATTGGTTAGTGTATATGCTTTACTGGTTGTTAAATATTTTAAATATCCTTCCCCTGGATGAGTACCACAAAATAAGGAATGTTTAGGGGAAAGTCTGCAGACTTTAGGGTGCCCTAGGGCTCCCAGGAAGCTTGTTTCTTTATGTGATAATGGGGGAGAGAATTCTCTAGGATTATTTTCCTGATGGAAAATGCTGCATTTTTTGCTTTTCTCTTACTGAATAACTTATATAGTAAAATGCACAAATCTGATGTGTATAGCTCATTAAAATTTTACATATGTACTAACATATCCACCAACCAGATCAAGATACAGAAGATTTGCATATTCCTAGCAGACTCCCTCATGCCTTCTCTTTGTCAGTCACCCGCCAAGTAACCACAATTCTGACATTTATCATTATAAATTAATTTTGCCTATTTTAAAACTTCATGTTAGTAGGAACAGAGTGTATACTCTTGACATCTGGCTTCTTTTGCTCAACATTAAAAACATACTTCTTTTGGGATTTATTTGACTATCTTTCCAATTTGTTAAGTTGGATTCTTAGCTCATTAATTTTCAAATTTCCGTCTTTTTTTGGTATTTTTTACAACTTTAAAAAATTGTGTCCAAATATATGTAACATGAAATTTGTAACTTTAACCATTCTTTTAAAGTTTATAATTTGGTGGCATTAATTACATTTACAATATTATGTAATCATTATCACTATTTCAAAATTTTTTCATCATCCCCGCAAGAAAACCTCTGTATCCATTATGCACTAACTCCTCATTTCTTCCTTCTCTCAGTCCCTAAAAATCTCTAATTTACTTTCTGTCTCAACGAGTTTGCCTATTCTAGATATTTCATATAATGGAGTTATACAGTATATGTCCTTTTGCATTTGACTTCTTTCACTTAGCATGTTTTCAGGGTTCATCCATGTTATAACCTATCAAAATTTCATTCTTTTTATGAATAATTTTCCATGTATGTATATGCCACATTTTGTTTATTAATTCATCTGTTGATGGACACTTGGGTTCTTATCACTTTTTGGCTATTGTGAATAATACAGCCATAAACATTGATGTATAAATATCTGAGTTCCTGTTGTTTTCCTTAGGTATATACCTAAGAGTGGAATTGATGTGTCATATGGTAAACCTTTGCTTAGCTTTTTGAGGACTGCCAAACTATTTTCCACAGCATTTGCACGATTTTATATTCCCACCAGCAATGCATGAGGGTCCTAATTTCTCCACATCCTCACCAACACTTGTTATTTTCTATTCGTTTGTTTTTATTATTATAACCATCCTAATTGGTGTGAAGTAGTATCTCATTGTGGTTTTGATTTGCATTTCCTTAATGACTAATGATGTTGAACATCTTTTGATGTGATTTTTGGCCATTTGTATATCTTCTTTAGGGAAACATCTATTCAAATATTTTGTCTATTTTTTAATTGGGTTGTTTGTCTTTTTGTCGTTGAGTGGTGGGAGTTTTTAAATATATTATGGATATTAAACTCTTATCAGGTGTATGATGTGCAAAGATTTTCTCCTGTGGGTTATCTTTTCACTCTTTCTTTTATTTATTTATTTATTTTTGAGATGGAGTCTTGCTTTGTTGCCCAGGCTGGAGTGCAGTGGCGTGATCTCGGCTCACTGCAAGCTCCGCCTCCTGGGTCCACGCCATTCTCCTGCCTCCGCCTCCCAAGTAGCTGGGACTACAGGCGCCCGCCACCACGCCCAGCTAAATTTTTGTATTTTTAGTAGAGATGGGGTTTCACCATGTTAGCCAGGATGGTCTCGATCTCCTGACATCGTGATCCGCCCATCTCAGCCTCCCAAAGTGCTGGGATTACAGGCGTGAGCCACCGTGCCTGGCCTCTTTTCACTCTCTTGATCATGTTTTTCGATATACAGAAGTTTTTTATTTTAATGAAGTCCAATTTCTCTATTTTTTCTTTTGTTGCTTCGGCTTTTGGTATCATTTTAAGAAGCCATTGCCAAATTCAAAATTGTGCAGATTTGCCCCTATGTTTTCTTCTAAGAAGTTTGTAGTTTTAGCTCTTAAATTTAGGTCTCTAAGCTGTTTTGAGTTGATTTTTGTATATAGTATAAGGTAAGGGCCCAACTTCATTATTTTGCATGTAGGTAGGATTTCTCCAAGACTAAGGGTAGGGATCTTGTCCATCTTGTTCCTAGTACTGTGCCTGACACACATTATGTACTCATTCAACAACTATTGATTTGTTATATACCATACTAGGCACTGGAGATGCAATGGAGAAGAAAACAGACCTGATCCTCATCCCCTTGGTACTTCGTTGCTAGTGTTTGCTGAATAAATAAATAAGAAACCATCTATTTTCATGACATCTGCATCATCACAAGTTGATTATTGCTCCATATGGTAATTTTGACTCCATATATTGCATACCATAATTGTAGTCATTACTTAGAAAATCTCTCAGTCTCTCTCTCTCTCTCAACTCAAAGGTGAAATGTATTAAATACAGTAATCAAGTGAGTATATGATATTTAAGAATTAGGTTGGTGATGTTCCAGGTGTTTATTTCTAGACTTTTTGCCAGGTAAGGTGGCCATTTCATTCCCAAAAGGATTATTCAAATATATAAAATAGTGTTTTCAAACACTATTATATATTCCAGAAAAACAAGCATTTGAATAACAAAAACAATAGAACTTAGCAAACATGGTGAAACTCCCATCTCTATTAAAAATACAAAAATTAGCCCGGTGTGGTGGTGTGTGCCTGTAATCCTAGCTACTCGGGAAGCTGAGGCAGGAGGATCACTTGAACCCAGGAGGCGGAGGTTGCAGTGAGCTGAGTTCACACCACTGCACACCAGCCTGGGCAACAGAGTGAGACTCCGTCTCAATAAAGAAAACAAAACAAAACAAAAAAATAGAACTTTAAGGTGAGAAATTGGAAAGCAGTCCTGAATTGGTAGAAACCCTAGGCATCTGGACAAATTGTTTATTTATTTATTTATTTGTTTGTTTATTTAACAGTGACAATTTGCCAACATATTATTTTGCTAAATATTTTTAAAAGGATTATTGAAGCTGTAGAAAATATATAGAAAGCCATCTTAGGAAACTCTACCTCTTGCTTGCTGATATATAAATTGTAGTCAGCTTTTTCTTCTTTTTGTCACAACCTTTGGAGATTCCGGTAGAATGCCTCCTTCAGAATATTTCTGGGCATCCTTTATTTGTTTATTTTTTTTTTTGGTTACATGAATAAGTTCTTCAGTGGCAATTTGTGAGATTTTGGTGCACCCATCACCCGAGCAGTGTACACTGTACCCAATGTGTAGTCTTTTATCTCTTATCCCCGTCCTATCCTTCCCCCCAAGTTCCCAAAGTCCATTTTATCATTCTTACACCTTTGCATCCTCATAGCTTAGCTCCTACTTATGAGTGAGAATGCACAATGTTTGGTTTTCCATTGCTTAGTTACTTCAATTAGAATAATGGTCTCCAGTTCCATCCAGGTTGCTACCAATGCCATTATTTCATTCCTTTTTATGGCTGAGTGTTATTCTATCATATATATATATGATATATATATATATATCACAATTTCTTTAACCACTCATCGATCGATGGGCATTTGGGCTGGTTCCATGTTTTTGCAACTGCAAATTGTGCTGCTATAAACATGTGTGTGCAAGTATCTTTTTTGTATAATGACTTCTCTTCCTCTGGGTAGATACTCAGTAGTGGGACTGCTGGATCAAATAGTAGAACCACTTTTAGTTCTTTAAGGAATCTCTACACTGTTTTCCATAGTGGTTGTACTAGTTTACATTCCCACCAGCAGTGTAAAAGTGTTCTCTTTTCACCACATCCACACTGACATCTATTTTTTTTTATTTTTTGATTATGGCCAGTTTTGCTGGAGAAGTTGGTATTACATTGTTGTTTTGATTTGCATTTCCCTTATAATTAGTGATGTCTAGTCTTTTCTCATATGTTTGTTGGCCATTTTTATATCTTCTTTTGAGAATTGTCTATTCATGTCCTTAGCCCATTTGTTGATGGGATTGCTTGTTTTTTTCTTGCTGGCTTGTTTGAGTTCCTTGTAGATTGTGAATATTAGTCCTTTGTTGGATATACAGATTGCAAAGATTTTTCCCACTCTGTGGGCTGTTTACTCTGCTGATTATTTCTTTTGCTGTGCAGAAGCTTTTTAGTTTAATCAAGCATTTTTTGGACAAATTGTTACAAATCATTCCTGCAGGACTCCATTCAGCCTAGACAACCATACCTTTGGCCCAGTTCTCACAGAATTTCTACAGAAATCCTACCTCCTCAAAGTAATAAAAAGTTTGTATTAGCAATTGGACTACTATCGAAGATAATAGAAATAACAATTGGGCTACTTATAATGATTACTTACATAGCTTTCTCCATTAACTAACTCACAACAGCTCTGTGAAGTAGGCAGAACAAATATTACTACCCGCAGTTCACAGCTGGAATAACAGTACTCTGCAGAATAATAATTCTTGAGGAATTCTTAAATGCTGGCACTGTGTTAATTTCTTTATATGCATCGAATATCCCCAATAACCCTACAGGTAGATACTATTATTTTCCCCATTTTCAGGCCAGGTAATTAATGAAGCTTAAAAATGTAAGTACCCTGCCCCCAGGAGTGCATAATTATTAAGTAGCAGAACCAATGCTTATATTTAAATCAGAAACACTCAGAAGTAGCATGAGAATTTAGTAAACCGAAACATACCCTCATGCCATCCGTATTATGTGGCCAAGTGCCCCTCTGGAAATCAGCTGGGGACTAGAGACAGGTGTGCAGCCCTCGGTTTACAAAGGCTGTGAGACCAACAGAGTTCCAAGAACTCCAGGAAAACATCTCCCTGCTAAAAGGCTTTCCCAACCTTTAGAAATCTATTCCTTTCCCTCCCTTTCCATTCTCTTTCTCTTGCTATCTCTTTATCGCTCCTCCTACCTTCTTCTCCTTCAGTAAACGTTTTTTGAAACAATAATGAGCAAAAAAGGCCTGATCCTGCCTATGGCGCGTTTCGGTGGGAAGATGAACACGCCTTCCCAGCAGAGTAAAACGTGATTACACCAAGGATCGATTCCCTCTCCCTTCCCTCGGCCACGTCCACGTCCCCAGGCGTCGGAGAAGGGGTTGGACCGCGCAGCGGGGCGTCAGAGTTGCCAGGCGCCCGGGGCAAATACGGGCAGCCGGTGGCTGTGCGGTGTCCTAGCGACGGGGCGGCGGCAGGGCACACACACCGCCCAAGCCCGGACGGTGGCCACGGAGCTAGGGCCAGCATGGCGGACCGCAGGCGGCGGCTCCGGCCGGGGCCGTTGGCCCCGGTGCGCGAGGGCGTGAACTGCAGGTCCGGGTAAACGCTCAGCGCCCGGGCCCAGGGCGCATCCCACGCGGGCCGCGCGGGGGCGCCTGGAAACCCTCGCTTGCTGGGGCGGGGGCGGGGGATGGTTCCACGGCCGCCCGGGGCGGGGCGAGAGGTCCAGCCTGCCTTCCCTCCTCAATGCTTCCTGTACGTACGACATAATACGCTGAGATAACCAGCGCTCGGCGCTGCTCTTTGCAAAGGATTTTTCCTGCTGTCATCCTCACAATCCCCGCCTCCCGCGCCCCCAGGGATGTAGACTAATATCCCCATTTCTCATGGGAAAGTGATGGCCGCAGAGTCCGCTGCGGAGGCTGGTGCCCTCCTGCTAGCCACCCAGCCTTCTCCGGCCTAGCCAACCAACTGTTCGCCAGATGCCCCGGGGCGCCTGGAGCCCTGTATCCGATGTTAGGCATCTGCTGCCCCTGGAGTCTTTGGTATCCAGATGGCGGCTGTGGCCAAGCGGAGCCCAGGGTTGGGGGAGGGCCTGGGGTGCTAGGGAGGTGTGCTAACATTTTGTACGGTTGTGGTAGCTTCAGAGCAGGAACAAGAAGGTTTTTGCCTTTACCGACTCCTTGACAATCTTTTGAGAGTGGAATTCGTCTCTCTTGGAGACAGCACGATGTGGTGGTGAAGATTCCAAAGTCTAGAATCAGAAAGGCTTGAGTTGAAGGCTAGTTCTCCTCTTGTTTGCCTGGTGACCTTAGGCAAGTTGGTTACTCCTTCTGGGCTCACTTTCCTAACTATAAAATGGGGCAACAACTTAGGAATCAGCTTTCTAAGATTGTTGTGAGGATTAATGGAGACAGCACATGTAAACTTGTCACTGGAACATAGAATGTATCGTGTACATGTTAGCAATTATTCATAGTTGTTTCTAGCAGTTATTCATAAGAGCTTCTTTGGGAAGCTTCTCCCCCCATTTAAAAACTTTGTTTTGAAATAATTGTAGGCTCACAAGAAGTTGCAGAAATAGTACAGAGGTCCCATGTACCCTTCCCCTAGCTGCTTACAGTGGTACCATTTTACATAACGATAGCACATTGCCAAACCAGGAAACGTCATTGGCAGAATATGCTAATTGAACTATAGACCTTACTTGGATTTTATTAGCTCTTTCTTGCACTCAGGTGTGTGAGTTCTGTAACATTTGGTCATATGTATACATAAAGATACAAAACTGTTCCATCCCCACAAAGGAACGCTTAGTACTACCCCTTTACTGTCACTTCTTTTCCCACCCTAGCCTTGGCAATCACTAAGCTGCTCTCCATTTCTGTAAGTTAGTTCTTTTGAGAATGTTAGATAAACAGAATAATACAGTATGTAACTGTTTGAGACTTGCTCTTTTTCACTCATCATAAAGCCCCTGAGATCCATCCATGTTGTGTGTATCAATAGTTCATTTCTGTTGCTGAGTCGTGTTCCTTGGTGTGAATGTACCACAGTTTGTTTATCCATTCACTTGTTGAAGGACATTCAGGTTGTTTTGGACATTCCAGTTTTGGGGCTATTATGTAGAAAGTTGCTATCGACATTTGTATACAGAATTTTCTAAGAACATACTTTTTCATTTCTTTAGGATACATGTCCAGTATCCTTTTGCAATTCTTAAAGAGGGAAATATCCATATATCATGTACTAGTGTCTGTGAAAACAGTAAATATTTAGAAAATTGTTTTCAGTTTTATTTTATGGGCCAAGCGAGATTTTTCCTGAACCTAACATAATGCAGAGTGGTAAGCTTATTAACTATAGAGGCCATGTGGGGGAGAGGAAAGCCCTCCCTTTAGACTGGTTGCCTCACTCTCCTCTTGGAACTTAGTTTCCTTATTGAAAAGAGGAAAGTGGTAGCCAGGCATGGTGGCACATGCCTGTAGTCCCAGCTACTTAAGAGGCTGAGGTGGAAGGATCACTTGAGTCTGAGAGGCAGAGGTTGCAGTGAGCCAAGATTACACCATTGCACTCCAGCCTGGGCAACAGAGTGGAACCCTATCTCAAATTAAAAAAAAAAAAAAAAAAAAGAAAGGAAAGAAATGAGGAAGGTGGCTCATGCCTGTAATCCCAACACTTTGGGAAGCAGAGGCAGGAGGATCACTTGAACCCGAAGTTTGAGACCAGCCTGGGCAACATAGCAAGACCCTGTCTCCTCTCTCTACAAAAACAATTAAAAAATTTAGCTCGGCATGGTGCCGCACACCTGTAGTCGCAACTACTTGGGGGACTGAGATTGGAGGATCCCTTGAGCCCAGGAGTTTGAGGCTGCAGTGAGCTTTTGAGCTATAATTGCCACTGCACGCTAGCCTGGGCAACAGAGTGAGACCCTGTCTTGAAAAAAAAAAAAAAAAACAGAAAGAAAAAGAAAAGTGAAGAAAGTAGACTGGATTTCTTTTAGGATCTCTGCCAGTTCTAACATTCTATGAAGTTTCAGCTCACTGCCACATACATTCCCCATTTTGAGTTGTATGGCTGTACTTAAACAAAAATATTTGTTCTCAGTTTTGATTTCATGAAGTGCTTGGATGCATGAGTTAGTTGTAAATGTGCATATAATGAACTTTGTAAAGACATTTAATATGGAGGGTTACTTACTAATAGGTAATGCTGAATGGGTCATTAATCTTATGATTAGATGTAATTTCAACATCTTTCTGCCATTTAGCTATTTAAGAGTGATCTGTTAAATGCAGAGAGTAACTTTTTGTTAAGTTCATCTTTTTGTGTCCTTTCATCTAGATCTTCACAGTACAGTTGGGTTAAGCCCTTAAAACAACACATACACATCTATGCAACAAGTAAGAAGTTTCTAGGACTCACTAGAAAAGAATTGGGGTCAGGCTGGAATCTCTTAAAAACATTTTGTAGCAATGAGTGTAGCAAGGATTAGATTTGGTGTAAAAAGACTATAGATAAAAGGGGTCTGAAGGTGGAAGAGGCTTCAGGGAAAGACACAAAGACTCTAGAAATACCTAACTAAGGCACTGCAATATGTGAGGATAATGAGACGCTCAGATTCCAAGTCGTGGCTTTGGTGTTTGCTGGTTGTGTTAGGTTATTCAGGAGCTTGTTCTATTTTCCTTCCTGTTTGCCCATCTGTCTCTTCCATCTCATCTATATGTCCTAACTACTCAATGCTAACAGGGAGCTGGTGGATAAGGAGGCTGAGTGAAGCAGCTATATATATGGCAGTAGGAGAGGTGGAGGTTGTGAATGAGAGAGCAGATGATTTGTCTCAAGTGGGCAACCAATATACCAATTGTGGCTCCTTGGATAAGTGGACCCACTTTTCACAGATCTTGAAAAATCTGGCTTTTCAAGAGGAGCTATTTTTCCCGATTATTTATGTGAACATTTTTATTTATCAGAAACTCCAGTAGAGTGATTAAGCACCTTTTTCTGGAGCTGCCTACCTGGGTTAAACTCCCAGCTCTACCATTTATTAGCTGTGTGACCTTTGACAAGTGTTTTGTTTTTTAACTTCTTTGTGCTCAATTTTCTTATCTGTAAATGGGAATAATACTCGTGCCTAATTCATAGGGTTGTTATGAAATTTAAATATGCTCGTATGTGTAAAGCACTTAGAACAGTAGAACAGTGTCTGTTATATTGAAAATTCTCAATTTATGTTAGCTATTATGATTCTTATTAAAACACAAGTAAGACCAAATGACAGGTTTCTTGGCCCAATGTAGCCCATGGATAGCCATTTTGCAACCTTTGATCCCCTGAGTTTAGGAGGAACCCACAGAGGTTATATGAAGAGCTAATGCCATTCAGCTAGTTAGGGGCTGAGTTGTCAGTGGGATCCAGGTTCTTCCCGCCCAGCTGCACTCTGTCCCTTTTAGTGAAGAGAGAGGGTCCTTGGGAAAGGCAACAACTTGAGTGTCCTTCACAAAGCGAATGGAGAGATGAAATGTGGTGGCAGCAGTTGGAATAATGGATTAGATTTATTTAGAATGACATGGAAAGGTCTTTAAAATATAGTGCTGGGTAAACAAGAAGCAGAATAGTGCCATTTACGTAAATTAAGAGTGCATGCACACAAAAGGACGCTTCAGAATTTCAAGGATGTGTACAAACAAAGGATATATTCCAAATCCACTAGGGCAGTTTTGCTTTTGCAAGGGAGACCAGTGAGAGTCGGATGTGGGGATAAAATAGACAAGAAAGCAAGAGAGGGGCCTTGTACAGAGCAGCGATTCTGTGCTATGAACTAGGAATATGATTAACTCCAGCTTTTCTAGTGAATCCCTCTTCCCCTACCCCCCACCCTAAAAGCTGGAGACCAGCCTTTTTACTACCTCCTTCTCCCACCCAAGTCCTGTGGTTAATATGAACAGGCACGTGGTATTCTAGGTACAAAGAGAATCTATCTACCTTCCAGATGTTTCACAAAGCACAAGAACGGGCTGAAGTTCCCCACCTCTCTGCACAGCCGGCGGTTGGTATTTCCAAGAAAGGGGCTGGACGACTTCAGGAAGGGCTGCCCGCCTTGCACTGGTCTGGTGACTCAGGTCCCTGTGGAGGGCTTTCTGCCCCAGATTTATCACAGAGCTCCCCAACTGGCCCCAAAGAAGAGGCAGATCAAGCTGCTCAAGGAAGCAGACCTGCTTTCCAAGCTCTCGCCAGCCCAGCAGGCTCGGAAGGCATTCCTGGAGGACGTGGAGGCCCACCTGACCCCACATCCCTTGGCGCTCTACCCGAATCTGGAAGAAGCTATGCCCATAGAGGTGATGTGTCCTAGGGTTTGTGGGAGGGGCTTCACTGGGGCTTCGCAAATAATTCTATCTAAATGTCTAGGAAGTCCCCATGAGAGGGTGACATATTTATAAGAGGAGCGATGAATGTCTCCCCCAGGGTGCGAGTTCTTGTGGGCCTCAGAGCAGCCTTCTGTCCTCTGTTCCCAGAAAACACAATCAGCAGCAACATGCACACTGCTCTCTTTGCTTCCTGTGAAGCCCTTCAACTTACAAAGATGCCGCAAACCAGAAACATGACTTCTATTCCCCGCAATTTCTACCCATCTACTGTACTTTGTGTTGTGACTTTTTGAGGGGAGGAGGAAACAATGAGAGGGAATTGTCTAGTCTTATTTTTGTCACTTTAGCCTGATATTAGGAGGTGCCCTTAAATACTTACTAATGGGTGGAAAGAATGAGACCGGAAAGGTCGTGGGGAAAATCCTCCTAATGGTCCAGACTAGGGCTGGACAGCAGCAGCAGCTCTGTGATGTCACCAATGTCCCAGGCCTCTCCTGACTTTAGCTCTATATCCTTAGTATGCATCTCTTGTCTTTGTATCTCAAAGTGGCTTCCATGCTTCCAGGCATTGAGTCTATATTTCAGACAAGAAGAGGGAAGGGACAAATGTTAAAGGGTGTATGCCAGCTGACTCTGTCTTTTAATTAGGCAAATAATAGCTTTCCCAGTAAACATCTCTTTCATCTGACTACTCCTAGTTGCTAGGGAGTCTAGCAAATGGAGTTTCAGAGTTGGGCATTGAACCTGAGCAAAACCCAGGTTCTACTAGGTTTAAAGAGAAAAGGTAGAATGGATATTGGGCAGGGAGCTAGCAGTGACTGCAACGCCATCCATAGCCCTGCAGCCTGTGTTCTACACAGAGAGCGAGACAATGGTTCAGAAAGGCAGATCTCTGCTCAGAGCCTTCCAGTGTCCCCTTCTCTCTCAGAGAAAGCCAGAGTTCTTGCTGGGATCTGAAAGGCCTTGGCATTCTGCTCTCAACAGTACCTCTGTTCTGCTCCCTCTCCAACTTTACCCCTGCTCCTGCCACTCCAACCACTCTGGCCTCCTGGCTGCTCCATCAACATTATGAGCATGTCCAATTCAGCTCTCTGTTCTGGTGCCTGGAACACTTGCTCCAGACAGCTGCTTGGCTTACTCCTTCACTCCCTTTAGATCGATGCTCAAATGTCTCCTGATTGGAGAGGCCTGTATAAAATAGCACTTCCCTTCCACCCTCACATCTACTCCTTACCGTGCCCTACTTTTCACTGTAGCACTTGCCACCACTGAGCTCCTCCCACAATGAAAGCTTATATGGGCAGGGACTTTGTGTCTTTCACTGTGTACCACCAATACCTGTCCTATGGCAGACACTCAATAAATAATTTTGAATGAATGAATAAATAAATGATCAGTGGGAGAGAAGTCTACAGAAAGGAGAGCTAGAATCGCTGATCGGTTAATTTCTCTTTGGGGCTTTCCTTCACTGCCTCCTGCAGGCCAGAACTTCTGAGTCCATGACAAAGAGATTGATTGTTTCCATACCTCAGATGGCACATGAGCATGGCTTGGGATTGTGGCGCTTATTTCCATGTGTGACTTCCGCAAATAGGTGTGTTGGCTTCCTGCTGAAGCAGGATCTCTTATGGTGCTAAGGTGGCCATCAGAAGGTCCAGGTTTAAGCCCTACCCACTTAGCAACCCCAGCAGAAAGAGAACGCACCTTTTTGCATGATCCCAGAAAAATTCCATAGCCTAATTATCATGGATCCAACTTTGATCATGTGTCTATTCCAAAGTCAGTCACTGTGGTTCTGATTGTTTGGTCTGCCTTAGGAGTGAGGATGGGGTCAGGCTAATTCAGACCATGCAGGTTGAGAGTGGAGAGAGAGGTGGTTCTCCAAGGAAAAATCCAGATATTCATGAGAGGGAAAATAGATAGTGGGCAGTCAAAAACCACAGAAATCCTTTAGAGGCGCTTCACTCAGTGGGGCGTCTGGGGACAGGGGTAGGCCCAGAGACATATTCCATTCTAGAGGAAGTAGAACTTTAGTAAAAGGCTGTGTACCGAGTGTCCAGGTGATGGGAGGTTTATCCAAGTGGTGCTGATTATAATCCCAAAAGACATAGTCCCAAACATCATAATCGTGAATGTTGAGATCCCCAAAGTCTAAAATCCCACAAATCACAATCCTGAAAGATTGAATTCCTGAATGTTGAAATCCTGAAAGCCAAATTCTGGGGAAGGGATTAGTGTGTTTTTGGTTGTATGCAGGATAGTTGCATCGTGGTAGGTGGACCAATTACCTTGCTATTGTCCTTATTTGGAAATTAAATATGGTTTAAGGAGATGAGTATGAGTGCCAACCTGACAAGAGGTGGACTTGTGGACTTAATTTTAGGTGTCAGTTTGACTGGATTAAGGAATTCCCAGAAACATGGTAAAGTGTTATTTTGGATGTGTCTGAGAGGATGTCCCCAGAGGAGATTAGTGTATGTGAGTCTGAGTGGAGCAGGCCGGGAAGATCTGCCCTCAGTGTTTCGGTGCCTCAGAGATCATAGAGTAAGTGAAAATGCAGGTGAAAAATACAAGAGATCTCCTCTGCCAAATTATTCAATTGTGTACAATTTATGCCTCTTCACATATAACACCGTGGTTGCCTTCGAGCATGTGACACCCTTTGTCAGAGAATTAAAAGAATTTGACAAGCTCAGCAACCTTCTGAAGCAGACATTTACTGATATTGAGATTCCTCCAGTGTTATAACCACATAAAATGGTGAACTACTCTTGGTTAAAGATTTGACTGTCAAGAAAGATAGACTTCTTATATTTACCACTAAATCTAACACAGAAAAACTAGTGCATGTTTCGCTTTGGCTATTGGATGGCACTTTCAAGACTGTCCCCACTTTTTAAAATCAATGATATACATTTCATGCCCCTGTTGGATCTGGAAATTCTAAAACTTATCTACTTCTTTATATATTAACGACTGGAAACAAATGAAGTATTTTATAATCACTTATTTGAAGATTTGGTGGACTGTGCAGAAGAAAATGGATTTCTTGAAACTCCCAAACCAAAATGACAGGTTTGGAATTAAGTGTAATCAAAGCTTCTAAAAGTGAACCTGAAAGAGTTATCAATAAAATTTTTTTTTCATGTAGTCTAACACATGTGGCAGAAATTCAGATGAATGGATTGGCCATGTGATTTGGCAATGACAGAAACTTGAGTTTAAAAATGAATCATTTCATGATCCTACACCCAGAAAACCTTGAAGATTCATCCAAAAGACTCCTAGACCTGATAAACGACTTCAGTAAAGTTTCAGGATATGAAATTAATGTTCAAAAATCAGTTGTTTCTCTATACATTATCAATGCTGAAGCTGAGAACCAAATCAAGAACTCAATATCATTTACAACTGCCACAAAAAACTAAAATACCTAGGAATGCATTTAATGAAGGAAGTGAAAGACCTCCACAAGGGGAACTACAAAACACTGATGAAAGAAATCATAAATGATGCTAATAAATAGAAAAACATTCCATGTTCATGTAAAGGAAGAATCAATATTGTTAAAATGACCATACTATCCAAAGCAATCTACAGATTCAATGCCATTCCTATAAAATTACCAACATAATTTTTCAAATAATTAGAAAAAACAATTCTAAAATTCATACAGAATCAGAAAAGTGTCTGATTAGCCAAAGTAATCCTAAGCAAAAAGAACAAAGCTGGGGTCATCATGTTACCCAACTTCAAACTATACTGCAAGGCTACAGTAACCAAAACAGCATAGTATGGGTACAAATATATGCCCATAGATTAATGGAACAGAGTAGAGAACCCAGAAATAAAGCCACACGCCTACAACCAGCTGATCTTTGACAAACTTGATAAAAACAAACAATGGAAAAAGGGCACCCTATTCAATAAATGGTGCTGGGAAAACTGGCTACCTATATGCAGAAGAGTTAAACTGTGTCCCTATCTCTCACTGTATACAAAAATTAAGATGGACTAAAGACTTAAATGTAAGACCTGAAACTATACAAATTCTAGAAGAAAATCTACAAAAAAAACTCTTCCAGACATTGGCTGAGGCAAAGAATTTATGACTAAGACCTCAAAAGCAAATGCAACAAAAACAAAAATAGACAAATGAAAATTAAGCTAAAGAACTTTGAACTGCAAAAGAAACTATCAACAGAGTAAACAGACAGGCTGCAGAATGGGAGAAACTATTTGCAAACTGTACATGTGACAAAGGACTAATGTCTAGAATTTATAAGGAACTTAAACAATTCAACAAGAAAAAACAATTCCATTAAAAAGTAGGCAAAGCCGTGAAGTCTCCCCAGGAGGTTAAGGCTGCAGTGATTGCACCATTGCACTTCAGCCTGGGTGACAGAGTGTGAGACCCTGTCTCAAAAAAAAATAAAAGTGTACAAAGGACATGAACAGCCACTTCTCAAAAGAAGACATACAAGCAGCCAACAAACATATGAAGAAATGCTCAACATCACTAATCATCAGAGAGAAGCCGATTAAAACCGCAATGAGATACCAGATACCGTCTCATATCAGTCGGAATAGCTATTATTGAAATAAAAAAATAACAGATATTGGCAAGGATGCAGAGAAAACAGGATGCTTATACACTGTTGATGAGACTGTAAGTTAGCTCAACCTCTATGGAAAACAAGATGGAGATTTCTCAAAGAACTAAAAACAGAACTACCATTCAACCCAGCAATTCCACTACTGGGTATCTACCCAAAGGAAAAGAAATTGTTTTATCAAAAAGACACCTTCACTTATATGTTTATCACAACACTATCACAATAGCAAAGTCATGAAATCAACCTAAGTGTCCATCAATGATGGATTGGGTAAAGATAATGTGGTATGTATATACCATGAAATACTATGCAGCCATAAAAAGAATGAAATCATGTCTATCGTAGCAACATGGATGGAACTGGAGGCCATTATCCTAAGTGAAATAACTCAGAATCAGAAAATCAAATACCATGTGTTCTTGCTTATAAGTGGGAGCTTAACAATGGGTATACATGGTCATAAAGATGGAGATAATAGACACTGGGGCCTCCAAAAAGGGGGGTTAGGAGGGTGTTGAGGATTAAAAAACTACCTATGGGGTACTATGTTCACTATTTGGGTGATGGGTTCACTAGAAATCCAAACCCCAGTATTACACAACATACTCATGTAACACACCTGCACATGTACCCCCTGAATCTACAATAAAAAATTAAAAGATAAAATAAAAAGTTTTTTTTTAAGGAAAAAAATAAACATGAAAAAAGTGTCATTTGTTCGCATTAGCATTCCTTACAGCTGCTGAAATTCCAGGAGCTTTTAATAAATTAAAGCTGCATCTGCCTGAGGAGATCAGTGATATTACTGACTGGTTCAAAAATAATTATAGGATAAGTAAGATAAGAAGATGGTGTTGCTATTGGATCACCGGTATTGTTTCTGCCAACTTTGGGGTCTGTATATGAGTATATGTGGAATGGATTTCCCTATACCCAGAACAACATAGAAGTATGGCACAGAAGAGGGGAAAATGTAATAGGGAGTACTCACGCGAGTGTATATTGAATCACAGAAGAATTTTAAAAAGAGCAGTGCATGTAGAAAATGAATATGAACGTATTCTCCAAGGAGAGCCCTAAAAGAAAAAAAGCAACTATTTACTATGATGCAAGACTTCAAAATATAGTTAACTATCATAAATGCCTGCCAGTTCTTATGGAATACCTCTGTGTAATTGCCCATAATCTATCTTTCTTATACATTTTTTAACATGTTGAATTTTCTTCTTGCTTTTTTTTAGTGCCCCCCACACTATTTTAAATTGTGTTATTTTTTACAATTCACTGTGTTATGTGTTTCATCTTTGCATCATTTCTAATGCTGGAGATGTACATTGTGTAAAGACTTTTTATAGAGCTCTAATTCATTTCATGCATTTTTTGCAAATTTGACTTCATGACAATGTGTTGTCACAAAACTAACTTTGTGTGTAAGCATTGTGGATTTACATAAAAACATTGAAACTTCATCAGTGAATGAAGAGATGTCCTTTTTTGTTCATCTGTATTTGTGAAAGATAACATTTCTTGATATCTTGGTTCTTTGGGTAACTGCACATAGAGTGGTGTCCCATCATGATTGTTTTTTGTTTGTTTTCTTGAGACAGGTTCTCATTCTGTTACCTAAGCTGGAGTGCAGTGGTGCAATTATAGTTCACTGTAACCTCAAACTCCTGGGCTCAAGGTATCCTCTCACCTTAGCCTCCAAGTATCTAGGACTACAGGAGTGCACCACCATGCCTGGCTAATTAAAAAAATTTTTTTTAATAGAGACAGAGGTCTTGCTATATTGCCCAGGCTGGTCTCAAACTCCTGGCCTCATATCGTCTTCCTGCGTAAGCTTCCCAAAGCACTGAGATTATATGCCTTAGCCACTGTGCCTGGCCCCATCATGCTTTTTGATTGATTTTGTCAAAAGGCTTAGGTTGTACATCGCTGTATTTCAGATGACTGAAATTATAAAGCAGAGTGCACACAATTGCCAAACATAGTGGTATGCATTTATACATATCACTTTTTAAGCTATTTCTTTATGAATATGGTTTCCCTGCTCATATTATACCCATGTGACTTTTGGTAGTACACCTGACTGTTTATGCTTGCAAAACTATGTATATTGTTATTGCCTAATTCGTTGTGTAAAATGGCCAATGAAGTGTTCTCTCATTTTTACATTTCTCAAATAAATCTCCATTTAAAAATTTAAGTGCCTTTAAAATACTTTTTTTTACAATTTTTTTTCAGAATTATAGTTTTGGGATTTTAATTTTGGGGATTGTGATTTTGAGGATTTTAGACTTTAGGGATTATGATCTTTCAGGATTTTAACATTTGGGATTATGTCTTTTGGGATATGGTCCAAATCTATCCATAGCACCCAGCATAATACTTGGCACAGAAGTTGGTGAACAGCACTGATGGACTGAAAAGGAAAAGTGAAGGGCAAGTTGTTCTGTTTTGTTGTAGAATGGGGACTGCCTTCTTCAGCATGTTTTTCTTTTCCTCTAAGACTATTTTCTGTTTGTAGCTCTTATTAAAGGTGCTGGAAGTGCTCGATCCTGACCGGAAGTTGGAGGACACATGGGCTTATTGTCAGGACACCAGGAAAGGAATGAAGGAACCTACAAAGCTTTTTAAAAAACATTCTACCCAAGTCTACCTGGGACCGTGAGTATTGTTCTTAACCCTTCGATCATTGCTGTCACCTGATGAAACATTCTAGGAATTACCTTCTTAAATCTAAGAATTACCTTCTTAAAACTTCTCATCTTTAGAATACTTCTAATGAAGCAAGTGTAACTAAGTTCCCAAGGAAAAGGGAAAGGAGTCCTAGGTACCGCTCTAAATAGTGCTTATTTCTTCAATGGATGTGATTTATCCAGCGACGACGCAGACACAGGTGTCTACAAGGAAATTCCAGAGAGAGTCCCTCCCTATGCTTGAGGGGTAGAAACAGTGAAGGTTAGAAAATCCTTGATTTTGAGGCAGCTTCTAAGGCTTTCCAATTTCCTTTAATTCAAAAGTGCTCAGCATGCCAAAGCACCATACTTTTGGGGTATCATCCTTTGTGCCCCAAGAAATGTAAAAGCTGGAGGGCAGTGAAGAGATCACAATTCACTGCAGCCTTGAGTTCTGGACTCAAATGATCCTCCTGCCTCAGCCTCCTGAGCAGCTGGGACTTCAGGTATGTATCACCATGCCTGACCTAAGACTTTTTTCAGAGTATAGGTCTACTGCTTGGAGTTTCCACCCATCTTTTTTGCATAAACCATACCTGTAATACTACCTTCATTGACCTTTCTCAAAGCATTAAGCTTAACGAAAGCACCTCCCTTTTGTAACACATTCTTGATTCCCCAGTCAATATAATATTTAATTAAATAACATAAATGCAGTGATAAGTATACTGGACACAAATAGATTTGGGATACACATTTTTTGTTTGTTTGTTTGTTTTTGAGACAGAGTTTCGCTTTGTCTCCCAGGCTGGAGAGCAGTGGCACAATCTTGGCTCACTGCAACCTCTACCTCCTGGGTTCCAGTGATTCTTATGTGTCAGCCTCCATGTAACTGGGACTGTAGGTGCCCACGACCACACCTGGCTAATCTTTGTACTTTTGGTAGAGGCAAAGTTTCGCCATGTTGGCCAGCCTAGTCTCGAACTCCTGGCCTCAAGTGATCTGCCCACCTCTGCCTTCCAAAGTGTGGAGATTACAGGCATGAGCCACTGGGCCGGGCCTACATTTGACTTTTGAAATTAAAGACCTCACTGATGGGTGCTGAAGAGTATGGTGAACTAGAGAGCAGCCTATCCACAGTACCCAGACACTTAGAGGAGTGTGGACTGTGGTCAGTGTGTTTGGTGGGGGCCATGTAGAGCTTTGTTGGTCACACACATTACCTACATGGAGGTGGATTTAGAGAGAATCTACTGCATTACATTATATATGTTTTTTAGGGTAAGACACAAGGTGAGAGGAACTCTACTCTTAGGACATTTCTGACTCTTCAGTCCACCTCCTGGTAAATGTAGGAAGGGTAACTGGGCGTGCTTGTCTCAGTTCTGCCTTTCTTCCATGAGGAGCAAGATGGCCCATGGGATGCACAATTTCTCCTTGCTTCCCCATTCTAGAGGGGAGGACTGCCCTGGTCCAGCCCTGCAGGTGACTGGGTGGAAGGGTCTGCCAATTTCTGGGTGTCAGTTAGCAAGTCCTCTTGGACCTAAAGCCATGTCATCTATCATGGCTGCTGTTAGCAGTGAAGGGGATATTTTGGCTATTGTCTTTGCTCTCTGTATTGTTTTTCAAGTTGCTCAGAACTTGGGTGAGGGAGCGAGAGGAGTGTTATATGTAGGGATCTGTGATATAATAAATATATTTAGTCTTCGTCCCCAGTTACTGACACAGGGCTCCTAAAACCCTTGGGATTTCCTGAGTGACAGGAATGCTTTTTGTTATTCATAAGGAGCCCCTTTTAGTCACTAGTGAGTTTATGCTAATGAGGTGCTCAGGTTGGGGCCCCTAGATTGTCTTAGAATGTGGCTGGTCACCAGAAAGACCAAGTGATTAGAGGGTTAGAATGTTCAGTCCCACTCAGTGTGACCTCTCAGAGGGGACAGAGAGGGGCGTGACTGAAGATTAAAAATTCTTGGACACATATATTTGATGAAGCTCCAGGTTGACGGACACATCCAGGTGCTGGCAGGATGCAAGCGACACCAACTCCCACTCACCAGATAATCTGTCCTTTCCTTTAGAGCAAAATTTTTTGAAAGAGGCATTCATACTCACTTAGTCTTTTTCTCTCCAAACAACAATCAGGCTCTTATCTCCACCACTCCACTGAACCTGACCTTAGTCAAGGTCTCCGTTGACCTCCATGTTAACTAAATCAGCTCTCAGGGATCACCATACTTGTTGTATACATAGTAGCAACTGACGTAACTGATCATGTCCTCTTTCTCATAACACTTTCTTTACTTGGCTTCTGGAACATCCCTCTTTCATGGACCTCTCCGTAGTCATCTTTTACTGGCCGCTCTTTACCTTCTAGCCTTGAAGTACTTTGGTCTTTGACATCTTTTCAGCACATTTACTCACAACCAAATGACCTCCTCTGGTCCATCTGTATATGGTTAATTCAGTATTTGTCCTTGGTTGTATAATTGGCATCTCAGACTAGACAAACCCAAAACTGAACTCTTGTTTTCTCCCCCAAACTTATTCCTCCTTCTGTCTTCCCCAGTTCAGTAAATAGGAACCCCATCTTTCCAGTTTTTTTCTGGAACAATAGTTGCAATCTGCCAGCAAATGGTAATGGCTTTACTTTTGAAATGTATCCAGAATCTCACCTTCTCCACTACTACCAGTCTATTCCAAGATTCCATCACCTCTTGCCTGGATTGTTGCAATAGCTTACTAACTGATCTCATGGCCTCCACCCAAGCTCCCCTCTCTCAAGTCTATTTGTCACACGATAGCTGACATAATCCCTTTAAAAATGTAAGTCAAGTCGTGTCATTCCAGTGCTTGAGATTCTCCAATTGCTTATTTTTCTGAGTAAAATCCAAAGTCCTTACAACTGCCTTCAAAGTACTGTATGATTAGGTCCCTGTCACCTCTCAAGCCTCATCCTCTGCTATTCTACTCTTTAATTACTCTGCTCCACAGGACTTTGTGTTCTTTGGACATGCTCAGCACACTCCCAGCTCAGGTCTTTGCACATGCATGTTATCTGCATGACTTGACATTTACATGGTTTGACCCCTTTCTTCTTTTGAGTCTTTGGTCAAATATTACTTTAATAGAGACAACTTCTCTGTATAAATAAAATGCTCCCTACCATCACTCTCCATCCCTCCTGTCCTATTTTACTTTCTCTATATAACTTATAATCAACTGGCATATGTTTGTTTACTATCTATCTCTCCTATTCGGTTGTATACTCTATGAGGACAGGGGCTTAACTTTATTTACAGTTCAATTCTAATACCTGGCACATAGTCGGTGCTTACTGAATATTTGTCTAATGAATGGGTGGATAAATTAATATGCGTGTTATGAATAAAAAGTACAGGGGCTATGAAAAAAGAGTAGGTTCAGGGGACAGCTTGTGGGGATGCCTCCCCGAGGAAGGCACATGTATGTTGAGATATGAAGGGGATAAGGAAATGGTGACAGCATTGCAGTCAGATGCAACAGCTCAAGCAAAGGCCCAATGGCTGGAGGGAGCAGCATGAATTCACAGAACTGAGAGAAGGCCACGTTGGCTGGAGCTCAGAGAGTAAAAAAGGGTGGTGGGTCCCAAAGAACCTGGAGAGCCAGGCCGTGCAGAGCCCTGGAGATTGTGTCAAGATTTAAGTCTTTATTGGAGGAATAGCAAGAGGCTATTGAACACAAAAGCTTGTTCATGAATATCCATAGCAGCATTGTCCTTAACAGGCATAAAGTGGCAACAGCCCAAATGTCCATCACCTGGATATGTTTGTGAATGGATAAACAAAAAGTGGTCTATGTAGACAATGGAATATTGGCCATAAAAAGGAATAAACTACTAATACATGCTACAACATGGATGAGCCTTGAAAACATTATGCTAATTAAGAGAAGCCAGACACAAAAGACTGCATATTGCATGGTTCCATTCAGATGAAATATCCAGAATAGGCAAATCTACGGAGACAGAAAAGTAGGTTAGTTGTTGCCAGGAGCGAGGGAAATGGGGAAATGGTGAGTGATTATTAATGGCTATGGGGTTTCTTTCGGGGTAATAAAAATGTTCTGGAATAAGATATTGGTGGTGGTTGCACAACTTTGTGAATATATAAAGGGTACTCTCATACACTTTTGAAGTGGTAAATTTTATGAATTTCATGGTGGATGAATTATATCTCAATTTTTATAAAGAAGCTATTGATGGTGATGAAGGGTGGCTGCATTTGATATGTCCAGAGTTACATTTTGAAATGACTGCTTGGGCTGCAGTGTAGGGAATGGATTGGGGGTTGGAGGTTGGGGGAGCCATAGGAGTTGATGATGCAGAGACACTAGCATTTTGCACCAGTCCAGAAAAGGAGACAGTTACAATCTGCCAGACTTTAACTGGGCTGGATTTTAAGAATGATAGAGAAGTCAAGGGTGACTCCTACTTGTCAAGGTTGCCTGAGGCTTTGGTAGACTTCAAGCACAGTAATTTGGGCTTTTACCCAGTACATGTTTTAATAAAAGGTACTCAAAATTTAAAAAAATCAACTTATAATGGTAAATGCTATATAAGTTTTCATTATTATTACTAATCATGATATACTTGTCTTTAGGATATTGGTAATGGGAATGTGCTCTTTGAAAAATTAAAATATAATTTGTGTGTGAGCTTGCAAGAGACTGTTAGAAACACTTGCTTTATGATTTCCTTTTGCCTTCAAAACTGTTTGAAATCCATTTGGATTCATTTTGTCTCATATTGTAATTCTTTAATGATCTTATTATCTTTAGTTCCAAGAAGACTTCTGTGTCAAATGCAGGCCAATGGCTTTATGAAGAAAAGCCACATAAAATGGATTTGCTCCATGAAAATGGTCCTCGTCCTGGTCTTCATGAAAACGTACACAAAGCAGTTAGTGACTTCTGCAACTGGCTTACTACTTTTGTAAGTTAGTGGTAATACTTAAAGCTATTTTAAATGTCGAGCTGAAAGTTGCTTTTATTAAAAATCAGTATTGGATAAAATCAAAGTCAAATCCTCCAAGTCATAAAGGAATCATTTTCTTCTATCATGTATAAATGGAAATATTTCTGGTAGATGAAATTTCTGGAAAGTTTGCAAACTTGTGGCTAATTTGAATGTTTATGTTTACATCTCACATCATTGCAGTTGTTTCATATTTTTATTTTCCATTTTAATGTCAGGACTTTCTTTTCTCTCTTTCACTCCTTCAACTCATTTTTCTCAGTTAGATTTACCTAGAAGTACTCTGGCAGGTACTCCTCGATTATAATCTTCACACAAAAATGTTCTAACATGCCAAGTGCGGTGGCTCATGTCTGTAATCCCAGCACTTTTGGAGACTGAGGCGGGTGGATCGCTTGAGCTCAAGAGTTCAAGACCAGCCTGGGAAACATGGCAAAACCTTGTCTCTCTTGTATTTTTGTAAAAAATATAAAAATTAGGCCGGGTGCAGTGGCTCACACCTGTAATCCTAGCACTTTGGGAGGCCGGGGTGGGCGGATCACGAGGTCAGGAGTTCGAGATCAGCCTGACCACCATGGTGAAACCCTGTCTCTACTAAAAATATTTAAAAATTAGCCAGGTGTGGTGGCGCACACCTGTAATCCCAGCTACTCAGGAGGCTGAAGCAGGACAATTGCTTGAACCCGGAGGCAGAGGTTGTAGTGAGCAGAGATTGTGCCACTGCACTCCAGCCCGGGAGACAGGGAGAGACTCCGTCTTAAAAAACTAAAAATAAAAAAATAAATAAAAATTAGCTGGGCATGATGGTGTGCCCCTCCCATGCAGGAGGCTGAGGTGGGAGGATTGCTTGAGCCTGGGAAATCGAGGCTGCAGTGAGCTGTCATCGTGCCACTGTACTCCAGCATGGGCAACAAAGCAAGACCCTGTCTCAAAAAAAAAAAAAAAAATTTGACATAAAGAGATTTTGACTCGGTTATCAAGGTCTTCCCTTGTGCTCCTTCCAAGAACCTATATAGTTGCCTATTCCTGTTCCTGAGTCTCTGTAGATGTCTAAATACCTGATGCTTTTCTTGGATTTAAGGTCTTTAGGATTTGCATTCCATGCCCCCACCCCATCTTTTGAGTGTTAGTTTTAGTCAGTTTATTTTTTTTAGTACTTTTAAACATCAAGCTACTTACTTCATTGGCAAGTGACTTAAATACAATTCAGATTGGTTTAAGAGAGAAAAGGGAAGCATCCAGATATAGTAGGAACTTCAGGCACAGCTGGCTCCAGGTGCTGAAACATTTTTAGATGTTGTTCCTATCTCTTGGCTGTGCAACTTGGACTTCATTCTCAATCAATATCTCCCCAAGAAATGGCAAAAGTAGCCACTAAAATTTCCAAGCTTATATCCTACCAGCGAGCAACCTAAGTGTGAAGACAGCAATGCTTTTCCATTAGGGAAAAGTCCAGGGATTACTCTCACTGGACTAACTTAGGGCACATGCTTTTGCTTGAATTAACCATTACGATTAAGGAGATGGAATATGCTTATTGGCTAGGGCATGACACAAACCTAACCCTGAAGCCAAGAGTGGGGGTGTCCAGCCCAGCTGCAACAGAGTGAGAGTGAGGGACAGAGACTCCTCAGAGGGTGATTGAAGCGGGGATGCTGGATGAAGCAGACGACGCCCACTATGCCTAGTATCCAAACTACTGCGTGTCCATAATCTGTTCAGATTGGATTGCCTGATTTCCAGCGTCCACTTCTCCCATTCCTGCTGCTGGAGGCGATTCCTGTCTCAAGGTAGGAAACTTAAGGAACCTTAGAATAAGTTTAGCTTCTCTGGTAACCGCCTTTAGTTTCAGACCCTGTGACCAAGCTCCCATCTTTACTGACATCCCACAAGCTGGGTCCCTGCCTCATCACCCTGTGGGATTTTCTTCACAGCACTAGCTTGTGCTTTTCCTTCCATGCTGTTTGTTTATTTTTCACCTCATTGATTCTGCTTGCTTTATTTCTGCTTCATTGTTACTTTAGCCTTGTTTTGCCTGTACTTGTCCCTTTATGTCCCTGACTCTGTTTCATGACTCCTCTCTATAAATTTTACTCCAGCCACAATGCCAGCTGCTGGTGCCTTCATTCTCTCTGTTTTCCAGTTTCTGTTTTCCAGTGTGAGATTCTGTTGAGTCTAGGATCTTTTAGCCTTGAGCCGTATCATAGGTAAACACTTGGCATACAGATTAGCTGCTCTTAATGTGCCCATCTCTGCTCCCACCAGCTGTAGCTGAGGGAAGGAAATGGTGAAGGTTGTTCTGTGTACAGAATGCGGCTGACTAAAATCGCCTCCTTCAGCAGGAGCTGTGAACCTGGCAGCTTCCCTTATACAGAGTTATGGGCAGAGAAAACACTGCCATATCTACACAAGTCTGGAAAATACTTCTAGAGATGCCACCACTATAAAGTGCTGGAGAAGTTTGCTATGGATCAAACTGAATTTCCCTCAGGCTCATGATTTCCCTCAGGGACTCACTGCTTCTTGCAAAGTCCTAAGCTGTCTCTTCATGATAAAGCCCTCCAAACCCCAAACACTTCTTGTCTTCAATGAATGCTGACTGAGCATTTTCTACCACTCCCCAAACTACCTCTTTCCTCAGCAATGGCCAACTACCTCCCTTAGATTAAAGAAGAAAGCAAAGAGCATTTCACCGATTGCCCTCAATTCATGCAATGTGATATTCTTCCAGGGAATTTCGGACATTGATGAAGAGTTCATCTTGAAACAGTTTGACATTGACTATGAGACCAAACCAAGCCATGATGCGCTCCACACGATGAAGCTAAATCAGGTTCCTCTGGAGCTAAAGCCTAGTGTGGGGCTCAGTAAACTGCAGGAGCCAGAGTTCTTCCAGAAACTAGGCTATGAGAGGAAACTCCAGAAACCACAGGTAATTGCAGAAGGGGACCAGACCGAAAATCAAAGAAAATTAAGTTGTATTGAAGTCTTAAAGTTCTTGAATTCTGGTGTGTCATGGGTACTGGTTTTTTAAAGTAGAATTCTGGAATTTTTTTCAAGATTAATATTTGTTAAATAAATGCATGTTTAACCTATAACAAAGTCAGTTATACAAACGAGGCATGTCATTTGGGATTATTTTTAATACCTGAATAGTCATTTTCAGAGATAATTTGTTAGGTGTTTTATATGTTGAAATACTAAAAGTCAGTAGAAATATACATGAATGGTTATTATTGCAAGAGCAAAATGCTGCAATTAATTATTGTGAATGCTGTTAATATTATGTCCAAAGAATTCTTGAATTTTTGCTAGAGTCTTATTGACCACAAACCATCATTCTTGACCACATGCTTGCCTAATGATTAACAAGTTTCCTCAGCACCAAGTTTCTGTAAAGATGGAAGAACAAGGTAACAGAAAGGAGAAATAACATGCCATGTTCCAAAGGGAAGTACTGTGGGCCCCTAAAGTACTATTTACTTTTCTACAGTGTGTCACTGCAAATATATATACACAAGTCAAGTTATGTGAGTCAACAACAGATTTAAGTGCCTAAGTTGGAGGGGAGAGCCCTTCCCTGAAAATGAAAAACAATATTTTATCTCTAATTGTCTTCTGCCTTTTACACATAATCTTTGATATTATACTTCAATATTTGGGACATATTAATTTTGTCCTTTACAGTTGAACACATTTGCCAACCTATTTTGACACACATTATGTTTCTATCCTTGACTCCATTGCATAAGGTTTATGAAAACTATGCATTTCATCATGAATATCAGCACTTTTATTTTTCCATTCTCCTTTCATCTTTCTAAAAGGTAAAATGCAAAATGGTATTAGACAGGCAAATTATGTCCATCACACCTGAGGCCTGATCCACTGCTTGTCCTGATTCTGGGCTGAATAAAATTGCTCAATTCCCTGTATTTAGAAATAGTTATGCAAACACTGCTTTATAAACCATGAAAGTTATTGCCAAAATTGAGCTTTTGACCGGCAAATGGAGGGTCACTATACAAAAGTTGAAAATATATTTCCACATAATATCTTTTTTCTTCTGACTAGAAGACCTCTTTTAACATTTCTTCCGGTGTGGATCTGCTGGTGATGAATTCTTTCAGCTTTTGTATGTCTGAAGACAACTTGTTCTGCCTCATTTAAAAAGATTCAGTAGTCGCCTGTTATCTGTTATCTGTAGGGGTTATGTTCCAAGATCCTCCAGTGGATGCTGAAACTTTGGATAGTACTAACTCCTATATATACTGTGTTTTTTGATATGATAACAGGCGGTTACTCAGTGACTAAGGGTGGGTAGTGTGTACAGTGTGGATACTCTGGACAAAGAGATGATCATATCCCTGGAGGAATGGAACAAGGATGGCTTGAGATTTCATCATGCTACTGAGAATGGCACACGATTTAATACTTATGAGTTGTTTATTTCTAGAATTTTCCATTTAATACTTCAGACCATGGTTGACCACAGGTAAATGAAAATGCAGAGAGCAAAAACATGGATAAGGGGAAATTTTGTATTTTGTGGGAAAAGAATTCTAGTTCAAAGTTAATTCACAGCTTTAAAAATTTCACTAAAGGTATTGCCTTCCTGTCTTCTTGGTTGTACTGTTTCTAGGAGAAATCTCACATCATCCTCATCTTTTTTTCTGGGGGATGTGCTTTTTCCTTGGATGCTTTTAATATTTTCTCTTTGTCACTGGTTTTGAGCATTTTGATTATCATAAACCTTGGTGTATCTTTCTTCATGTTTCATGTACTTGTGGCGTGTTGAGCCTCTTGGATTTGTGGGCTTATAGTTTTCATTAATTTTGGAAAATTTTGGACTATATTTCTTTAAACATTTTTGTTGTTGTTTTTCAATCCCTTCCCAGAACTCTAATTACCTGTAATTAGGCCGCTTGAAGTTGTTTTACAGCTCACCACTGCTCTGGTCGGCTTTTTAAATTCTCTTTTCTTTTTGTGTTTCTATGGCTATGTCTTTAAACTCTCTATTTTTTTTTCTGCAATGTCTAATCTTCTGTTAATCCCATCTAGTATTTTTTTAGAATCTCCTATGTTATAATTTTTGTCTCTAAAAGTTTAACTTAGGTCTTTTTAATTTCTATCTTCCATGTCTCAACTTCACCTTTTGCGCATAAAAAACATAGTTATAACAATTGCTGTGATGGCATTGTTTACTGATTCTAACATCTGCATCAGTTCTGTGTCAGTTTCCACTAGGTGATTTGTGTCCTCATTATGGGTCATACTTTCCTGAATCTCTGTGTGGCTGGTAATCTTTGATGGATGCTAGGCAGTGTTAACTTTATCTTACTGGGTGTTGACTATTTGTATGCCTATAAATATTCTTGAACTTTGTTCTGAGATGGAACCAAGTTACTTGGAAGTTTGATCCTTTTGAGTTTTGCTTTTAAGATTTGTTGGGGTTGGGTGTGGTGGCTTATGCCTGTAATCCCAGCATTTGGGGAGGCCAAGGCAGAAGTATCACTTGAAGCCAGAAGTTCAAGATCAGTTCGGGCAACATAGTGAGACCCCAGTCTCTACAAAAAAAAATTTAGAAAAGAAATTAGCTGGATGTGGTGGCATGTAACTGTAGTCCCAGCTGCTTGGGAGGCTGAGGCAGGAGGATTGCTTAAGCCTAGGAGTTCAAGGCTATAGTGAGCTATGGTTGTGTCACTGTACTCCAGTCTGGGTAACCGAGTGAGACTTTGTCTCTATTAAAGAAAAAAATTTGTTGGGAAAGACCAAAGTAATGTGGGGTAATTATTCCCTGCTATTGAGGCAAGACCCTTCTGAGTGTTCTGCCTAGTGTCCTGTGGATCTTTAGGTTTTCCAGGAGGAAGAAGGCAGTGTTCCTGGCCCTGTGTAAGTGCTGGACACTGCCCTCTTTTCCTTTTGGTTCTTTCCCTGACCATGGGTAGTTTCCTCCCACACATACACAAAAGGGGTACTATCTGAAATCTCCTGGAGTTCTCTCTCTGTGCAGCTCTTTCTTTTCTGATACTCTGTGCTGCAAACTTTCTCTGCCTTGATCTGTCTGGACTCTCGGTCCTGTCACCTCAATTCAGAGAGTCCATTGGGCTCCTCCTGGGCTCTCCCTGAAGGCAGTGAGCTAGGGCAGTCGTGGGGCTTATCTTGTTTGTCTCTCAAGGATCACTATCCTTGGTTACCCAATGTCTTGTGTCTTGCATAGTATTAATTTATGTATTTTTTTCTTGCTTTTTGATTGTTGAAGGTGGCAGGGTAAATCTGGTCCCTATTCTGGAAGTCCCTGTCTTTATTTTCCGGGCGTCCCTGTCTTTATTTTCTGACTCCACATACCCTCAGGCCTGCTAAACTGTGGTCTTTGGTGTATGAGCTTTCCTGCCATCTTAGCCTTGCTCATAGTATTCTCGCTGCCTGGAGTGCCCCTCCTCTCCATGTCCTTAGGTACAGGAAATATGCTGATTTTTCCATGGAGCTTTTCTAGGTCGCTTGGTTGACATTAATTTGTCCTTACTTCTAATCTCTCACAGCAATCTGTGCCTCTATTTTATATATCTTTCTTTTCCCTCTATATTAATTCATCAATTTGTGTATGCATTTATTCAAAAACAGTAGTAGGTTTTTGAGCACCTACCACTATGTGTCCAAAAGTGCTGGGAACAAATGAAGCAAAAATGGAGGACTGTTTCCTGCACTTATGGAGATTACAGCCTAGTGGGGTCAACAGGTAAATGATTAACTATAGCAAAATGATGTCATGGTTTGTGCAGGACATAGGAAGAGGTAATCAATTCCATCAAGCACGGGGTGAGGGCATGTTTACGAAGGCGTCACAGAAGGAATTATCTGAGTCTGGAAAGATCACCAGTTACCCAACAACATAACATATTCGGAATTCAAGTTCTTCAGTGTGGCAGTAATGTAGATTCCATTCCTCTCCTTCTCCCCTTTCTCCCCCAATCTCTTTCCTTCCCTCTTTCATTTCGGTGGTTCGCATCTGAGGGCAATTTGCTCCCCTTCCCCCACCTCAGGGATATTTGGCAATATCTAGAGATGACATTTTTGGTTGTCACCACTTAGGGGATACTATTAGAATCTAGTGGGTAGAAGCCAGGAATGCTGCTAAACATCCTACGATGCATGGGAGAGACAGACAGACACACACACACACACCCCTCCCCTACATACAAATGTCAATAGTGCCAAAGTTAAGAGACCTGACTTTCATTCAACAAATACTTACTAAGCACCCATTATGTCCTAAGTATTTTTCTAGATGCTAGAGAGATGTAGCTGGGAATAATTTCCGAAGCTTATATTTTAGAGAACTAGAAGAGAGACAGACAAACAATCAGAAAATATATAGCATAGAAATGGTGATGAGGGTCATGAAGAAAAGTGAAGCAGAGAAAGAAGGCAAAGAGTGTTGGGAGGGGGTTACTTTTTTTTTTTTTTTGGGAGACAGCGTCTCACTCTGTCGTCCAGGCTGGAGTGCAGTGGCGTGATCCCAGCTCACTGCAACCTCCACCGCCCGGGTTCAAGCGATTCTCCTGCCTCAGCCTCCCGAGTAGCTGGGACTACAGGCATGCGCCACCATGCCCAGCTAATTTTGTATATTTAGTAGAGACAGGGTTTCACCAGGCTGATCTCGAATTCCCGACCTCAGGTGATCCGCCCACCTCGGCTTCCCAAAGTGCTGTGCCCTGCCCAGGGTTACCATTTTTTAAATTGGATGGCCAGGGAAGATGCCACTGAAGAGATGACATGAAATAGGTAAAAGAGAAAGCCATGTGTGTGTCTTGGGGAAAAACATTACAGTAGAGGGAACAGTGTGTGTAGAGGCACTGAGGCAGAAGCATGCAGGGGTGCTCTGGAAATAGCAAGGCGGTCCGTACGCTCCGCACGGAGAGATCGCCATGCTGAATCCAGCTCTGGAAGAGATTTCCTTCCTGTCTCCTCTGTCTCATTCTCTCTGTCTTAGAGCATATCTGGCTCGACTCTAGAGTGCCCCACACATTCCGCCACATAGTTTAAATGTGCATGAGCGGAGACAGGGACAGAATCTTTGTGGTTTCATGTTTCTGACATCCAAGAGTTAGACTCCCTTTTGTGATGAGACAGTGTGGGTATTGCATTCACAGTATCAGTCTATGAACCAACAAGAGGTTCTCCTAACGTCCTTGATGTGCTACTGAGGAATCGGGGAAAGAAGGGAATGAGATATGTTCATCGTCTTTCTCTCTTCCAGTTAAAAAGTTAAAAAGGCAAGAGCTTGGCTGGGCGCAGTGGCTCAGGCCTGTAATCTCAGCACTTTGGGAGGCCGAGGCGGGCGGATCACGAGGTCAGGAGATCGAGACCATCCTGGCTAACACGGTGAAACCCCGTTTCTACTAAAAAATACAAAAAAATTAGCCGGGCATGGTGGTGGGTGCCTGTAGTCCCAGCTACTTGGGAGGCTGAGGCAGGAGAATGGTGTGAACCTGTGAGGCGGAGCTTGCAGTGAGCCGAGATGGCGCCACTCACTGCACGCCAGCCTGGGCGACAGAGCGAGACTCTGTCTCAAAAAAAAAAAAAAAAAAAAGGAAGAAAGAAAAAGAAAAAGGCAAAAGCTTGGTGTTAGCAGTTTGATTAAAAAAAATATATTGTAGCATGTGCAAGGCTGAGCACTGTGCTGGGCTCATACTAATAACTTACTATTTTGGTTGACTAAGTATTGTTCAAGGTCTTTACCCTAGGGGGAAATATGTGATTTTTACGTGATTCCTGGCTGCTTTACATACATTCTCTCCTTTAATCTTCACAACAGCCCTGTGGGGATGTATACTGTTGTTATCTCCATTTTACAGATGAAGAATTTATGTAACTTGATCATGGACTCCACCTATTAAGTTGGGGAAAGCTGGATTTGAACCCTGGTCTGTCAAAATCCAAAGGCCATGTTATTAACCACTGCATTATTTTTTAAATCATGAACTTTAATGTTTACTTTGTAAAATCAAAGCATGCTGAAACTTCACAAAATACTTTGGCAAGGACCAACCTAAATTCCAAAGTAATGATCCTGCTCTCCTAAGCTAAGCTTTAGATGTTTGAAATGACAAACAAACAAAAAATCAATGGCACTGGGAATTATGTTACTCTCCATAGAATCCTTATAAGCCAAAGTGGGTGAAGATGAGGTATGGAGCGTGGTATTTGAACCCCAAGTTGTGGAAAAAGCAAAGAGCAGATGAGCCTCTGGTTGACCCTGAGGTCTCACATAAAGCTCAAGAGGAGAATTTTAAAAAGGAGCTGCAGGAACAGGTATGTATTTATACTGAGATTTGATCATCTGAGCTTAAGATGATCACAGTGTGTCTGCCACCCTCATACTGAACCAGACTCTGTGGTGTAATACAAAGGCTCCTGAAAGCCCTCCACCTTGCATATTGAATTCAGCAAGGAGAAAGCTAGAATGTGTAATAAGCAAGACTTGGAATCTCCTGGCTTTGTGGTAGACATGACACCTCTAAAGACTGGACAGCTACTCGTGCTATTCCACCATTCTTGGAAGAATTTATTCCAAGGATAATTTTTCAAAGGGTGGTGTGACTTGGTAGGACCACCTCAGTGCCCAGAATAGATGTGATGTCATGAGTTATCTTTGGGTAACAAAATGTGAAGCTTGTTTCCTATCAGCTATGGGTGAATGTCAAAAAATTCAAAATTTCAACCAGGAAATTTCTTTTAGGCAATTCATTTGAGTTGCAGGATCTGTCTGAGAGGAAAGGGACAAAGGTTAAGCACTGTTTGATATTGCAAAGCAACAAACACTCGCAACAAGGATGTGCTCTAATTTTACTACAGATAAACTTTGCCTGCTCATTTCTTGTGTAAAAGTAGCTAATGGAAAGAAGATACTCATTATGGCCCTGGAAATTTGGAAATATTGATGCAACACTTGCATAGTACTCTAATGAGGATATTTGCAAACCTCTTCTCTTTTTCAACAGACCCCAAACTTCTCCTAGATAACAGATGTGAAAACACTTTGAGAAAGTAGAATACAATACGAATTAGACTTATTATTCTTCAGTAATCACTCATCAATTGTCTTCTTCAGATTGGAAAGCTAAGACAGGAAGGATGGTCATTTTAATCTTTTCCAGTACTGAATATAAATTCTTATTTTCAGGTGTGAGGTATGGTACAAATTTATGAGCACTCCATGTTTATATAAGTCTCAAAATTATGTAAATAATGTTTGGCAATTTCTTAGTATGGTTTTTGGAAAGCCTAAGTTTATGTGAATTTAATATATAACATAAAGCTATTCCAGTTGCACTTTTATTATAAAAGGTAACATCATTTTCTCAAATTAAATATTTAAAAAGAAAAATAGCTACAAACTTTTGCTTTAAGGTATCTAGAGTTCTCTTTTTAAAAGCATATTCTTAATTACTAATTCTTAAAGACTTCAAAAGTTTTACAAAATATATTTCATTTTGATGACCAATGCTATAAAGATGTTTGCCAAAATGGTTACAGTGAGCTAATAAAGTAGCATTATTTAAATATAATTGATTTAACTCGTATAGTAAAAGATTGTTTATCAGGCAGTTTAGACATAGGGAGGATTCATAACAATGGAATTGTTCTACAGTAATTTTTATAAATCACACCTTTTTAATACCTGAGGAATGATTTACCTTGTCAACTATAGGTGGTACCACTAGGCTGTGGCACCCCAGTTTACAAGACACAGGTACTATGGGGTACTGGTAAGAGACAGTAACTATGGCAACATGACTGTCTTTCTGGGAACTCATGAGTTTTGACTATTCTTGATAGATTTGGTTTGGAAGGTGAAATGGTTTTAAAGTACTGAATTGCAATTATGTAAACTTATGCATCCAATTTTTAAATTAAAATAAATGTAAAGAAAAACTAAAAAGATGCATAAATATTGTAGATGTTGGGACTGATCAAATCATTTTTGATTGTCCTGTCCTTTGAAGTTAAGATCTATGATTTTTGGACATACTGTTAATCTTAACTAGGTTAGATTCCAGACATCATAGGTCAATAATTGTCTAATTGCTAAAATGTGTTGCCCATCCTTAATACGGGGATAAGGAAAAGGGTAGGGGAAGGAGAGAAAGCTGGACATCTTTAAAAGCCTTCATATTCATCAACTCATGAACATTACACACATATTCAAAAACAAGAAGGATGTGGGTTAAAATGAGATACTTTATAAAGAACTAAATACTTTTAATGAGAACAAATATGAAATCAAGCTTCTGATGGCTGACCCCTTTCTTCAAATGTGGGTACTCTTTTAGGAGGAGTTACTTGCAGATCTTCACGGAACAGTTGCCTTTAAGGATTTCATTCTAAGCAGGGGCTACAGGATGCCACGTGTGAGTAAAGGGTCCTTCAGAAGGCCCTGCTGAGGGGCTTCATGGCTCACAGTTGTTGATGGGAAGAGGTTATGACCCTGACAAACCCAAATAGTTCTCTTACAGGCACATACCAAGACAGGCCCGTGGAAGAAAGGGCATGCTTTTCCCCAGACGGGTACTCAGAGATAGGATATGGCATTTTGCCCTTTTTATTCTGCCTATTTGGTTTCTGCTACTGTCAGAGATACTATTTCCCTGCTGATCTTTGACTCATCTTCCTTGGATTTGGCCTCAATAGGAGGTCTATGTACAGGGCATGGGCCTTGCAAATTCCAACTGTTACTCAACACCCTGAATTCTCCAGGATGTTTTCAAGTCTCCTTTACATCCTGGTCTAAGGACAAAGAGCTGTGGCTTGGGTTAGGACAAAATAGCGTTGGGATTTGCAATTTTATTATTGCACTATTAGCTCTGCCTCAAGTGGAAACAGGCTAAGGCAAAAGTTCACTTCCTGGGGGGCCTGGCTACTGTCTTCTGTCTTTTTTTCCTTTCTTCGTTTCTGCCTCCTGGTTTCCCCTCACTAACTTGTAAAGCTGGCCCCAGCATCTCCACACAATGTGGTCCCCCTTTGGACAATGACTCGTAACAGGGGTGGGGTGGGAGGTTGGCAGAAGGGAACATGGAGCGGGAGGGCCTGCTGCCTCCAGCAGTGTGCCCAGATCAGCCCTGTCACTGCAGCAGGAGACTAGATAGGCATCTGGGGCTAAAGTCATGGCTGATAATGTCATGCATTTGTCCACTGTCCTCTGTGTGCACGTACCTTGTGGTCTTTAGGGGACAGTGCAACTGAGATGGTCAGAAGTTCCTGGAAATGGGAGATTTGATTTCTGTTTTTCCAAGAGTGATAGAACTAACAATAGCTGATACTGCTAGCAAATAAATGTAGGACCAAGTTCAGAATCAGACTGGTTTCAAAGTTAAATCAGGCAAGCCTAGAGCATGAGATGGAGATTTGAGATTGGGAAACTCCATTATAGAACTGGTTTGGAGGAACTCCTTTAGCTTTGAACATCAATACTAGGTCTGCTAGATATATTTAATATACAAATAACTGCCTAATCTGTATATAAGGTTTGCATAACTATATTTATATATAATATATAAAATATAAAATATGCATATATAGCTTTAATATTACATAATTATATGTTTACATGTCCATATTAGGTATGTAAAGATGTACTTCTGTGGTATATGTGTGTGTATATATAAATCCTTACTTGCTGTTGATATTATTGTGGCTCATTTTTTATCTTAACATTTTTAGTGGCAAAACACACTTCTTTTTTTCATTTTGATGTGTCCCCTATTGATTTAATCCATGCTGTTGATGAACATTTAGTTCAGTTTTGGGCAAAAGGAAGCATGCCCGACACACTGGCTATTGCGGGATCTGGCCAGCAGCCCGCAATGCAACGGGGCTCTCTCTTTGTTCCCAAGCGGATTGGCAGGTTGAGAAATAATAGACACACACAAGATAGTGAAAGCTGGGTCCAGGGGGGTCACCACCTTCTGGTTCCACAGTGCCAACAATGCACTGGATATACCAGCATTTATTATTAAGTTTAGTGAGGGCGGGGGTAGGTTAGTTAGTAGAGATTTAGGGTCATTTGATTGTGAGGTGAGATGGTCACATGGGGATGAAGTAATTCTTTAACATAACATTTGTATGTAGAAGTACAGTACATTTGTATGTAGAAGTACAGTATACAGAGATAAGAATTTACAGTATAGTGTGTGCATCAGTAATTTCTAACAGAGCCTTAAAACAGAAACAATCTTTCCATAACCTATGATTAGCAAGATATTAATCAGCAGTAACAATTGCCACAAAAGCTGTTTACAAACAATCCATGAAAACAGGAGGTGAAGCTAGACAACCGGTTAGACCAGAAATTCTTAGAAGGGAGTATGCCTTAACCCTAAAGAGGCCTAGAAGAGCCGTGACAAGATGAGGGCATTTATAGCCCTATCTTATCCATATGGACAGGCGCCCCCCATGCGTCCATTTATAGGCTCTCCACAAGGGTCCCATTCCATTCCCAGAGCTATGAACATCTGCTTTTCTGGGATAGGAATCTTGGTGATGTGAAACCTCCCTGACTGCATGTCCATTCATAGGCTGTCTGCAGGGGGAAGCACATCATGCGCTGTTGGCTCGTTCTGGCAGCCCAACCTGGCATTGTCTTTACACAATCCTGCATGCAATTTTGTATTTACAATAATCAGGAGCATTTCATCTTTTATTCCGTAGCAATAGTTTCAGGGGGTCTCCCTACATCTGGCTATCCTCTTTTCAGACACATTGACTAGAGAAATGATGCCCCTGGTCACAACAGAGTCCTCTGAGAACACCTGTCACTCAAAACCCTACAATATTTTGTCCCTTTATTTTTACATCCCATATTCTTATTTTATCAATAAGATTTCAGCTGAAAGAGAGAAGGGACTCTATCACAGGGAATAAGATATATATGCATATACACACACAGAGTATATAAATATATGTGTGTGTATATGTGTGTGTGTGTATACACAGTTATTATTTACTTAAATCTATATGTGAACATTCATTCCTTTTTTTAACCTCCTGTGTACATTCACATATGTTATGTGAACATATACACTTACGTACACATTCCAGTATCTGCTGCTGGATTAACTATTTGATGCATCACCCACAGCCTCATTCCCTCTGCTGCACAGATGGATCCCAAGCCTTAGTAGCAGGGATGGGCAGCGCAAGGCTATGTTGAGCAGGGCTGGGCCAGACTTGGGCACAGAACAAGTGTGAATTCCATCTGAGTGTTTCTGATACTGCGTGACTACCTTCCAAGGACCAACATCTATCATGGTCAGATTATTAACATGTGATTTTGCATAGTGTAAGGATATATATTAGATTGTGAAATTTTGAGTTAGGTATGGTAGTGGTTGTGGGGAGGACTGTACTGTGCAAGTTTTGTTTGTCAATCTAATGAAGGTTCTCTCATCTTTTTTTAGTTCCTTGAGAATATGTATATCGGGAAGGAATGTAAACGTGAATGTAATAAAACTCCTATAAAACGAACTCAAGCATAGAAGAATCGTAGGAGAATGATTAGGCAGATTTTATTACTACGTACTTGGCTATTTCTCTGTCTCCTTTTAAAGATTAAACAGAATTTATGGTAAGTGTCCCACTGTGGATGTTCAACTTTGACTTGGCAACATCTGTAAATGTAATACCTGATGGTTATAAACATTTCTCAATGGATTTCTGCTTCAGTTAATCAACATTTTGTATACTTTATCACCCACGAGATCAATATTCACACGTAGTCTTCTCATATTTTTGTAGCACGTGAATATTACATAGGTATATTAACTATTGGTAAAAATAAATAAAGGCATAAATAAAAACAGAATTACTCTATTGCCTTTTTCCCAGGTTTTTCCCCTGGTATTGAATGAGTACCTCCTTTCCTCTTCCTTTACAATATTGTTTTCTTTCATTTTGAATTAAATTTACTGAGATATTTTTTCCTTTTGTCCACATTGCCCTGGGTGGATATGGTCTGTTTGGCCCCGTTAAATCTTATGTTGCAGCTTGATCCCCAGTGTTGGATGTGAGGGCTGGTTTGAGATGTTTGAGTCACGGGGGTGGGTCCCTCGTGAATGGCTTGGTGCCGTTCTCACAGGAATGAGTGAATTCTCACTCTTAGTTCCTGTGAGAACTGGTGATTGTAAAGAGCCTGGCTCCTCCTCTTCTCTCTTGCTTGTTCTCTCACCATGTGATGTCTGCACATGCTAGCTCTCCTTTGCCTTTTGCCACGAGTGGAAAAATCCTGAAGCCCTCACCAGAAGCAGATGCTGGCACCATGCTTCTTGTACACCCTGTAGAGCTATGAGCCAAATAAATTTCTTTTCTTAAAAATTACCCAGCCTCAGGTATTCCTTTGTAGCAACACAAATGGACTAAGACAGGCATGTTAGTGTTGATAATAAATGTGTATCTATAACATAAGGTCATAGGTCAGAAGGTTTAATGGAAACTCAAGATGACATGTATTTTAATTACCTTTTAAAAATTATATTTTATTTTAAAATGTTAATACTGTCTGGGTGTGACCGCTCACTCCTGTAATCCCAGTGCTTTGGGAGGTCAAGTCAGGAGGATGGCTTGAATCCAGTAGTTCAAGGCTGCAGTGAGCTATAATCATGCCAGTGCCCTTCAGCCTAGGTCACAGAGTGAGATCCTGTCTCTAAAAAAAAGTTAATGCTCATATTAGGAAAATCAGAAAACATAGACTAGCAAAAAGAACATAGAAAATACTAATTCTTCCTATAGAGTCAGCAATAACTGTTCTTTGCTCATTGGGATGTATCCTAGATTTTTTTCTATGAAACATATAGGGAATAATTTAATCAAAAAATGATTTATTGAAAGGAAATCATTTATTAAAAACATATTCTGTCCACAGAGTATCTTTTTTTTAACTTTTACTTTAAGTTCTGGGATATGTGTGCAGAATGTTCAGGTTTGTTACATATGTATACATGTGTCATGGTGGTTTGCTGCACCTATCAACCTGTCATCTAGGTTTTAAGCCCTGTATGCATTAGGTATTTGTCCTAATGCCCTCCCTCCCCTTGCCCTCCACCCTCTGGCAGGCCCCAGTGTATGATGTTCCCCTCCCTGTGTCCATGTGTTCTCATTGTTCAACTCCCACTTATGAGTGAGAACATGTGGTGTTTGGTTTTCTGTTCTTGTGTTAGTTTGCTGAGGATGGTGGTTTCCAGCTTCATCCATGTCCCTGCAAAGGATGTGAACTCATTCTTTTTTATGGCTGCATAGTATATGTGCCACATTTTCTTTAATCCAGTCTATCATTGATGGGCATTTGGGTTGGTTCCAAGTGTTTGCTATTGTAAATAGTGTTTCAATAAACATACATGTGCTAGAATGATTTATAATCCTTTGGGTATATACCCAGTAATAGGATTGCTGGGTCAAATGGTACTTCTGGTTCTAGATCCTTGAGGAATCACCACACTGTCTTCCACAATGGTTGAACTAATTTACACTCCCATCAACAGTGTAAAAGCATTCCTATTTCTCCACATCCTCTCCAGCGTCTGTTGTTTCCAGACTTTTTAATGATCACCATTTTAACTGGCATGAGATGGTATCTCATTGTGATTTTGATTTGCATTTCTCTAATGACCAGTGATGATGAGCTTTTTTTCATATGTTCGTTGGCCACATAAATGTTTTCTTTTGAGAAGTGTCTGATCATATCCTATACCCACTTTTTGATGGGGTTGTTTGTGTTTTATTTTGTAAATTTGTTTAAGTTCCTTATAGATTCTGGATATTAGGCCTTTGTCAGATGGATAGATTGCAAAAATTTTTTCCCATTCTGTAGGTTACCTGTTCATGCTGATGATAGTTTCCTTTGCTGAGCAGAAGCTCTTTAGTTTAATTAGATCACATTTGTCAATTTTGGCTTTTGTTGCAATTGCTTTTGGTGTTTTAGTCATGAAGTCTTAGCCCATGCCTATGTCCTGAATGGTATTGCTAGGTTTTCTTCTAGAGTTCTTATGGTTTTAGGTTTTATGTTTAGGTCTTTAATCCATCTTGAGTTAATTTTTGTATAAGGTGTAAAGAAGAGGTCCAGTTTCTGTTTTCTGCATATGGCTAGCCCATTTTCCTAGCACCGTTTATTAAATAGGGAATCCTTTCCCCATTGCTTGTTTTTGTCAGGTTTGTCAAAGATCAGATGGTTGTAGATGTGTGGTGTTATTTCTGAGGCCTCTGTCCTGTTCCATTGGTCTATCTGTCTTTTTGGTGCCAGTACCATGCTGTTTTGTTTACTGTAGCCTTGAAGTATAGTTTGAAGTCAGGTAGCATGATCCCTCCAGCTTTGTTCTTTTTGCTTAAGATTATCTTGGCTATATGGGCTCTTTTTTGGTTCCATATGAAATTTAAAGTAGCTTTTTCTAGTTCTGTGAAGAAAGTCAATGATAGCTTGATGGGAATAGCATTGAATCTATAAATTGCTTTGGACAGTATGGCCATTTTCACAATATTGATTCTTCCTTTCCATGAGCATGGAATGTTTTTCCATTTGTTTGTGTCCTCTCATTTCCTTGAGCAGTGGTTTGTAGTTCTCCTTGAAGAGGTCCTTCATGTCCCTTGTAAGTTGTATTCCTAGGTGTTTTATTCTCTTTGTAGCAACTGTGAATGGGAGTTCACTCATGATTTGGCTCCCTGCTTGTCTATTATTTGTGTATAGGAATGCTTGTGATTGTTGCATATTGATTTTGTATCCTGAGACTTTGCTGAAGTAGCTTATCTGCTTTAGGAGATTTTGGAGCTGAGGCAATGGGGTTTTCTAAATATACAATCATGTTGTCTGCAAACAGAGACAATTTGACTTCCTCTCTTCCTATTTGAATATTTCTTTCTTTCTCTTGCCTGATTGCCCTGGCCAGAACTTCCAATACTATGTTGAATAGGAGTGGTGAGAGAGGATATCCTTGTCTTGTGCCAGTTTTCAAAGGGAATGCCTCCAGCTCTTGCCCATTCAGTATGATATTGGCTATGTGCTTGTCCTAAATAGCTCTTATTATTTTGTTCCATCAGTACCTAGTTTATTGAGAGTTTTTATCATGAAGGGGTGTTGAATTTTATCGAGGGCCTTTTCTGCATCTATTAAGATAATCATATGGTTTTTGTCATTTGTTCTTTTTATGTGATGGATTATGTTTATTGATTCGTGCATATTGAACCAGCCTTGCATCTCAGGGATGAAGCCGACTTGATTGTGGTGGATAAGCTTTTTGATGTGCTGCTGGATTCGGATTGCCAGTATTTTACTAAGGATTTTTGCATCGATGGGCCTTTTTTGGTTGGTAGGCTGTTAATTACTGCCTCAATTTCAGAACTTGTTATTGGTCTATTCAGGGATTCGACTTCTTCCTGGTTTAGTCTTGGGAGGGTGTATGTGTCCAGGTATTTATTCATTTCTTCTAGATTTTCTAGTTCGAGTAGAGTTGTTTATAGTATTATTTGATGGTAGATTGTATTTCTGTGGGATCAGTGGTGATATCCCCTTCTTCATTTTTTATTGTGTCTATTTAATTCTTCTCTCTTTTCTTCTTTATTAGTCTGGCTAACAGTCTATCTATTTTGCTAATCTTTTCAAAAAACCAGCTTCTGGATTGTATGATTTTTTGAAGGGTTTTTCTTGTCTCTATCTCCTTCAGTTCTGCTCTGATCTTAGTTATTTCTTGTCTTCTGCTAGCTTTTGAATTTGTTTGGTCTTGCTTTTCTGGTTCTTTAAATTGTGATGTTAGTGTGTCGATTTTAGACCTTTCCTGCTTTCTGATGTGGGCATTTACTGCTACAAATTTCCCTCTGAACACTGCTTTAGCTGTGTCCTAGAGATTCTGGTACGTTGTATCTTTGCTCTCACTGGTTTCAAAGAACTTCGTTATTTCTGCCTTAATTTTGTCATTTACCAGTAGTCATTGAGGAGCAGGTTGTTCAGTTTCCATGTAGATGTGCAGTTTTGAGTGAGTTTCTTAATCCTAAGTTCTAATTTGATTGCACTGTGGTCTGAGTGGATGTTTGTTATGATTTTTCTCCTTTTGCATTTGCTGAGGAGTGTTTTACTTCCAATTATGTGGTCTATTTTAGAGTAAGTGCTATGCGGTGCTGAGATGAATGTATATTCTATTGATTTGGGGTGGAGAGTTCTGTAGATAGGTCTGCTTAGTCCAGAGTTGAGTTCAAGTCCTGAATATCCTTGTTAATTTTCTATCTCGTTGATCTAATATTGACAGTGAGGTGTTAAAGTCTCCCACTATTATTGTGTGGGAGTGTAAGTCTCTTTGTAGGTCTCTAAGAACTGTTTTTATGAATCTGGGTGCTCCTGTATTGGGTGCATATGTATTTAGGATAACTAGCTCTTCTTGTTGCATTGATCCCTTTACCATTATGTAATGCCCTTCTTTGTCTTTTTTGATCTTTGTTGGTTTAAAATCTGTTTTATCAGAGACTAGGATTGCAACCCCTGCTTTTTTTTTTTCTTTCCATTTGCTTGGTTAATATTCCCCCATCCCTTTATTTTCAGCTTATATGTATCTTTGCATGTGAGATGGGTCTCCTGAATACAGCACACTGATTGGTCTTGACTGTATCCAATTTGCCAGTCTGTGTCTTTTATTTGGGGCATTTAGCCCATTTACATTTAAGGTTAATATTATTATGTGTGAATTTGATCCTGTCATCATGATGTTAGCTGGTTATTTTGCACATTAGTTGATGCAGTTTCTTCATGGTGTCACTGATCTTTATATTTTGGTGTGTTTTGCAGTGGCTGGTAGCAGTTTTTCCTTTCCATGTTTAGTGCTTCCTTCAGGAGCTCTTGTAAGGCAGGCCTGGTGGTGATAAAATCCCTCAGCGTTTGCTTGTCTGTAAAGGATTTTATTTCTCCTTCGCTTATGAAACTTAATTTGGCTGGATATGAAATTCTAGGTTGAAAATTCTTTTCTTTAAGAATGTTGACTATTGGCCCCCACTCTCTTCTGGCTTGTAGGGTTTTTGCAGACAGATCCACTGTTAGTCTGATGGGCTTCCCTTTGTAGGTAACCTGACCTTTGTCTGTGGCTGCCCTTAACATTTTTCCTTTGTTTCAACCTTGGTGAATCTGACGATTATGTGTCTTGGGGTTGCTCTTCTTGAGAGTCTCTTAGTGGTGTTCTCTGCATTTCCTGAATTTGAATGTTGGCCTGTCTTGCTAGGTTGGGGAAGTTCTCCTGGATAATATTCTGATGAGTATTTTCCAACTTGTTTCCATTCTCCCCATCACTTTCAGGGACCCCAATCAATCGTAGGTTTGGTCTTTTCACATAGTCCCATATTTCGTGGAAGCTTTGCTCATTCCTTTGCATTCTTTTTTTCTCTAACCTTGTCTTCATGCTTTATTTCATTAAGTTGGTCTTCAATCTCTGATATCCTTTCTTCTGCTTGATCGAGTCGGCTATTGATACTTGTGTATGCTTCACGAAGTTCTCATGCTGTGTTTTTCAGCTCCATCAGGTCATTTATGTTCTTCTCTAAACTTGTTATTCTAGTTAGCAGTTCCTGTAACCTTATGTCAAGGTTCTTAACTTCCTTGCATTGGGATAGAACATGCTCCTTTAGCTCAGGGGCGTTTGTTATTACCTACTTTCTGAAGCCTACTTCTGTCAGTTCGTCAACCTCATTCTCTGTCCAGTTTTGTGCACTGGCTGGAGAGGAGTTGCGATCATTTGGAGAAGAGGCATTCTGGTTTTTGGAATTTTCAGCCTTTTTGCACTGTTTTTTCCTCATCTTCGTGGATTTATCTATGTTTGATCTTTAAGGCTGATGACCTTTGAATGAGGTTTCTTGTGTGGGTGTCCTTTTTGTTGATGTTGATGTTATTGCTTTCTGTTTGTTAGTTTTTCTTCTAACAGTCAGGCCCCTCTACTGCAGGTCTGCTGGAGTTTGCTGGAGGTCCACTCCAGACCCTATTTGCCTGGGTATCACCAGTGGAGACTGCAGAACAGCAAAGATTGCTGCCTGCTCCTTCCTCTGGAAGCTTCATCCCAGAGGGCCCCCAGCCTGATGCCAGCCAGAGCTCTCCTGTATGAGGTGCCTGTTAACCCCTGTTGGGAATTTTCTCCCAGTCACGAGGCACAGGGATCAGGGACCCACTTGAGGAGACAGTCTGTCCCTTAGCAGAGCTCGAGTGCCATGCTGGGAGAATCCTCCTTGTCAGGATCCACTGCTCTCTTCATAGCTGGCAGGCAGGCAGGCAGGAACATTTAAGTCCGCTGAAGCTCGCCCACAGATGCCCCTTCCCCCAGGTGCTCTGTCCCAGGGAGATGGGAGTTTTATTTATAAGCCCCTGAATGGGGCTGCTGTCTTTCTTTCAGAGATGCCCTGCCCAGTGAAGAGGAATCTAGTGAGGGAGTCTGGCCACAGTCACTTTGCCTTGCTTTGTTTGGTTCTACCCAGTCCTTAGCATGGTCAGGGGAAAAGCCACCTACTCAAGCTTCAGTAATGGTGGATGCCCCTACCTCCACCAAGCTTGAGTGTCCCAGGTTGACTTCAGACTGCTGTGCTGGCAGCGAGAATTTTAAGCCAGTGGTTCTTAGCTTGCTGGGCTCCATAGGAGTGGGACCTGCTGAGCGAGACCACTTGGCTCCCTGGCTTCAGTCCTCTTTCCAGGGGAGTGAACAGTTCTGTCTCACTGGGGTTCCAGATGCCACTGGGGTACGAAAAAAAAACTCCTGCAGCTAGCTTGGTGTCCGCCCAAACAGCCGGCCAGTTTTGTGCTTGAAACCCAGGGTCCAGGTGGTGTAGGCACACAAGGGAATCCCCTGGTCTGCAGATTACAAAAACTGTGGGAGAAGTGTAGTATCTTGGCCGGATAGCACAGTCCCTCATGGCTTCCCTTGGCTTGGGGAGGGAGGTCTCCAGCCCCTTGCACTTCCCGGGTGAGACGACACCTCACCCTGCTTCTCCTCACCCTCCATGGGCCACACCCACTGCCTAACTAGTCCCAATGACACGAACAGGGTACCTCAGTTGGAAATGCAGAAATCACCCGCCTTCTGTGTTGTTCTTGCTGGTAGCTGCAGATAGGAGCTGTTCCTATTCATCTTCCGAGATCCCCTGCTTTTCATCTTGATCCACAGAATATCTTTATGGACAGAGGCTCGGATTTGAGTCTGCCCTCCCAGGAACAATACCCGAATTCATGCCTCAAAACTGAGCTGGTGAACACATCTCTATTGATGCCCTTGGCATAGACATGGCAACCAGCACAGAAGTCACCATCATCGGATGCTGGAGTTACCTCCAGGGCCACCACTACTGCTGTCTTTGAACATAGATGCAACACTAGTGCCAGCACCTTACCCAGCAGCAGCATCCATGCCCAGTGTGGGTTCTGCCTACTCATCTCAGGGTCTCTGATGAGGCACTTGACTGGTGGAGCCAGATCCATGCCTATGAGTGAAGTAGGCAGAGAAAAGTAGTATATGGCATTTCCAGCTCCTACAGTGTAAGGGGACTCTGTCCCCATAGGTCAGGGAGTTCAGGTGCCTCTTAGAATATGGAGTTCAGATGACTAGCCTTTTGAATGCCCAATATCAATATCTACTTTTTTCATCAAGAAAAAAGCATAAGAAACAAACAAACAAAAACCTTTCTTCTAATTAATACAACCATCCCTCCTGCAGAAGAGGACACAATAATGTTCTCAAAAGTGATGAGTTCAAAGTTGTATCCATTACTGCATTTGCCTTCAAATACAAAATCCCTGGGGGCTGGCATTTCATCCTCTGGGTCTGTGATGACCTCATCTCAGTAATCTGTATGCTGAACTGACTACATAGTAAATTTGATCACCAATAACACACTCTTTGTGGAGAAAGAGACAAGAGGAAGAAACTTAAAAAAAAAAGGCATATACATGACATGGCAAGGAAGAAAATGCAGATAGATGCAACAGTATTCATTTCTACAGCTGGTCAAGAGGCCATAGTTCCTATATATAATTTCCCTTCTCCACTTCCCATTTCACATTCTTTTCACCTTTGGCCAGTCCCTTAACTATTACGAAATATTTACTTAAGAGAGTGACCTAAACCTTTATTCACAAAGAGCCTGAGCCTTGCTGGTCTTGACCAGTCAGGACGTTTTTATTAGTAGACATGACAACACTAGGTGGAACTCCAAGGGGTCCTTTGATTTCCATGACTCAGTACTGTCAATCAATTTTCACTTGTTGTTGATGATTCATATAGTTCTGTCCTTTTCTTGTTCTTCAGGGATCATGAGGAGTCCATACAATGACCAGGTGGCAGTCTCAGATTCTAATTCAATGGAACTATTATTTTTTTTCTCCTGATAGACACCTTGTGTCAAGCTTTTAAATCACCAGAGCCCAGTTCATGGGGCTAAGAAGTAACAATTTTGCAAGTGGTTCTGAAGGAGGTGCTCCTCCTGATGCTACACCCATGTATGCTGAATATGGGAAAAACAGCATATATTGGTTGCTGGTACAGAAAAAATAATGAATGTTGGTGTGGGCAGAAATTTGTTAGGCAGGGTCAGCAAATCCCAATCCAGAATAAGTTACTATTCCAGTAAAGATAAATTACTGCCCCTTTCATGATAATGGAAGAGGTCTGGGACATTCTTTGAACCCACTCATTCAACAACCATTATGACCTCCTTCTAGCTTGCCTTCCTACTGTAGAGGCTGGAAAACTAATGGCTGCATTTCCCAAACTCTCTTAATGTTTCACCTCATTAAAGTGCCCACATGTTTGGAAGTCCAAGGGATCACCAAGGGGAGAGCTGATCCTCTGCAAGCCAGTCTGGCTTTCAGGTGCTGAGCAGCAGAGGCTACTGGAAGTGGTAGTCTGGAGAGAATCCACTTCTTTCCCCAGGCACATTGTTCCTGGCTTTGTTCCATTCAAACCTAATTCACATAAGGGACTTTAGTTTTATTTCCTGGACAAATAAATATTTAACAGAAGCAGTGGCCAGATCAGGTTTGATGAGGGAAATCCAAGTTGCTGAACCCCCGTGTAGCCTGTGATTCTGCTACTATGCCTACTTCGCTCATTGGGCAACACTGGAGTGCCTGCAGAAAGGAGAGGGTTGGCATGCAGGGGCCAGGTCAACCTCTTCTCTTGACTATTGAGCACTTCCTCTCCAGTGAAGGCCTTTGGGTGGCATTCACAAAGAACCAAATATCCTCATACTCTGGATTCATTCTCAGAGATCCCATAGATACCTCTTCCTCTGAACATCTTTGTCACCAGACTTGCATTCTTGATCCTTCCATGTCTTGGCTGCTGAGCTACCCCGTCAGCTAATGACCATTAACTGGTGATATCCGCACCTCATACCATTTCTCCTTTCAGACAAAGTGGTCAGCAAGATGAAATGCTTAAAATTTTGCCTTCTGGAAGATTCCCCTTTGTTGATCTTCAGGGTCACCCTCAAGTTGGGCTATAATGTTGCTGTAGTCCACTTGTGGCTGGTGCTGTCATATTGTGCTGGTTGCTGTCTAGTCAGTTGGACTTAGAGAACATACCTTGAAGTCAGAGGTGTAGGCTGAGGAAGAAATGGTAATGTGGTAGGAATGGGAACACCATGCAATTTGGTGTGTCTTCAATTTCTGCTCAAGCCCAGTCTTATGTAGGAAACTTTCACTTGATCATAAGAAGCAATACAATTTGGTAATTTAATATGTGTACTTTGAAGCCAGGGAGCCTATGTTCTAACCAAGTCCTGCCACTTATTAGATATATGACTATGGTCAAATTGCTTTTATCCTCTCTCTGCTTCAATTTTCTCATCTAAAATAGGGACGATTACAATAACAGTACTATTTCCCAGAAATGTGGCGAGGATTAAAGGAAATGTTAGAGCAGAGCTTGGCACACTGTGCACACACACTAAATGTTAGCTGACTTTATGGCATGGTGAATCAGATAGTCCCCAGCTTATGATGAGCACTAGCCATGAAATTAGGCTGCTGTATTTACCAGTGCTCAGCAACAAGCCAAGATCTGTTTCTCAAAAGGAGAAAAGTTACATGCCACAGAATCCATGGCTTGGCTGCAAAACTCTCAGAGCCTGTGCTGGATGTTCCAAAGCTCCATTCAGCAGCCCTGTCTGCCACAGGCGTTTCAATAACATTGGATCCACTGGATCAGAAGACAGAGCTTCCTGAACCAGCGAGAAAGCATACTCTTGCTTCAGGCTGCACTCAAAATTGGCAACCTCTCAGATTATTAAAAAAAACTAGCTGAAACAGCATGTCTAAATCTGGTCTCCAAAATTCAAAGACACACCATTATAGAGTATTTCCAACACCCAGTTATAATACATATAAATAATCTGAGCAGCATAGATAATAATAAAAAGCTGTCAACCAGGACGTGATGAGTTTGTAATTATCTTTGTTTTTCACATCATTTATTTAACTGTAAGTATATATAATTTGTTTAAATAATGGTTGTGTTTAGCAATCAGCTCACTAAATTCTTGAAAATTTGTCAGTTGACCTTTGTGAGTTGGTACAACCTGTCTCTAGCACCTTATTGACTATAGAATTCAAGGCAATGAGGGATGTTAGGAGCAAAGAATGAAGAGAATTGTTTTCCCCTACCTCCAGTAAGGTTACTCCCACAAAGAATAACATTACAGAGTCTTCATGAAAGATGGAAAAAGCCTCATCATGAAGGGAGATTTTCTCTGATGAGGAAGGCTGCATTAATTCAGGTGTGCCAAGAAGCAGATGGCAAGATGGGAATAGATGTTCATGAGCTTTACTGAAGGAAGGAATGGGAAAAGATAGAGAGAGCTTTAGACTGTGATGCCTGTCTGATATCTGTGGAAGGAATAAGGGAAGGAAAGAAGATTGGTGTAAGAAGAATCTTGGACTGCAACACAATTCAAATAAAGGTTTTGCCAGTCCAGCAGGAAGTCTTCAAGTTGAAGTTGCCTAGAGGAGGAGTTTCACTTCTTGCCAGAATGGGACTACCTTGGTGCTTCTGGCATGCTTAGTCATTGGTTAGGGGTAGCCCATGAGAAGCATGGCCTCAGTGTGAGGGTGGAGGATCCAGGGAGGCAGCAATTTGGTCCACCAGCCAATGATGCTCTCTGCAGCAGATGATCTGAGTAGCATATATTCATAGGGTTGGGAGTTTAGGGTACTTGGAGCCCACCGTATCTTCCCATATGTTCCCATTTCAGGATTCAGGGTCTCACTTTTTCCAAATAATGTTCTGTCTTCACATAAGGTATCCTAAAAACCTGTGAATTCAAATGATGTCTTAACTTGGCAAACTAAACAGTCAATTATCTCTCTCTCTCCCAGTTCAACAGTTTCAAGACATGATATTTCTTTAGAAAATTCCAAAGAGCCCCTGATTTGGGGATTTGTGTTTGTTTTAAAATATGTCCACAAATTGGCCGGGCCGGTGGCTCATGCCTGTAATCCCAGCACTTTGGTGTGCCAAAGGCGGGTGGATCATGAGGTCAGGAGATCAAGACCATCCTGGCTAACACAGTGAAACCCCATCTCTACTAAAAAATACAAAAAATTAGCCGGGCGTGGTGGCAGGCACCTGTAGTCCCAGCTACTCGGGAGGCTGAGGCCGGAGAATGTCCTGAACCCAGGAGGCAGAGCTTGCAGTGAGCCGAGATCACACCACTGCACTCCAGCCTGGGCGACAGAGTGAGACCCTGTTTCAAAAAAAAAATAAGTCCACAAATTATTTGACACTTTTTCAAAATGTGGTATCTAATTCCCTTCACTCAAGTGTAGTTAGTGACTATAGTTAGTGGGCTGTACTTAGTGACTTGCTTCTAATGAAGACAATGTGGGAAAGGTGATGATGCCTTATTTCTGAGTCCCAATCACATCAGGTGAAATTGTGGCCTCCTTCTTGTTCTCACTTGGATCATCTGCTCTGGGAGTGTCTAGCTGCTGTGTTGTGAGGACACTAAAGTTGTCTATGGAGAGGCCCACATAGCAAGGAACTAAAGCCTTCTTCTACCAGCCATGGGGCAAGCCATCTAGGAAGTGGATCCTCCAGTCCCTAGTAAGTCTTCAGATGAGACTGCAACCCCTGCTGACATCCTGACTGTAGTCTTATGAGAGGTCCTGAACCAGAACCACAAAGTTGCTCTTGAATTCTTCAATCACAAAAACCACTATAATGTTTGTTGTTTTAAGCCTAAGATTTATTTGTTAAGCAGTAATAGGTAACTAATATAGATTTTGTTACCTGGAAGTGGAGTGCTGCTATAACAAGAACCTAAAGTGTGGGAGGGAGAAGAACTGGGTAGTGGGGTGGAAGCTGGAAAATTTTGAGAAGAGTGTTAGTAAAAGCTTCAAGGGCCTTAAAAACACTGTTAGTAGAAGCCTTTGAGGAGGTGACAGCTTGTAGGAAAATGAGGTAATGTTATTGGAAAGTGGGAGAAGCAGTCTCCTTGTTATGAAATAGCAAAAAGTTTAGCCCACATGGAATGCAGAAAAGGCAGCTGATGAGCTGGATGATCTAACGAAGGAGATTTTCGTACAGAATGTTGAAGATACTGCCTGGTTTTCATTTGCTGCTTACAGCAAAATGCAAGAAGAAATAGATAAGCTAAAGCAGGACAGCTTAAAAAGAGGAACCAGGATTTTATGGTTTGAAATGTCTAGCCTCTTGGATATCAGAGAATGGTTTGGGGCAAAGACAAAATCCAGGACATTGCCAGGAAAACATGGTCTAAAGAAGAATCCAAGGATGTAAGGATATAACTGTTAAATCCTTTGTTAAGACCTCAGAAAGATAAAAGGTGGTTCCTCAGCATATTGTTCAACTAGATAAAAGACTCCCTAAAATTTTCTTAAGTGTGCTACAGTTTCTTTTGATCAAACAAATAAAGCTTCTAAGAAGCTGAAGATGTTGTTCTTCACCAGAAGCCCATGGTAGAGAAGGGCTTATCTTGAACTGATTTGTAGATTTGGCTTTTGAAAAATGTTGTGGACCAAATAAGAGTCACAGGAAATCTGTAAAGTTTTTCAAAGAATTGTATTGGCATAAAAACTGCCAGCTTGGACTAAAAGGGACAAAGACAGTATGAAATGAAAAGAGGCCTCTGGATCTCCATTGTTCTACTGGCAGAAAGCAGACTGAGAGAACTTCTCAGCTACACATATGTGCTTCCGTTATAGAACAGATGACTCAGAGGACATAACCAAGGAAGTGGAAACAAAGTCCGTGGAGAATTATTCCTAGTTGAACAAAGTACTAATTGAGGGCCTTCTACAATTTCCTTGGCTGCTTTACAGAATTGCCATGGAGCAGTGACTCCTGTATGCCTCTATTTTCTCCTATTTTTGGAATATGATTATATATGGTGATTATATTGTGTCTGTTCTACCATTATATGTTGGGTGGTGTTACAGGGGGTGGGGGTGGGAGGGATAGGCCTATAACTTTCTGTCTTCAGATTGAAAGGAAATGCATTAGAATAATTGTACTTAGGAAGTACATCTAAGCAGTTTCATCTGTACCTGGGCCTGATTTAGATTCTAACATTCTGGATTCCAAGCTGATGCTGTAAAGGGGTTATGGGAGGATTTTGTAAGGGTGGGGCTGTGGGGGTAAGTATATTTTGCATATGAAAAGAATGTAAATAATTTGTGGCTAGAGGACAGATTGGTCTTGCCTTAAAATATGTTCACAAATTCTGTGATACTCTTTCCTTCAAAAGATGAAGCTTGATTCTGCTTTCTTGAGTGTGGGCTGTACTTAGTGGCTTATTTCTAAAGAATAGAATGTAGCAGAAGTAGCAATGTGTGATTCCAAAACTAGACTGTAAAAGGCATTGTGTTCCCTCTTTGCTTTCCCTGAGATCACATGCTCTGGTGCAGAGTTTCTCAGCCCAGGCAATATTGATGTTTTGGATAGAATTTTTCTTATTATTCTTTGTTGTGAGGGACTGTTCTGTGCTTTGTAGAATATTTATTATCACCTCTGGCCTCTACTCACCCAAAATTCCCAGAAGTTGAATTGCTATGTCAAAGGATATATGTACATGCAGCTACACACACACACACACACACACACACACACACACACACACATGCACTCACATAGTTGTTTATTCTGTCTTCTTTAAGGTTTTTGGATATAGAGTGCTAAGTTGCCTCCAAAAAGGTTGAATTTTTTCCTATTAAAATATATTGTTTATATTTGAATTTATTTTTATCATTGGTGAACATTTTTGAAAATGAACATTTAAAAACGACTTTGGTCTATTGCATTTCTTTGTGACTTAGCCCAATTTTCTCTTGGGGCATGAGCAATGGTGTGCTCACAGGGCCTGCTTTCACTGTGGACAGAATAGGCAGTATTACACATTCTGGTTAGAAGAGGTGGAGAAGCCCTGCTTTCCCCCATCACCCTCCAAGGTAGGTGTGCAGGGTATAAAATTCTTACATTAGAAATGCATTATTTGCCCACTTTTTAATGGGATTATTAGTTCTTTTGCTGTTGAGTTACTTGTATATTTTGGATATTTCTCCCTTGTTGGATGAATAGTTTACAAATACATAATGAAATCTAAGTTGGCCATAGAATGAAATCTTGTCATTTGCAACAACATAGATGAAACTGGAGGATATTATATTACATGAAATAAGCCAAGCACAGGAAGACAAATATTGCATGTTCTCATTCATATCTGGGAGCTAAAAAAGTTGACCTCGTGGGAGTAGAGGGCAAAATGATAGTTACCAGAGGTAGGGAAGGGTGTGTAGGGGGTGGGGCAGGAATAAAGAGAGAGGTTGGTTGGTTAATACAGACAGTTAGATAGAAGGAATTAATTGTAATTTTGATGCCAGAGTAACAAAGTACTATATATTTCAAAATACCTAGAAGAGAGGACTTGAAATGTTCTCAATACATAGAATGATGGATACTCTAAATACCCTGACTTGATCATTACACATTCTGTGCATGTAACAAATACCACATGTACCCCATAAAAATGTACAAATATGACATATCAATAAAAAATGCATTCTTTTAGTTTGTCCTCCCTCTAGACTGATTTTAAAATATCAAACAAGTTCACTGTAAGGTACTGGTGACACATCAACTTTCTTTTTGACAAATGTTCACAGATAACAATATTTACAGTTCCATGGTTGGGTGGATGGGTGGAATCAGAAAGCAGTTAAAGAATAATACTGAGGCTGGGCGTGGTGGCTCACACCTGTAATCCCAGCACTTTGGGAGGCTGAGGCGGGCGGGGCACAAGGTCAGGACTTCGAGACCAGCCTGACCAACATGGTGAAACCCCGTCTCTACTAAAAATACAAAAATTAGCCAGGCGTGGTGGCACATGCCTGTAATCCCAGCTACTCAGAAGGCTGAGGCAGGAGAATCACTTGAACCCAGAAGGCGGAGGTTGCCATGAGCTGAGATTGTGCCAACCGCACTCCAGTGTGGGCAACAGAGTGAGACTCTGTCTCACAAAAAAAAAAAAAAAAAAAAAAAAAAAAAAGAGAGAATAATACCAAAAAGAGGAAGAAGACAAGAAACAAGATAAAGGGACACCCCAAACTTTGCCCTCATGGTGGCTTTGCTAGATCTGTCCTGGTCTAATCTACCTCATTCTCTCCCAAGAAGATAACTGTCAATGCTTTTAAAAAAATGTCTTGGACATTTACATCCTATATTTTGGTAGTACATGCTAGTGCTTGACCATTCTTGATATTCATTTATTCATTCACTCAATAAATACATATTTTGAATCTCTACCATGTAGGACACTAGGCACCCTATAGGTCACTGGGAGAAACCTATAAATTCCCTGCCCTTGTGAGCTTACAATCCAGTGAGGGAAACACACCTTTAATCAAAGAAGATAATATGGAGAGTGACATCGGCAATTAATGGGGTGCAGGGATGGAGAATAGCAGGGGGCAGGCCTGTGGAAGTGAGGGTGAGGGCCAACTTTGGTTGGGGAGGATCTCTCTGAGGAGAAATTTGGCCTACATTCTCTCTAGTAACAGTGTGCACCTGGTGGGAATTGGGAGTCTTTCACTCATGATTACAGTTATTTGAATTGTATCTAATTGTGTGAGGAGCTGGAGTGCATGGCATGGTCCGGCAGGTCTTACTGGAGGAAGCAGAGATTGCCAATGGCACCCATGGGCTCTTCCCTTTTCTGTGTGCTGGGCCCGCTGCCCCTGCCCTGGACTCTCCCTGACTCCACCCTTCAAAACTTACCTGTTCTCCTCTTCCTTCCTCCCTCGTATTTCCCTCCATTCTTCCTCACTTCCTCTTTAAGCCTGCAAGGTTTGAGTTCACCTTACTCCTTAGTCTCCTTGCTACTTACAGTGAGGCCAACAGACCAGTATCAACTGGCAGCTTGTTAGGAAAGCAGAATTCAGACCCCACCCTGGACCTCTTTATTTATTTATTCATTCTCCTTTTATCCCAGCTCCTATTCCTAGGCTTTTGCCCACCAAAGCCACTTCCTTTAATGTGTTAAGAATTGTCCCTAAATATGCATGTATCTTTGAAGCCTCAGTAGTGCTATTTTGAGTGTTTATGTATTTTCAACTTGCATAAATATTATTGTACTGTAAGTCATTGTTTCTTGCCTTTCTAGTCACCATTATGTATTTAAGATTTAATTATGTTATGTGTAGATCATGTTCATTGTTCTAACTACTGCATAGTATTTCATAGGCATCTATTGCATTTTACTTAGTTATTACCCTATGATGAACAGCCAGGGGCCTTGAACTTGCCGTTGGCCCAAGTAACACTGTATGTCCCTTACAGTCTTGTGCACATTTTTCCCTGGGCCTACATGTTGAGGAGTGGGATTGCACAGCCATTGGCTATGTGCATACTTAGCTTCACAACACTTTTCCAGAGTGTTTGTACCTGTTGACTCTCCCAACAGCAGCACCACACAACTTCTTTCTAATATTTGTCTCTCTGATGGATGTAAAATGGCATATCATTGTTTTAATTTGCACTTATCTGACTATCAATGAGTTTAAACATTTTTGTGTCTAATTTTGTTCAGCCAAAAATTACTATGCCTATTATGTTCCAGTCATTGTTCTGGGCACTGAGGAAAGAGCGTCCCTCATCCATTTTTATATTGGATCTTGCATCTTTTTCTTGTCAATTTGTAAGAGTTCGTTGTAGAGCTAGGTATTAGTCTCTTGTCAGTTTTAGACAACACAAATATCTTCCCCCAGTTTGGCTCTATCTAGTAACTGTTTATGGCACCCTTCATTGACCAGGTAGCATAATTTTAATGAAGTCAAAATTTTTTTGGCCTCCTATGTTAGGCAATGTCACATTGCCAGTTTCCTGGATTTTGTTCTATTCATAGTTTTACCATTTACATTTAGGACTTTATTTCATCTGGAGTTCAGCATTTATGTGGTACAAAGTAGTAATCCAGCTTTATTTTTCTGTAGATAGTGAGCTAGTTGTCTAACACAGATCTCCCTTTTCTAAAGTTTTAATGACTTAGCATGACTGATGTCAGCCTTGAGTCTATTCTGGAACTAAGATGAGTCAGAGGTTTGCAAACAGTTTCAGTTAGAAAATGTCTCTGTGAAACCTGAAACTCGGCAGCTCCAATGTGACTGCTTTGCAGAGAGGTTGTATTTGTGGTTAATGTTATGTGGCTCCCCAGGAGCCAGAGGTCTGACAGCAATGGACAGGTGCTGAGGGTGATAAGTGCATTCCCCTAATGGAGAGAGGGGTTGCAGAGAGTTATTACAGATCAAGAACAAGTCTGAAAGTCACCATAAACACTGAAACACTCCCATAAGGGTTCTCTAGTGTCACACATCCAAATTTGCACACTCACTTCTAAAATCTATGCTTTGAAATTTGAACATAGTTTAAGAATCATCAGACTTCAGTGTAGCTAGGGTTTCAGAGTAGGTCCTGGGGGTCAGAACACCGGGTTCAAATCCTAGCTCAGTCACTCATTAACTGTATGACCTTGGACAGATTACTTCCCTCCAAGCATTCCATTTATAAGGATGAGATAATCTTTATAAAGCACTTAGCCTGGTGCCTGCATATTTTAGTTATTCAATAAACAAAAACAATAAAAAGAAGGCCTATTAGATGATGGCCTTGACATTCCAGGGAATACAAAGATGTCCAAGTTGTGACCAGCAAGGGATTTATGATCTAAACTGGGGATGAGACAAACCTCAAAAATACTGATACCATAAGAGAAAACCTGGTGTGATCGAAAGGATCCCATTAGGAATGACAAATCCCAAGGGTTCTAGGCTCTCTGTGCCAGCAACAAAAGGACAAGACCAAATCTCTTTCTTATTATACCCCACTGTGGAGAGGCAACAGGACTCCACAGACAGCCCTTCTACTGGCCATGTCTTCTCCCAGTGGTCATTATCTACTTTCTCTGCTTTTCTTAAAACTCCAGCCGGATTTCCTTTCTCCCACTCAGCTGATAACCTCACTGACTACTTCCTTTGTGGCACAAAATGTGTCTATTTTCATTCTTTTCTTTTTTTCATGCCCTTCTCCTCTCTTTCCTTCATCCAAGGCCAATTCTTCCACTGGCATTCTTGACCCATATCCCTCTTGTACCTTATGAAAGTCCCATGAAAAAATATTTCCTCTGCTTCTCATGTCTTCAAGCTCAGTCTCCACTGGCTCTTTCCTGCTCCCGATTGTGCTTAAGTCTCTCTTGGTTTATAGCAAATGCCCTGAGTCCTGGTCTATTTCTTTTCTTTTTTTTGGGGGGGGGGGTTGGTGGGGGAGGGTCTCCCTCCATTGCCCAGATTGGTCTCGAACTCCTGGCCTCAAGAGATCCTCCCACCTCAGCCTCCCAAAGCGCTGGGTATCCTGTTCTATTCTTAAGCAACCCTTCAATTTCTCTCCAACCTTTTGCCTCCACATTTCTCAAGAGAGAGATAACTCAATGCTGGACTTCTTATCCTTTCAAAATATTTATACCTTAGCATTCTGAAATCCAACTCCCACCCCCACAAACAATCCAGAGCTACTGATGGCCTCTTATGTGCCAAATGCAACCATTTTCCCTTCAGTTCTCTATCGACTTCAGTTCTGCAGAGCAATGCCTCCATTCCCCCTCCCCACCACCTTCTTGAACTGCTTTTCTATCTGATTTTGGTTCTCCTTCTTCTCTGGCTCTTCCTTCCCACAGTCTTTAGTCTCTCTGACTTTGCAAACAGAGTTGCTTTTCATTGTTCTGTCCTCATCCCTCTAAGCCAGGATTGGGCAATCATTTCTTGCATAAGTTTAAAGGAAAAAATATATAATAAAATAAACTTTAAAATATCCATCTATATCTATTCATACTTTGTTAAATAGAATAATATCAATTAGAAAATAGGTTCCACATTATGGCCCATAAAATGTAATCTCAAGACAGAATTGCAATATAAATAGCAACATGGAGGCAACTTCCCAATCTTTCTTCTTGCAATTGTGCCAAGGACTCATCCATCCTTCATTTCGCTTTATAACATTAATCTTTATTATGGATTTAATTACCACATCTCTATGCAGAATTTCCAATATCTCCAGCCTTGAACCTTTTCTTAAACTAAAGAAACTCAGTTCCAACTTCCTGCTCGGGCCTCCAATTTAACACATCCCAGCAGAACTCATCATCTTCCTCCTTTGTCCGCACAAATGTGCTTGCCTTTTTTGCTCCCTGACAACACTATCTTCCTAGGCACTCACAGTTTTCTATATGGAGGCAAACATGATTATTTTGCAATTGTATAGTGATAAGCATGGGTATCACCAGTGCGGCAAGAATGTTTTTAGGATATGTGGCTATGAATCTTTAATATAAACATATGACTATGACTGTTTTTTAATCAATTTTTTAAAAGAGCAGCAACACAGAAATCAATGAGCCAACACTTAAGTTTGGAAAAGCCAAAAGGAAGGCCAAATAATGTTCTTTAAAAATGTTGCATTAGCTTCTTGGGATTCCCAAAGAAAAAAGTAAATTAAAAAAAATGTTGCATGATCAATATGATACAATGTAAAAATAATTCTGATGGGTTGAGAAAATAATTTTTGGTATTATTTTAAAAAAATGAATGGAAATTTATGACAACAATAAATATTAAGAGCCTTTTAGGTATTATAAGTGAATAGTGGGGCTTACATCTGAAGGATTTTACAGATTCTCTGGGATTTTACCCCTTAGACAGGAGTCCCCAAACCTTGGTCTGAGGCCTGTTAGGAAACAGGCTGCACAGCAGGAGGTGAGTGGTGTGCAAGCGAACTTTACTGCCTGAGCTGCACCTCCTATCAGATCAGCAGTGGCATTAGACTCTCATAGGAGCACAAACCCTATGTGAACCGCGCATGCAAGGGATCTTTTATTTTTATCAAATTTTTTGAGATGGTCTTCCTCTGTCACCCAGGCTGGAGTGCAGTGGCATGATCATGGCTCACTGCAGCCTCCACCTCCCAGGCTTAAGTGATCCTCAGCCTCCCGAGTAGCTGGGACTACAGACGCCACCGCCTTGCCCAGCTAATTTTTGTATTTTTCCGTAGAGACAGGGTTTTGCTATGCTGCCCAGGCTGGAAGAATCTTATTTTATACAGTGACATTCATTCTTTTAAAAATATAGCTTTACGGTCACTTTTTATTATACATAAAATGAATTTCAAGGAAAGGTAATATCCACGTGGGCTAAAAATGCATATGGAATCTATGTAAGGAAAATGCAAATAATGCTCTAGAGTGAAATTACCTGGGGCTTTTAATTCGTTCATTCAACCTGTACTTCTAAGCGCTCACTCTGGAAAGGTTACAGGTGCTAAGAATTCAGCAGAGAACAAAGGACAATCATCCCTGCTGTCATTTACACTCTGAAGGGAGGAAAGAGAAATTAAACCACAGACACACAGATTGTAGAGTGTATTAGAAATGATGCCCTAAGTGCTAATGAGAACAATGGAGCAGGGGAAGGATATAGGGAGTAGGACTGTAATTAAAACTGGGATTGTCAAGGAAGGGCTGGGCAGGGGAGGGGGTAGTGGGGATGCAGATGACACTTGTGCCAAGACCTGAAGGGGATGAGAGAGAGAGGATGTCTGCAGGAAGGATGACTCTAGGCAAGGAAGCCAGTGTGGTTGAAGGTGGCAAGATGGAGACGAGCGCACAGTGGTCATGGGGAACAGATCCTGTAGGGTCTTAAAGTTTCTTCCGTGTGATCTGGAGCAACTGGAGGGTCTTGAGCAGAGAACTGGGGTGTTTTAACAGGATCACGCTGACTGGTGGTTTGAAAGTGGCCTGTGGGAGCTTGCTGTGTTTTGTTTTGCAGCAATGGGAAGGATGTGGTTGCCACTTCCTGAGATGGGGAAGGTGGGGAGAGTAGTAGGTTTGGGGAGTTAGGTGGGGAGTTCAGGTCTGGATGAGTTGGGTTTGAGATGTCTATTAGACATCCACAAAGAGATACCCAGTAGGCAGTCTTCGCCCTCACCTCTCCTCCACCCCCTCTCTTATGATTACAGAAGTTGTGGCCTGCATCAAGGCGTGCATCAGCCCTCCAGTAACCCCACTGGCAGAACCTTGCACCCCGTTAAGGGCTACTGTCCATTCGGAGCAAGGGGCACATTAGATAATTTGCCCTACCAGAGAGAGCAATTATAGCAATTACTCCAAGGCAGGTGTTTGGCATCTGTGGCCTTTAGCAGTTGAATGTCGGAGTCCAAGGGAAAGGTGTGAGCTGCAGACATAGACTTGGGGACCATCAGCTTGAAGCTGTTGTGCAAAGTCATCAGATCAGCAGAGGAAAGGATTTACAAAGAATATATATAACACCGCACAGGGTTGTTATCTTGTGAGGATTAAATTAGATACACACTTAAAACATCTGGAATACAGACAGTGCTTAATAAAGAGCTGCTGTTTTTATTAACGAACTTATCTGTAGGAGCTCGTCCATGGACAACATCCAGTTCACACAGATGGGCGCGCATTTCGCAGCAGCCATACACGCCCAAAGAGGACGAGACTGGATGTGGTTGAGCTGACTGGCATCTTTAGATGGATGGTCCTGAGTCCAATCCTTTCATTTTACAGGCGAGGAGGCGGAGGCTTGGGGAGGCTAAGGGCGCTGAGCTGGCGGCGGAGCGGAGCTTCCACTAGGGCTCCCAGTTTCCCCGCACCGCGCCCGCCGTCCTCCGGGCCACCCATCCCACCCGAATGCGCCACCGCTCTAGCCCGCGCTCCAGCCCGCGCGTCACCGAAGCCCGCGGCCTCTCCCACCTCCAAGTTCCAGGAAGCTCTCGGCCTCTAGCTGACCGCGTTGCTGCTGAGCTTTCCTGGGGAGGAGGCGCCGAGGTGCCCGGCGCGGGCCGAGGCAGGGCTGGGCCTCGCGGGCAGCAGGCGGGAGAAGGAAAGGCGGTGGGGCAGGTCCCGGTTGCGCGGGGCAGTTGTGCGCACTTGGGTTCTTCACGCGGGACACACGTGGAACGCCGACCCCTGCGCCCCTGGCCGCTGGCAACTGGCAAGGCCGGGAACAGAAAGTGTAGGGACAGAAGAGCAATGGAGTATTCCCCGGGAGGGAGCCAGGGGCTGCAGCCCAGGGGCGGGGAGCGGGGCGGGGCTGGGAAAGTTGAGTACTGGTCGCGCAGGGCCGGGCTCCGCCGGAGTGCCCAGCGCAGAAACCGTAAAAGGCTGGAGCGGGCGGGGTAGGTGTGGCTCTGCCTGCGTGACCTGAGCCCCGGTCCCAGTCCCTGTCGTCTCCTGCGGCCGCGGCCTCTCAGCCATGGGCGCCGTCTGGTCCGCCCTGCTGGTTGGAGGGGGTCTGGCCGGAGCACTTTTCGTTTGGCTGCTGAGGGGCGGCCCTGGCGACACCGGGAAGGACGGGGATGCAGAGCAGGAGAAAGACGCCCCTCTTGGGGGAGCTGCGATTCCGGGAGGCCAACAGAGTGGCAGCGGCGGACTGAGCCCTGGACCTTCCGGGCAGGAGCTGGTCACCAAACCAGGTATTCTTCCCCCCGTGACTCCAGGGCACATCTGCCAGAGCTTTGAGGTTCATCGAGGAAGGGAGGAAAGAGACAAACCCACCTGGAGCTTTCCTAGGGGCCCATTCCTGCGGACGGGCTCTCCTAAGGGGACTGGGCCGTCCCCACGCCCCTCGGCTTCCCAGGCTGGTTGGTACACGCAGGCAGGTTTCTTGGCTGGTCCTCCAAGGGCCGCGCCCTTGCCGAGTCCCTCAGCGCCCGCGCCTGAGGGCTTGGTCCTGCCCCTCCGGCGGGGATGAGCTCCTCCGCTTGGCGGCGCTTGGTGCAGTGCGGGCGGCTGCAGTGGCGGCGCCCCTTCCTGGCCTTTGGAAAGGAGGGCTTAGGTTTAGGGGATCCTACAAGCCTCTTCGATCTCTGCCCAAGCAGGGACATTTTCTAAGTCCCAATCCTGGTAGTCTCACATCCTCCCATCGTACAGCCCATGAAGAGCTGGGTTGGGGAACACCCGAACTGCGGGCGCCTCCTGCTATCTGGACGCTTCTTTAGGAAGGCAAAGTTCAGGTTGGACTCTGGCCATGAAGGCTGTGGCTGAGGCCCTGGGGCTGTGCCTTGGTCACCCGTTTCAGCACTGTCGGCAGTCCCCCCCAGGCTGCCCCAGAATAGGGCCGGATGGTCATCCCTAGGAAGGGACTACTTAAATAGGGGACCCAACCCTGATGAGTAGAATTGACATCTGGGTTTAAATTTCTATATTTTAGGGACCGTTTGCTAAGCAGACAGCGAACACTGGCAGAAAACCTTACCGTCCAGGGCCCTCCCTTGGCAAGCTGCCCATGCCTGGACAGAAGCCTAATGGTGAAAATGACATCTGTGAACTTTATTTTTAGCCCAGTGGTGTTCATGTGCAGCCATATGAAAATCTGCCCGTGTGCCTTTACTGTGATTGGTCTGGGATGCCTAGACAGTTCACTTATCTTTTTTCTGAAGACCAATCTCATGCTTTAGGTTGAAAAGTTGGGAATCCAGAATAATATTTGTTCATTATCACTTCCAACTCCCACCATCACCGAGGCAGGCAAATCACAAGGTCAGGAGATCGAGACCAGCCTGGCCAATATGGTGAAACCCTGTCTCTACTAAAAATACAAAAATTAGCTGGGCGTGGTAGCAGGCGCCGGTAGTCCCAGCTACTTGGGAGGCTAAAGCAGGAGAATCGCTTGAACACGGGAGGCAGAGGTTGCAGTGAGCCGAGATCGTACCACTGCACTCCAGCCTGGGCGACAGAGCGAGACTCCATCTCAAAAAAAAAAAAAAGGGGGGGATAAAATGAAACAAGACTGTTGTCCCCATACCACCACCACCCCCACATAAAACCACAGCTGTGCTGATTGTATGTATGATTTGGAGATTTCAATCTTGTAGGGAGCTATTTGGATTACCAATGGCATGGCCAAGAAGGAAACTGCATTTTTAGAGGACTTGGATTTTGTATTTTTAAGAACATTTTTTAAAAAGTGCTTACAATGGAAGGGGGTACAAAACACCGTTTTGTTGAGGAGATTCCTAATGCATATGGGATTGGCAAGGAGAAACCAGCCCTTTCCCCCAATTTTCCCTCCACTCCTGCCCAGGGATGCACTACTGTTCTCTGTATCTCCCCAGGGTGACAGCTCCTGCTGATCTGCCCGCAGGTCCGCGAGAGCCAATCCCTGCCCTGCACGCCTCCCCTGGGAGAACAAGTGTACTCTTCTGGTTTGTAAGGTAGCCACGCAGCCCTTTGCCCCACAGCCTGGACAACATTCTTTGATGATAGGAGCCAAGCAACTTAACTTGGCTGCATGCCAGTATGGCCTGGACTGTGGAGACTGGGGACCATGGGGGGGTTACACGTCTGCCTCTACAGCTTACCACTTCATTTACACTTGTGCTGGCACACTGATACTCCTGGATGTCCCTTTTGTTGTCAGATATACATGTGTATTCTTAGAGCACAGTGTTGGGAGCATACTGGTTAATTAAGTAGTACTTGATTTTAATAGAGGGGGACTTTGTGAATTGCAGATTGATTAGTAGTAAAGCTTTCAGTAACTAAATCTATTTTCTCAGCCTGACTTTTTTCTTAAATGAACTACCTGAGTCTATTACGTTTTTCCTTTGATTTCTTAGAGCATCTCCAAGAAAGCAATGGACATTTGATTTCTAAGACCAAAGACCTTGGTAACCTGCAAGCAGCATCACAGAGATTGCAGAATCCTTCCAGGGAAGTCTGTGACAATTCAAGAGAACATGTTCCTTCTGGACAGTTTCCAGACACAGAAGCTCCAGCTACCTCTGAGACCAGTAACTCTAGGAGTTACTCTGAAGTTTCAAGAAATGAAAGCCTTGAATCTCCTATGGGAGAATGGGGATTCCAAAAAGGACAAGAGATATCTGCTAAAGCAGCTACATGTTTTGCAGAGAAGTTGCCTTCTAGCAACCTGCTCAGGAACAGAGCTAAAGAAGAAATGAGCCTCTCTCATTTGAACAGTCAGGACCGGGTTGACCATGAGGAGTGGGAAATGGTGTCTAGGCACTCATCTTGCGGGGATGTTGGTGTGGGTGGCAGTCTTAAGGCTCCAGTGTTAAGCCTAAATCAGGGAATGGACAATGGAAGAAGCACTCTGGTGGAAGCAAGAGATCAGCAAGTGCATGGGAAAACAGAAAGGGTAGCAGTGATGCCTGCAGGATCTCAGCAAGTTAGTGTCAGGTTCCAGGTCCATTATGTCACAAGCACTGATGTGCAATTCATTGCAGTAACTGGAGACCATGAGTGTCTTGGGAGATGGAACACTTATATCCCACTCCACTATAACAAGGATGGGTTCTGGTCTCATTCCATTTTCTTGCCTGCAGATACAGTGGTGGAGTGGAAGTTTGTGTTGGTAGAGAATGGGGGAGTTACCCGCTGGGAAGAATGCAGCAATAGATTCCTAGAAACTGGCCATGAGGATAAAGTGGTTCACGCATGGTGGGGGATTCACTGATTCAGTTTGCAAAGTAATGGAGAAGCTGTAGAACAATGTGGAAGAGGCTGAGGTTATGGAACACACTGAATGAAATAAAGGCAGTGTGACTCCAAATTTAGCCATCCGAATTGTTTCAAATTTGCTAGTGGATTTTGTCTAATGTGCAGAAATATATATGTCTAATGTGCAGAAATATATGTGTGTGTGTGTGTATATATATGCACACACACACAGATAATGCTTCCAGTGAATGCGAACTTTTTTTCCCTGTGGCACTGATTGACGGTCTTGTGCTGATCCATTTTTACTTTAGGGCTTGATTCTCTTGGGGAGTGACTTGGCTAAGCTTCAGGTGTGAACTGTGGTCATGGAGCAAAAACATTAACCAGCTGCCCAGGGTTCAAGCTTGAGCCTTTAGGTGATCTTTAAACTATGGTAGCAAAATAAGCCTCACTCAAACATAGCTGACTTCCTATTGGTACAGCTTGAAAAGCACTTTTTACTACATACACATTTTATGCTTAAAAAGTTAACATGATACGAAACTGTGATTAGAAAATATCTGGTCTGGATGTGATTAGTAAGGAAACAAGATAATGCTCTAAGACTGCCTAATGCTTTTTGTTTGATTTTCATCTGCCAGGCGTGGTTATGTGCTATGAGGGTAGCAAGTATGTCTTTGTCTTAATGATCTAAGGCTGATGTAGAAACAAGGGGCCTAATGAGAACCAGTCATCATGGAAGTCAGTCGCGGGGGCAGCCCATAAGGAAAGGGAACGTGAGTGGGGTTGGGCATAGGCTGAGTGAGGTGGCCTGAATGACACCTCTTAGAGGACTGTGAAGTACAGGCACAGCCCGGCTGCAGGGAGGGATGCACCCATCATTTACCCATGGGAGCATCTGTAGGACCATCTCTCTCCCACTTCTTCTCCCCTCCCCCACCGCATCTGGCCAGATGGACTGTCCTACAGCAATCATTTCCATCTGTCACCCTCTTCCCTCTCCTTTCATACTAGTCACTATCTTGGGTAACAAATTTATACAGGACAGTGGTACAGAAATACATTTTTGCTCTGAGAATACAGCAAATATTAACTTTAAATTATTATAACTGAACAAATAATAAAACCTGAATTTTAATATCTTCATTTGATGTCTGAATTATTTGTCTAAATTTTAGTATCACAATAGCCTAGATGTAAAATAAAATACAAATATTTTCCTCCACTAATAACAGACATATACAGAAAAGCAAACATCAAAAGGTACAGAAGACATGAAGATTCTGTTTTTCTCCTCCCTTTGGAGAAAAAGTTGACAATATTTATTCTCAAAGTTCACCTTTGACTGGAGGGAAATTCAGCATGCCTGTACTTGAAAATGAATTCTTACATGTTAAAATAACTTTTAATACGTTTAACATCTATCAGTGAAATAATGTTTAATCCTTTTAAACAGATGGTCTTTGCTGAAAAGAATAAACCCAACTGAAAATAGCATTACAAAGTGCTTAAAAGAACTATGACAGTTTTTGGCTCATAGCACTTTTATGTTAAATTCATGTATACTGTTTACAGACTTCATAATGAATTTTATATTGTACCAATAAGCTCTGCAGAAGGCATTCACCATTACTGCATGGAATGCCCAAACATGCCCATGAGGAAAATTAAAGGTAAAATAATTTAAGTAAAAGTCTCTCTAGAATTCTATTACTGGCTATTTTATCACTACCTGGTAAAATTAAAATTAATCTTTCAGTAAAGCTAACTGATCTAAGAGATAAATATTACACTTTATATTTTAAAAATTCACTTAAAATTGGATGTGCTTACAGTTCTAACATTGTCCTTGAGAGCAGAAGCGTGAGGATCTTCTGGTGAGAGCATGCATGCCCTACTCCATTTGTTGTCTGCATAGGTTAGGGCTGCTGCTAGCTGCTATAATAGACACCATCCATTTAAGAAGGCTGCAGCACCAGAGGCCGATTTCTTGCTCATGTAACTGTCAGCAGTGAGTCTTCCTGGCAGGAGGGCAGCTCCCCTCCTTGCAGAGATTCAGTTACCCAGACTCCCTTCTGCCCTGTGGCTCTGCCATCCCCTATAATAACCCTCATGTCCTCTGCATCCAGCCCATGGAGGGGAAAATAAAGTTAGGAAGAACACCCATGCATGTTAACACTTTGACCTGAAAGTGCCACATATTGCTCTGTCCACATTCTGTTAATGAGAACCCTCAGGCCACACCCATATACAAGGGGAGGCAGGATTGGGAAATAGAGACTCTTGCTGGGCAGCTGTTTCTCAGTGACAATTCCAGGTTATACAACAGGAACATAAGATTTATTTTGGACAGCTAGCCATCTGCCACATTGTGCCTGATGTTTTGACACAACTGATACATTTTTGTATCTGTTCTTCTCTCATTTTATTTGGTTCACATATAAACCCCCCTAATTTATTAAAATTTAATTAAAGCAGACTGAATAGATATAATCTAGAAGTTACCAACTTGCTAAAGAGTAACAAAATGGTTTTCTTTCTTTACTATTATTAATATGCAAAAAAGGGAAACTTTTGTAAATGTTTTGACTGGGGGCCCTGATGTTTTGTTATCTGATTACCCTCACTGATATTGACAGAACAGTGAGTTCATAGTCACGAAATGAGTCCCTGTTAGTATGCTGAAATTTGTCCTCTGTCCTTGCTATTACACCACATCTTTCACTTTCATGTGAAAGTAGTTCTTCCCCCAGATTTTTTTGAAGCTAAATTAGATTGAATAAAACATTTAAATTAAATTAAAATTTAAGTAGAATAAAATAAAATAAAATAGATTCTATTGTCTTGGGACCAGTAACAATAAAAAACCACAATTATTCCAATATATTAGAATAAGCACAAATTATATCTTATAATTAATTACCTTATAAGGTAATTATAATACCTTATTATGTATGAATACTTTATAGGTATTAATTGTTATAATGTATGAATACTAGCTAGTAGATGTTTGAAGTTTTACTGTGAGGGATTCAAGAATAGTTTATTTCAAAATAGAGTTTACAAGACAGGGTATCTTTTATTAAATTTTCACATAAAAAGAAAAAGTACACAGGGCACTAATTACAAGTAACACCACAATTAATTGGGCCTCATTCCTCTGTAAAGAATAGGCAAGCAACGAGTCATTTTAGTAACATTTTTTCCTGGTCTTTTACTTTCTGTATCCTCTTTTCTTGATTTCTGATCATTGAAGACATTGCTGAAAATGTTGATAAAACAGTTAGAATAACAAAATCTACTTAGGTTTTAATTCTACTATGTGCTACTTAAAAGATTAGCTTGATAGTATAGAATAGACATGTTCTGAGCTCAAGACCTTCTTAAAAATTGGATGTAGCATATTTTTGAGAAGGTTGGTGTTATGGAAGAGAGCTAAGGGTAAATCTTTAGTGTTTCAGGTGTTTTATTTACTTATTTATTTTGTAGAGACAGGGCCTCTCTATGTTGCCCAGGGTGATCTCAGACTCCTGGCCTCAAGCAATCCTCCTGCCTCAGTCTCCCAAAGTGTCAGGATTATGGACATAAGCCACTGTGCCCAGCCTCAGTTGTTTTAAATAGGCATGATAATTGCAAAAGTAATACTAATTGTAAATAATTCAAACACCTCAGAAGGACACAAAGACAGATGAAGGTCAGTCTTTGTCTCTGCTCCCTCAATCTGCTGGAATCTGCCTCCGCCTGAGAGGTCATTACCATAAGCAATTTGGTGAATATCTGCACATATACATGAATGTGCACGTTTTATTCTTTACACAAATGAAAACATATGGTATAGACTATTCTGTAGCTTCTTTTTTCATATAACAAAATGTAAATAATTTTCCAGTTCAGCTTATGTTTTGTTGTAACTGCATAGTATTTACTAATATTTCATTATACAAATGTATTAGAATTTAGTAAACAGACTAAAAAGGGTTACATCCTTTTCTTTCTAAACATCCTTTTCTTTTTCTTTCTTTCTTTCTTCCTTGCTATAATAAATACTTTTGTATAAACACTTCTGTGCATTTGTACAATCATTTCTTATAGAATAAATTGCTAGAAGTGAAATTTCTGGGTCAAAGCGTATATGCACTTCAAGTTTTGACAGTCCTCCCAGAATTCCCCCTAAAAATATTTGTTTTAGAATTTTCAAGAGGCATCCCATCCAGACACTGCATTCAGCAAAAAGGTCTTTTTATTTTGTAAATAAATATATGTCTTCCATGTGGATTATTATTTGGTGGCATACATCAGATAAATTCAGAAACATATGTCATGGTGCAAGTAAAAATAGGATCAATAAGATAATGCATCTTCCTTCAAAAAACTCACAATAGATGTGGAGAGGAAGATGGCAGATAGGAGACAGGGCTGACGTGCAGCTCCAACTTGGATGGAAAGAGCAACGTGTGGAGACTCACACTGTTGACTTTTGCTCCAAGAGCCACTGCAGGAACATACTGGGAAAACCAAAAGAATTTACAGATCCTTTGAAAAAAAGCGGCATGCCACTGCAGATTCCACAAGATAGGTAAAAACTGTGAGTTCCCAAAGTGTGGAGGGGGAAATCTTGCCTCTCAACAAATACCCCATTGGGGAACCTGAAAATCCAGATTACAGGAGAAGGATTTAACCTTACCTAGAGCTGGAACAAATTTAGTGCAAAATATAAAAGTAGAAGGAGCAGTGGGAAGAGCCTTGGAGGCACTCCCATTCTCCAGCTCGAGCCCAGGGAAGCCATCCCTGACTGTATCTCACAGGGGCCCTCGGGAAAGGTGGCTGGCAGAATTTGGGAGAGGTCACAGGGTGAAAGACGCCTCCAACTGAACTCTGTAATAATTTCAACTGGGCACAAACTCTTTTGAGCAGAATCTGTGTGGTGAATGGGAAATGCTACAGAAAGGAGCACAGAAGCCACTACTGACAGTGTGGGCAGACAGGAAGGGGCAGGTGAGACCTGAAAGCCATACTTGCTTTCTCAGTGGGGAAGATTATAGCACGGGCAAGGTCTGATCTGCCCGCCACCCCCAACCACCGCCCTGCACTGGCTGCCTGGAGACACTGGTGCTATTAGCAGGGCGTGGTGGGAGCAAGATTGGCCTTGCCAACTGTGTGGGAGCTAGGTAAGGCCTATCGCACAGGCTTTCCCCAACTTCCTTGGCAACAGAGGCAGCCAAAATCACCTCTGGAACATAACTCCACTGGCCCAAGAACCACCCTGCATACCCCACAGCGGCCACGGCAGGCCCTACACAAGGAGAGTCTGAGCTCAGACCCACCTAACTCTGCCCCAACCCGATGGTATTTTTTTCCCTGCCCTGGTAGCTGATCACAAAACACACAAACTATTGAGAGCTTGATGGCCCTGCACATCACCTGACAAACCCAAATACTTATCCTGGCCAACTTAGGGCAAGCCTACATTCCCCTGTCTACTATCATAGCTTGTGCTGTCTTGAAAGTGCCACCCCCTGGCTGGAGGCCAACCAACTCAGGACATTACAGTAATTCATGATAGAAATTATAGAATAACCCTGTACCAAGGAAGGAGAAAACAGCAGCTAATTCCACTGCCTGCAACATTCTGGCTAACCAGAGGTCCTGAGTCTATCCATGTGAAAACATCACTGCTAGCATAATCAGTATTTGATAAAGCCAGGACACTAAACATATCTATAACCAAGGACTCTCACAGAGTGTACTTTACTCCCCTACATCCTCTACCAGAGGAGGTGCTGGTATCCACGGCTGGGAGACCTGAAGATGAATCACATCACAGGACTCTTTGCAGAAATTTCCCAGCACCAGCCCCGAGCCTGGTAGCCCTATTGAGTGGCTAGACGTGCAAGAACAATAATGATCATTGCAGTCCAGCTCTCAGGAAGGCCTATCCCTTGAGGGAGGGGGAGGACACCACATCAAGGGGTCACCCTGTGGGACAAAAGAATCTGAACCTTGAGTTCCGGGCTTTTCCACTGAAATAGTTTACCCAAATCAGAAGGAATCAGAAAAGCAATTCTAGAAATACGACAAAACAAGGTTTGATAACATCCCCAAAAGGCCACACTAGCTTGCCAGCAATGCAGTCAAACCAAGAAGAAATCTCTGAATTGCCAGATGAAGAATTCAGAAGGTTGATTAAGCTACTCATGGAGATACCAGAGAAAGGTAAAAACCAACTTAAAGAAATTTAATAAACAATACAGAATATGGATGAAAAATTCTCCAGAGAAGTAGATATAAAGAAAAACAATCACAACTTCTGGAAATGAAAGACACATTTATAGAAATACAAAATGCACTGGAAAGCGTCAACAAGAGACTAGAACAAGTAGAAGAGAGACCTTCAGAACTCGAAGACAAGGCTTTCAAATTAGCCCAATCAGACAAAGACAAAGAAAAAAGAATTTAATAAAATTGAACAAAGCCTCCAAGAAGTCTGGGATTATGTTAAACGGCCAAACCAAAGAATAACTGGTGTTCATAAGGAAGAAGAATCTAAAGAAGAATCTAAAAGTCTAGAAAACTTATTTAAGGGAACAATTGATGAAAATTTCCCTAGACTCACTAGTGATCTAGACATTCAAATACAGGAAGCTCAAAGAATACCCATGAAATTCACTGCAAAAAGATCTCCACCTAGGCACATGGTCATCAGGTTATCTAATGTCAAGATGATGGAAAGAATCTTAAGAGCTGCAAGGTAAAAGTATCAGGTAAGCTATAAAGGAAAACCTATCAGATTAACAGCAGATTTCTCAGCAGAAACCCTACAAGCCAGAAGGAATTGGGGTCATATTTTTAGCCTCCTCAAACAAAATAATTGTCAGCCAAGAATTTTATATCCAGCAAAATTAAGCTTCATGAATGAAGGACAGATAAAGTCTTTTGTAGACCAAAAAAAAAAAAAAAAAAAAAGTGCTGAGAGAATTCACCAGTACCAAACCATCACTAAGAAATGCTAAAAGGAATTCTAAATCTTGAAATAAAACCTCAAAACACACCAAAATTGAACCATCTTAAAGCATTAATCTCACAGGGCCTATAAAACAATAACATGATGAAAAAAAAAACACCCAAGGTATTCAGGCACCAACTAGTAGGATGAACAAAACAGTAACTCGTATCTCAATACTAACATTGAATGTAAATGGCCTAAATGTGCCACTTAAAAGATACAGAATGGCAGAAAGGATAAAAATCCACCAACCAAGTATCTGCTGTCTTTAAGAGACTCACCCAATGCACAAGGACTCACATAAACTTAAGGTAAGGGGATGGAAAAAGATATTCCATGCAAATGGATACCACAAACAAACAGGGGTGCTAGTCTTATATCAGAGAAAACACACTTTAAAGCAACAACAGTTCAGAAAGACAAAGAGGGATATTATATAGTGATAAAGGGTCAGTCCAACAGTAAAATATCACAATCCTAAATATATATGCACTTAACACTGGAGCTCCCAAATTTATAAAATGATTACTACTAGACCTAAGAAATGCAATAGATGCTAATACAATAATAGTGGAGGACTTCAATATTCCACTGATAGCACTAGACAGGTCATCAAGACAGAAAGTCAACAACAACAACAAAAAACAATGCACCTAAACAATGCAATGAACTTAAACTATACCCTAGAACAAACAGACTTAACAGATATTTACAGAACATTCTACCCAACAACTGCAGAATATACATTCTTTTCATTAGCCCATGGAACATTCTCCAAGGTAAACCAAATGATAGGCCACAAAACAAGTCTCAATAAATTTAAGAAAATCAAAATGATATCAAGTACTCTCTCAGACCACAGTGGAATAAAACTGGAAATTAACTCCAAAAGGAACCCTCAAAACTATATAAATACATGGAAATTGAATAATCTACTCTGGAATCATCTTTGGATCAATAATGAAATCAAGATGAAAATTTAAAAATTCTTTGAACTGAATGAAACTAGTGACACAATTTATCAAACCCTCTAGGATACAGCAAAAGTGGTGCTAAAAGGAAAGTTCATAGCCTTAAATGCCTACATAAAAAAGTCTGAAAGAGCACAAATAGACACTCTAAGGTCACACCTCAAGGAACTAGAGAAACAAGAACAAACCAAACCCAAACCCAGCAGAAGAAAAGAAATAACAAAGATCAGAACAGAATTAAATGAAATTGAAATAAACAAATAAAAAACAATACAAAAGACAAATGAAACAAAAAGCTTGTTCTTTAAAAAGATAAAATTATTAGACCATTAGTGAGATTAACCAAGAAAAGAAGATAGAAGATCCAAATAAGCTCAATTAGAAATCAAATGAAAGATTTTACAACTTATACCACAGAAATACAAAAGATCATTTAGGGCTACTATGAACACCTTTATGTGCACAAACTAGAGAATCTAGAGGAGATGGAAAATTCCTGGAGATATACAACCCTCCTGATTAAGCCAGGAAAAAAATAGAAACTCTGAAGAGACTAATAACAAGTAGTGAGATTGAAACAGTAATTAAAAAAATGCCAACAAAAAGAAGTCCAAGACCAGATGGATTCACAGCTGAATTCTATCAGGCATTAAAAAAGAATTGGTACCCATCTTAATGAAACTGTTTCAAACATAAAGAAATAGGGAATCTTCCCTAAATCCTTCTACAAAGTCAGTTTCACCCTAATACTAAAAGCAGGAAAAGACATAACAAAAAAAGAAAACTACAGAGCAATATCCATGATGAACATAGATGCAAAAATTCACATATTCTATGAAGTCAGTATCACACTAATACTAAAACCAGGAAAGGACATAACAAAAAAAGAAAACTACAGAGCAATATTCATGATGATGCCGGGTGCAGTGGCTCACACCTGCAATCCCAGCACTTTAGGAGGCCAAGGTGGGCAGATCACGAGGAAAAGAGTCCGAGACCAGCCTGGCCAACATGGTGAAACCCCATCTCTACTAAGAATACAAAAATTAGCTGGGAGTGGCCAGACGCGGTGGCTTACGCCTGTAATCCCAGCACTTTGGGAGGCCGGGGTAGGCAGATCACAAGGTCAGGAGATGAAGACCGTCCTGGCTAACACAGTGAAAGCTCGTCTCTATTAAAAATACAAAAAATTAGCCGGGCATGGTGGCGGGCGCCTGTAGTCCCAGCTACTTGGGAGGCTGAGGCAGGAGAATGGTGTGAACCTGGGAGGCAGAGGTGGCAGTGAGCTGAGATCATGCCACTGCACTCTAGCCTGGGCAACAGAGCAAAACTCCATCTCAAAAAAAAAAAAAAAATAGCCAGGCTTGGTGGCATGTGCCTGTAATCCCAGCTACTCGGGAGGCTGAGGCAGGAGAATCACTTGAACCCGACAGGTGGAGGTTGCAGTGAGCCAAGATCATGCCACTGCACTCCAGCCTGGGCGACAGAGCAAGACTCCATATCGAAAAAAAAAAAAATATATATATATATATATATATATATATATGTCCATGATGAACATAGATGCAAAAATCCACAACAAAATATTAGCTAACTGAATCCAACACCATATCAAAAAGATAATACACCATGATCATGTGGGTTTCATACCAGGGATGCAGGGATGGTTTAACCTACTCAAGTCGATAAATGTGATACATCACACAAACAGAATTGAAAACAATAATCATATGATCATCTCAAAAAATGCAGAAAAAGCATTTGACAAAATCCAGCATCGCTTTATAATGAAAACCCTCGGCAAAATCGGCACAGATGGGACATACCTCAAGGTAACCAAAACCATCTATGACAAATTCATAGCCAACATTATACTGAAAGGGGAAAAATTGAAAGCATTCTCCAAGAGAACTTGTACAAAACAAGGATGCCCACTTTCACCACTGCTATTCAACATTGTACTGGAAGTCCTAGTCAGAGAAGTCAGAACAAGAAAAAGAAATAAAGGGCATCCAAATGGGTGAAGAGGAAGTCAGACTATTGCTGTTTGCTGATGATATGATCCTATGCCTAGAAAACCTTAAAGACTCATCCACAAAGCTCCTAGATCTGATAAATGAATTCAGTAAAGTTTCAGGATACAAAATCAATGTACACAAATCAGTAGCATTGCTATACACCAACAATGACCAAGCTTAGTATCAATTCAAGAACCCAGCCCCTTTTATAACAGCTGCAAGAAAAATAAAATACTTGGGAATATATCTAACCAAGGAGATGAACAATCGCTACAGGAAAAACTACAAATGCTGCTGAAGGAAATCATAGACAACACACACAAATGGAAACACATTTCATGCTCATGGATGGATAGAATCAGTATTGTGGAAATGATCATACTACCAAAAGCAATCTACCAATTCAATGCAATACCCATCAAAATGCCATCATCATTCTTCACAGAGCTGGAAAAAACACTCCTAAAATTCATAAGGAACAAAAAAAAGATCCCACATAGCCAAAGCAAGACTATGCAAAAGAACAAATCTGGAGGCATCACATTACTTGACTTCAAACTATACTACAAGGCTATCATCACCAAAACAGCATGGTACTGGTATAAAAATAGGCACATAGACCAATGGAACAGAATAGAGAACCCAGGAAGAAAGCCAAATATTTACAGCCAACTGATCTTTGACAATGCAAACAAAAACATAAAGTGGGGAAAGGACACCCTATTTAACAAATGATGCTGGAATAATTGGCAAGTGGCATGTAGAAGAATGAAACTTCAACACAAGATGGGTCAAAGACTTAAACCTAAGACCTGAAACCACAAAAATTCTAGAAGATAACATCAGAAAAACTCTTGTAGACATTGGGTTAGACAAGAGTTCATGACCAAGAACCCAAAAGCAAATGGAACAAACACAAAGATAAATAGATGGGACCTAGTTAAATTAAAAAGCTTCTGCATAGCAAAAAAAAAAAAAAATAAGCAGCAGAGTAAACAGACAACCCACAGAGTGGAAGAAAATATTTGCAAACTGTGCATCTGACAAAGGACTAATATCCAGAGTCTATGAGGAACTCAATTGAATCAGCAAGAAAAAAACAAATAATCCCATTAAAAAGTGGGCTAAGGACATGAATAGACAATTCTCAAAAGAAGATACACAAATGGTCAACAAACATATGAAGAAATGCTCAACATCACTAATGATCAGGGAAATGCAAATCAAAACAACAGTATGATACTACCTTACTCCTGCAAGAATGGCCATAATTTAAAAATATGACATAAGTTAAAAATATGACCAACAGATGTTGGTGTGGATGTGGTAAAAAGGGAACATTTTTACACTGTAAACTAGTACAACAACTATGGAAAGCAGTACAGAGATTTCTCAAACAACTAAAAGTAGAACTACCATATGATGCAGTAATCCCACTACTGGAGGAAAAGAAGTCATTATATGTAAAAGACACTTGCACACGCATGTTTATAGCAGCAAAATTCACAATCACAAAAATATGGAACCAGCCTAAATGCTCATCAACCAACTAGTGGATAAAGAAAATTATACCTATCTATCTATATATATAGAGAGAGTATTACATGGTGTATATATATATATAGTATTATATTATATATATATGCACACACCTCACCCACCTCCCATCCTCCCCCATATATATACCATGTATATTTACATGGTGCATATATATATATTTACATGGTGTGTATATATATATAATGATATATTTACATGGTGTATATACATATATATATATATATATACACACACCATGTAATACTACTCAGCCATAAAAAGGAATAAAATAATGGCATTTGTAGCAACCTGCATGGAGTTGGAGACCATTATTCTAAGTGAAGTAACTCAGGAAAAGAAAAACAAACATTGTATGTTCTCATTATATGTGGGAGCTAAGCTATGAGGATGCAAAGGCATAAGAATATCAATGGACTTTGAGGACTTGGGAGGAAGGGTGGGAGGCGGGTGAGGGACAAAAGATACATCATATACTGCTTGGGTGATGGGTGCACCAAAATCTCAGAAATCACCACTAAAGAACTTTTCCCTGTAACTAAACACCACGTGTTCCCCCCAAACTATTGAAATTTTTAAAAAAATGCTAAAACCCCACAAATTCACAATAAACTTAAAACCAAATGTTTTTCCTAATGTTCATATACATAGGGGTCTTGGGTTATCACAGGGACTTGGAATTTTCTTCAACAACAATTTGCTAAAGCCTTACTATATTAAAAACGTGGATTTTGGAGTCAGAAATTGCAGAGGCCAAGTCCCCGATGTACTCTTCACTGTGACTTGGAATTTATTGACTGTTCTTTTATCTTCAGTTTCCTCATTTTCAAATGCTGTAATAACAGTACCCGTTTCCCAATGTTGTTGTGAAAATCACATGAAGAAAACGTAAGTGAAGCTCTGAGTACAAGGCCTGGCACACAGCTGGGAAGTGCTCAGTTAAGTGTTAATAGCAACTATTATTATTAATAAGGTTAAGTTTATTTTATGAAGATTCGTTCTTAGAAAAGTATTTTCCTTTACCAAGCAATTTATTGTTTTCTAGGGATAGAAAAGATGGAATAACAAATGTACTTCAAAATTCATTTCTCTCTGATAAAGGCTCCTGGATTCATGAAGGTGGGTTATAAAAGCATGAACCATGAGGGCTCCCCCATATTCATGGTACTTAGAACTCATGCCCAAAAAGCTGCTGGTCATCTGCAGATTAGAACAGTTTCTCATTCAAATAGTTTTAGCATTTTTAGAAGTGGATTCTTTTTATTTTGTGATTCGTTGGGTGGCATAGTGTCTTATAGTGCTATGCTAATTTAAATCCTGTGTAAAGATAAATACCATTATTTTGCTTCCTTGCTATTGACTATACTCTTTTCTTGGCTATTATCGTATAAATGCTTGCCTACAGACCTAATAGCAACAAGAAAGACAGTGTGTGGGAAAATCCCATGTGAAAAACCACTCAGAACCTCAAAACCACTCCTCCTGAGGGATGGCCAGCAGGATTGTCATTCCCATTAGATAAGAGAGTACAGCAGGGCAAGAGCGACCTGCCCATGGTCACACAATTAATCCAGTGACTATTAATGGTTAAGACCCTTATATTTAGATTTCAGTTTACAGTTGTTAATTCAACACCCTTTCAGCAGGTCTATAGACAGGAGGCTTAATCTGAAAAGAAGGTGAACATTCTCATGAGCAAGGAAGATATCTTCAAAAACGTACACTGTACCTTGGTTCTTCAGCTGCAAATCTTCTACCAGAGTTTGCAAGCTTTCTAGTCTGTTCTGAAGCTTCCTGCATGTTTTTCCTGTTGTTTCTATTGGCGGAGACTGTGAATCTATTAGAAAATTGCTTAGATGTGATATTAAAAGTCTATTCAACATTTCCTTTTAGAAATCTTTGAATTAAAGGCTAAACAATTTTTCTTTAAAATAAAGGGAACTTTTTTTCATGATAAATTCTAAAAGAGCTATAACACTTAAAGGAAACTCTAAAAATGATTTTAAAACAGAGAAAAATGAGTTTTATCTAAATATTGCAATGCTAGCCTATTTGATTTTGTTCAAACCAATCCGATGTATCATTATTTAACTACATAATATTAAATAAGATGGGTGAAAAGAACACTTCAAGTTTAATGATGCATTCTGCATTATAAATGACAGCTTTTCGTACCAAGCCTGAGTAGTTCCATTAACTTGGGGTTTGAGGGAGTATGATCTAATATAGAAACTGCACCGTTTTCAAGGTATGTGAGGCCAGTGCCCACGTTAGTTCTGTCACTTAACGAGAATGGTATTATATGATGGCAGACGGTGGCATGGATGCCAACATGATCACACTGAACCTAGAACAAATGTGGCAGTGGCAACTAGAGAAGGCCTAGGAGCACATAAGCTATTCTCTTACCAGTATGCTGTTTTGTCAACCTCTAAAAGTACTTAATTGACAATCTGAAGATTTAAATTTTGATCTTAATCCCTGCCTAGCTGTATAAATTTGATAATATTTTTAACGGCTAATTTTCCTATCAAAAAATACCCTTTTCATTACAGCATTCAAGGCAATTATCTAGGAATTACTTCAGTGTAAGAGAATGAGAAACAGTTTCTTGGAGAGTTTCTTTTTTTTTTTTTGAGACAGAGTTGTTACCCAGGCTGGAGTGCAATTGCAGGATCTCAGCTCATCACAACCTCTGCCTCCCAGATTCAAGCGATTCTCCTGCCTCAGCCTCCCGAGTAGCTGGGATTACAGGCATGTGCCACCACGCCTGGCTAATTTTGTATTTTTAATAGAGATGGGGTTTCCCCATGTTGGTCAGGCTGGTCTTGAACTCCTGACCTCAGGTGATCCGCCCACCTCAGCCTTCCCAAGTGTTGGGATTACAGACATGAGCCACAGCACCTGGCCAGAAGTTTTTAACATAAATATTATAAAATATAGGTTTGATGAGTATCTGACAATAAGCAGGGGGTTGGGGGTGAGAAGAAAATGCCATGCCATTATGTAACAAAAATTAATAATAAACTGTCAAGCAGCAGTGCTCTATTCCTGCAATAACTACAGCTTTAAAAGGTAACATGGAGGCCAAAGCAACTCCATCTTGGATGCTAATCCGCCAAGTTGACTTCTGATTAATCCCAGTTCCAGGAAGGCATCCAAGATTTCCAGTTTCCTTGTACGGTAGGTAGCAAGTACCTGCCATAAATTGTACCCTTAAGCAATTGTCCTGCTCATCCTTTCTGAGGCATGTATACCCTTTACCTATGGTATAGAGGCCCTGGGTCTGCGGGGATAGTGGTACAAGGATCCACCACCTTGTTTCACTGCTGCAGAGACACAGACATGGCTCCAATCTTAAGTCCCTATTAAATGTTTCTTTCTGAGAAATTGGATTTGTCAGTCTCTTTCTTCAGCCTCTCAGCTTCCTCAGTCTTTGTGGGTAGGTTTGCACATACTTGCCCACCACAGTACAGGAAAGTAATTTCACACTTAAAATTGAAAAAGATAGTAAATGAATAGCTTAGAAACATAAGAGATGAAAGAGGACACAAGTACAGAAAAAAAGATGTGAAAAATGTACTAATGTGTGATTAGGTATTTTTTAGGATCTAGAAATGTGTAAGCTATAGAATTTCAAAAGACTAAGAAATAACTTGATGATAATACAACTTTGTCTAGTTTATCTCTTACAAAAGGGAATGATGTCATAGAACACTGGGGTTGTTTGGTCACTGTCATACATGATGAGAAATATTTCAAGTTCATTCAACACATAATATTTAACTCTCACTTATTTACCAGGCATTTATTCTAAATCAAACTTTTTTTTCTCACTTGTCTTATCAAATAACAAACTAACTTAAAATATTAAAAATGAGAAAATTTTGAAAAGTTTGCATGGTATGCACTTATACTCACTAAGGCAGAGACTGAAGAAGAGCTATGATTTCAAAGAATGTAAATAAGAAAGAAAAGTAATTCACAGCATTTAAAAGAGGATCCAAAATCTTTTAATAAAATAGAGGCAAAAATGTTCATTATTCATTTACAGAAAAAGAGAGATAATGTTTACATATAATATCTATGTACATTTACTAAGGCTTGCATGGTACACAATAGCTGTTCTATTTAAATAAGACCTGTTTAAATTACACAGAATCAGTTAGAGCTTACACGTAAGAGCAGCATGCAAAATCTTAATTCTGAGTAAAAAGAACTTACAGTTCAGCAGTGTAGGAAATCAATTAATCACATCAATGATATCAGATCTTTCTTACCTTTAACAGAATCAGATGAGTGAATAGGTTTGGCAGATCTATATTGTGATGTGGAACCTATTGAACCTTCAACTGAACTAGTTAGGAGTGAGTGCACTGGAGACTTCTTAGGAGAAGAAGTGAATGAACGAGAAGCTGAGTTTTTCACAGATGGACTTGCTAAAAGTTTGCAAGAATAAAAATAAAAGGACAGAATTAATTAAAAATAGTACACTGCACCTCTCAAAAAGTCAAGCTTTCATGAGAAAATGTTCCCAATGGTGGAGGGACAGGGGAACATTCTTCTAAATACCCAAGATTTGGGGTTGGAACTGAAAAGGGTTATGCTTTAGGAATAAGGGTGAACAGAAACTAGACCTGCCCTTGGGATCCTGAGGTCTAGCTTCAAATCCTCTTTCTAATGTGATTTTATTGACCTGGATGCCTTAGTTGTCTACCAAATGCAAGCATGAATGCTCTCTAGAGGAAGGTAATCTCATTCATAGCATCAAATCATCTGTACAACTTTTCATATATAAAATGTCATACAATAAAAATAACCAGGCATATAAGGAGACAAGATGATATGGCAGAAAATCAAGAGGAAAAAAATATAAATAACGACATAGATCTATAGGGTCCAGATAATGGGCTTATCAGGCATAGACTTCCATAGAGTCAAGCAGCATTACTTCAAACTCCAAGCGAATTCTTCTTATAGGCATAAAAAAATCATATCTGCACAAATGAATAAAAACTGCTAAAGCAAACCAATCAAAAACAAAAAAAATCTTAAAGCAAAAGGGGAAAAAAGGGACAGACTGTATTTAAATAAGCAATAATTAAACTTACAGCTGACTTCTTAGTAGAAACAATGAAAGCTAGAAAACAATGGAAAGTGATATCTTCAAAGTGAAGAAAAAAATGCCAATCTAGAATTCTATACTCGGCAAAAATATTCTTCAAAAATTAGGATGAAATAAACACAATTTCAGAAAAACAAAAATGGAGAGAATTTATCACCAGCAGATTTACATTTAAAGAAGCTTTAAAGGCATAAGTAAAATGATACCAGAAAGTTAAGTGTAAATATGTGGGTACATCTAAATGAATACTAGCTACAAAACAATACAAATAATTAAATGTGGTATTTATATTTTTATAATTCATATTTTTAATTAAAATATATGACAATTGTATGAAAGTTGGAAGGATAGTGAATGCAGTTAATATGTTCTAAGGTACTGCCCATGTATGAGAAAAGATAAAAGCATTCATTTATATCAATATAATTAAGGCAAGGATAAATGTTTTACTGTCCTGAGTAATCACTGAAACAATAGTAAAAAACATATAAATGAAGTAAACCTGAAGGAATTAACTTCATATAAATGTTCTTTTCTTCAAAATATTAGCTCCTGAAAGATCTCCCCCAAGCCAAAGATTATTTAAAAATTAAGAATTTGCAATTATTTTATTTAAGAATATTATATTTTGATTATAAATATAGTTATAATTAACAATGGGGATATGTTCTGAGAATTGTGTTGTTAGTTAATTTTGTCATTGTGTGACCATCATAGAGTATACTTTCACAAACCTAGATGGTATACAGGCTATATGGTATAGCTTATTGCTTCTAGGCTACAAACCTGTAGAGCATGTTACTGTACTGAATACTGTAGGCAACTGTAACATAATGATAAGTATTTATCTATCTAAATATGTCCAAATATAGAAAAGGTAACACGCTGTGGTATGACATTATGATAGCTACAACATCACTAGGTATCAGGAATTTTTCAGCTCTATTATAATCTTATGGGACCTCTGTTGTATATGACATGGTCATTGACCAAAACATTATGCAGCACATGACTGTATATTGACACTAAGAAAAACGATGAAAATTTATCTTTCTCCCATCTCTTTTCACCTTACCTCAATTTTCTCTATTTACAATTTACAGTCCAGATTTATAACTACATTTTTGTTGAATAATCATCATCACAGTTTCATTCTTTCTCATTTATTTTGTTCTCTTCCATAGGAAGACCAATTATGTGTCTGTTGGTTTGCCTTTGCCTTCCAAATCTAACATATTCTGTATAATTATTTTTGGTCCTTATTTTTAAAAATTCCTTTTGTGTAATTTTCTCCATGGCTATAATTTCAGTCACATCTATTTTATTTTTCATTTTCTAAAGCTTTTCCCTGTGATGTTTTTAATCTTTCTCTTCCATTTCTAGTCTGAGTTATGCCACTTTGCTTATCAACAAATTGTGTTGACTTTCAATCTCTTCTTTCTGGAGCTTTTTTTTTTTTTTAATGGAGATCATATTATCTATAATTCTTTGGAAATTTTATGGAGAACTGTCCATCTTGATTCTTCTGCTTTTCCTTTTGTCTATTCAATAAATATTTATTCAGCACCTGCTATGTGCCAGGAAGGCTCCAGGCACCTGGGATATATCCAGGAACCAAATGGCTAAAGACATCTGCCCTTGCACAGCTCTTGTCTCACAGGGGTGACACAGTATGTGAGAAGATGCTAAGAGTAACTGATAAAAGGAAGAAGGAGCACTGGAAGTGTGGGAAAATCGTGATTTTTATTTTATTTTAATTTACTTTTAGAGACAGCGTTTCGCCATGTTGCCCAGACCGGTCTTGAACTCCTAGGCTCAAGCAATCCACTCACCTTGGCCTCCCAAAGTGCTGGAATAACAGGCATGAGCCATCACACCCGGCTGGTTGTGATCTTTAAATGAGGTGATGACAATTAAGTCCCACTGGGAAAGTGACACCTGGGCAAAGGCTTTAAAGGAGCTGAGGTTTTAGCAACACAAGGGAATAGGGCATAAAAGCCCTAACATGGAAGCTGTCTGACATGTTCAAGGAACAGTTTGAGAGTGGATAAAACAGAATGCGTGAAAGAGGGAGTAGCAGGAAATGAGGCCAGAGAGTTAAAAAGGACTTGGAAGATACTGCAATGACTTTGGCTTTTACCCTTGTGGAAATGGGGAGACATTGTAAGGCCTATTTCTGTGCTTTCATTGGAAACTCACCTGCAGATGTGAATGTGAAGCAACCAGAGGGATCTTCCATGTCTCCTGCGTGTAATGTGACTGGCTCTCTGGAAGCATAAGAATGGTAATGCAAGCATTCCATTTCACAAACACAGTACTAAGATTCACAGATAGAAGCAAGTGAACACAGGCAAATGTGATGGCTTAAAATATAACCTCAAGATGGCAATCATAACCCTAAAGTCCTAAAATACTCTAAGAGGTAGGTTCAAAGTTGCATTATCTTTTTGTATTCAGAATCCATGAACATTTTACAGAATGAAAATATATAATCTTCATTAGAAAATCCATTTTTGTGTACTAATAGCTATAAAATCCACATCATCTGTTCATGGATTCTAAGAGATGCAATCTTAATGACTCATTTAAAAATAAACAAATTAGGTCAGGAGTGGTCGCTCACCCCTGTAATCCCAGCACTTTCGGAGGCTGAGGCGGGTGGATCATGAGGTCAAGAGATAGAGACCATTTGGCCAACATGGTGAAACCCCGTCTCTACTAAAAATACAAAAAATTAGCCGGGCGAGGTGGCGGGAACCTGTAGTCCCAGCTACTCAGGAGGCTGAGGCAGGAGAATGGCGTGAACCTAGGAGGCAGAGCTTGCAGTGAGCCGAGATCACGCCATTGCACTCCAGCCTGGGCGACAGAGAGAGACTCTGTCTCAAGTAAATACATAAATGACAATGACAACAACAACTCATAACATTAGTAGTATCAGTGTACAAAACTATAAGACATATAAGTTGAAGTAAACTACATAGTTCTCTGTGAGTTGGGTACCAATATGAGAATATTATGGCAGCAGTTCTCAAAGTGGTTCCCTTTCAGGAGGTTTGTGAGGTCAAAACAATTTTCATTATGATATTAGGTTGTTATTTGCTTTATAACTTTCAGTCTTTCACAAGTGTACAGTGGAGTTCCCCAGAAGCTCCATGATAGTTGATACACATTTAATCACAACAGATTAAATGAATACGCAGATATGAGAATCTAGCTGTATTTTATTAACCCAGTTACTGAAATATAAAACATGTTTTCTCAATGACTTTTTGGAGCATATTGTTATTTTTCATAATAAAGAAAAAGTTATTTTTCATAATTTCAGAATAAAGTATTACAGTACTTTCATTGCTGAAGGAGGCAGATTTTTCTAGTCATGAAGAAACTCTACTGCAGAGCTTTAATTATCTCAGGGAAGTAGCTTCTCTTTGTCCCATGCCTAGGACTGGGCTCCACCCCCAGTAGCTCAGTGTGGGTACCCAGAAGCAGTAAGCAGTGGTCATAAACACGGGCTCAGGAGCCAGCTAAACCTGAGTTCAAACCTGAGCTCCACTGTTTTCAAGCAGTATGACTTTGACAAGTTGCTATGCGATCTGAGTCTTCATTTCTAAGGGAAAATAATGTTTGCCTCATACATGAGATTAGACTAATGAGACAAGTCTAAATCAACCGGAAAATAAGAATTTTTATTAAGAATAAAAATATAAATAAGAATAAAACACATGCAGTTGATAGTTGTGGTTATTAATAGGTATGATGCAGTATCATATATCCAGGTGAGAAGGAAATAAAAACAACATTTCTTTTAGGCTACAAGGAAGATTTACACTTGGCTAGTCTGCATCCATGGGTTCTGCAATCACAGATTCAACCAAATGTGAATTGAAAATACTTGGGGAAAAAAAAGATTGTTGCATCTATACTGAACATGTACAGGCTTTTTTTCTTGTCATTATTCCCTAAACTATACAATATAACAACTATTTACATAGCATTTACATTGTATTAGGTATTATAAGTAATCTAGGGATGGTTTAAAGAATATGGGAAGATGTGTGTAGGTCATATGCAAATACTATGCCATTTTATATAAGGGACTTGAGCATCTGTAAATTTTAGTCTCTGCAGGGGTCCTGGAACAAATCCCCCATGGATACCAAGGGACATCTGTGTTTAGAAAGATTCAAATTCACTGTATTTTGATCAAGTAGCAGAGACAGTAAGAAAATATTTATAATACTATCTTAATCCATTCACTAAACAAATATTTACTGAATGGCTACTAGGTGGCAGTCATTATGCTTGGTGCTAAAGATACAGCAATGAATTAGCGCCTATTCTAACTAGCTCTTAACAGTAGAATTCACATTCATAATTGTTAATATATACAGAGGGCTCAGATATCTTTGTCTATTTAGGTGGTGAAAACAGAAAAGACAAAAGTAAGTTTTTCCAGGCAGTCCGTCAAAAGACAGACCTCATGATTTTAAGCAACTTGAGGACAGGGCCCCTATCTGTCTTGCTCACTATATTCCAAGGGTCTACTGCAGTGCATGGCACATTACAGACAGTTAAAGATCTTTTGAATTAATAATGAACAGTCGTAAAAGGGACATTTTGAAAATGGGGGCTGGTATTTCCTACCTACTAAGAGTTTCACTTGATTTGCTTCCTTCAGTGGAGTCCCTCAACGAGTTGTTGCTTCTGTTGGTAGAGGGATGGGAGAAATCACAGTTTAAATAATGTTATTCCCTTACCAATATAACAAAAGTTTGTGAGAAAAATAATGTATTCTTATGTAGGGTGAAATGATATCATCTGACAGCTAGATAAATAAATCATAAACATTAACTTAATGATAAAATTGCTTCTCTCAACATTACTTTTAGATAGATATGGATTCAAAAGAGTGAGAATGGGGCATTGGCTCTTCCAGGTGGAGGAAACAGAATGGAGAAAAAGCTTGAAGACAAAAATAAATGAACTTTTGGGAATCAGGAGGAGTCTGGTTTGATTAGAGGATAATACAGGAGTGAAAGCAGAGTAGTCACAAGGGAGATTCGTGTGACCACTCTGGGAGATTCTTCAATGTCAGACTGAGGGACATGTACTTAATGCAGTAGGCAGTGAGGAGCTACTGAAGATTTTCAAGTAATAGCCATAGTGTCTTAAACTACGATAAATAATGAATTAACATTAGCCTTTTTTCTTTTTTGGCTAAAGTCAATTTTTGAAAGCTGTCTTTGATTACAGTCTTATTTGGAGTTATGGATTTCATTTCTTTGTGCTTTTAAAATTTTTCATTTAAGAATACAGCTATTCAATTATTGATGAAAATAGGATGGTTTTCAGTAAGGTGCTTATAGTCCTAAATTGAAGTTTTTACAGTTTCCTTCTGAACCATCCTTTTCTCAAAAGTTATGTAAGCCATTGTAAATATGTGTAAATGTAGAAAAAGTCTTCCATTTTTGGTATGGCATACCATATTAATAGCTTCATATGGATAAACATCAGCAAATTTTAAAGAAAAAATGTCTATTGAGTTGATTTCTAGAAACTAAATTACTTCAGTACATTTCACTGAAATCTTTCTTAAAGTCAGTTAAACAATGAACCTAATATGCCCATTAAGTGTCATGTAAACTTATGTCCAAACAGACTTCTCAAATTACAAGGCCACATATAAAATATTTGGACAATTAATTTGATTCAGAATCTCAGATTCTTCTTACCTATGGCACATGTCTGATCTCAGGCTGGATTCAGTAATGCAATCTCTTACCCTGTCCTCTCTGTATAGAAAATATAACTCTCAGTTAATCATATGAAGCACAATTTCATCCATGTCTTTTTTAGACTAATCAATTGCTTACATATATTCAATTTTTCTTTTAGTGACAGCTGTAGATTTTAGGCCTCCAAGCAAATTTTGCAAAGGGCTCTGGAGTTCATCGACAGAGAAATGCTTTCCTCCCGTGAATTCTTAAAAACTTTACGCTGAGTATAGGCTTCAGTGACAAGGTCATTTATAGGATTATAGCAAATTAACATAAACTCTCTAAAGGTAAGGACCAAATATATTCATGTTCAATACAGTCCAATAGCATCCAAGCCCATCATTAGTGGCTGGAGTGGTGGAAGCTGATCAGGGAAGTCCTGGTAATCCCTCAGAATGATCAGTGCTGGGAGCAAGGGTCTGTAACTTTTACTTCTGGCTTTTCCTCTGCTTCGTAGGAGGAGGCATGTCAATCTATGCCTAAGTTTACAAATCTGTCAAATAAGTGTAATAATACTGCCCTGGTTTGGAAGGCATATTATAGTTATGACAAAAATGAAAGTGCTCTGAAAATGAAAATGTTCGTTGGAGTGGCTAGTGGGACAGTTCTGACATTATGTGCTTCAGATAATGTAATGTTATGCTAAGGTAACTGGACTGTTACTAATGTTTTACTATTATTACTAATAATTAACAATTAGATAAACTCAGCTAATATTTTGCTACCTCAGGTAAATATATACGAATTGGACATCATAAGAAACTGGAGACTATTTATATATAGGTATTATTTCAGGAAGTATTACTTTTAGGTATTTGTCATATAATCGGAAAATGAATATTACTATAATGGGCTATTATAACACTAAAATATATATACCATATTAAAATGCTTTAAGATAAGCTAAGCTAAATGATAACACAAAAAAGTAAAACCCACTCTCCAAAAGAATAGGAGACTCCCATTGATGTCTGTAGCTATGTGCAAAGAAGGGCTGGTGAACTGGCTGAATTCTTTTTGGATCTAATCTTTTACTAATATGATATAATCAAATCAAGTCATTGGCATGAATACAGAGAAAACGAAGTATTTCCTATTATCTCCTACTTGGAGAGTATATAGTTCTCAAGGTTCTAGTTTTATCTCCACCATTGAACTTGTGGCTGCAGACACGTCGACCTTTTGAGATGTGTTTTTCTCATTTACAAAATGGGATAAATAAACCCTGCTCTGCCTTGTCTCAATCAATAAGATTATGGATATAAAATCTTTTGAGAATTAAAATTTACAAACTTGACTTTGGGTGACACCTTGCACTGGGTATTTTCTGAATAGAATGACTGTATTGTTTTCTCTTAATGTCAAGTTGTTTTACATTTGCTTAACTCCTCCATTTTCATATTGTTTTCTGTGGTAGTAACTTCAGATACCTTTTAAAATTATTTAAACCTCACCCTCCCAGAGAGTAACATGTGAATAACTCAATGGCAAACCATTCAAGAGATGAGCTTTCCCATTCTGTGTGTACACAGCCTTACACAGCCACATACAAGGCTCCCAGAGATGTTCTTCCATCTTCCTCTGTCTTGCTCAGAGACACAGCTGGCTCCTCATTGATCACGCTTCTCAACTCTTGGAGAAGCTGTTTTAGGTCCCTTGTTGGATCTTCCTTCAGTGTGTTAGCTTTTGTAGAGTGCTGAGTTAAAACAATTTACAAAGACACTTATTTTTTCAGATTTCTATGCTATTTCCTATCACAAAATTAATGCAACTGGTAAACAGAAATTATGGAAAAGCAAGAAGAGGAAAACAAAAAAATCACCCACAAGCTTATTACACAGAGATAATCAATAATAACCAGGAAATAATCAACAGAGTACTATATCTAATTTATATGTGCATGGACACATATACACATATGGGACCAAACTACTTACATTTTTTTTAAACTACTTTTATTTTAAAATTTTAACAATGTAGTATGAACATCCTTACTATGTCATTAAATATTTTCAAGTACACCTGGACAAAATAACTTTCAATACTTTGTTTAAAGCTAAACTAATTTGATAAAGCAACAGAACTTGAGAATTAAGGAGCTCTTTAGAGATGAGTTAATCTACTCCTCACATTTTACTGATGAGGAAAGAAACATCCAATATTTTCAAACTGTGTTAGTTGGTGTTTAAGAATAATATGAGATTTTCAGATTGATAGTGTACCCCAATAAATATTTCTAATATAATAAGGAATACAGACATTTTCAATAGGCATATCAAGAGGTGAAACCAAATGATCAGAGTGCACTGGTGAGCAGGTAGACTCAGGCTATCCTTGAGCTATTCTAGCTGAAGGAGTCCATCCCACTGAAAAGTTGCACCTGTCACACAGATTGGCTGCTGAGGGATGAACACTGCAGATTTTTTATTCGTTGGGCTTTAATTTTCTAGGGTTTATGCCAATGAAGAGCTGATGTTACTGGTATAATATAACCCTCCTATTCTCCTCTTCTCAACTCCACTAATAAACCAATATAATATCCAGCTGAAGATATGAAGAGTTCTGACTAACTGAATGTGTGCTAAGTATGTCTTTCCAGTTTACTGATGGCTATCTTACCTGGAAATTGTCATGATGAGTCCGTCTAAAGTTTCATAAATTAGACTCCACTCAATTATTAAATTTGACTTCATTTGCTTAAAAATATAAGGATGTGAATCACTTTGTCAATTGTGAATAAAAACATTTGTCTCTAAAAAGATGATCCAATTTTACGAAACACTGGTTTTGTTCTTGCCCTCACGCTAATATGCATAATACCCAATATGGAATAAAACCTCATAAAGTTAATAAAGAAAACCTTATCCTATGGCAGTAGTCACTCACCTTAGTTATAACCTGGACTTCTTATCTTCCCATCTTCTGCCCACCAGAAAGTTTAACAAATAAGCTTTGGCAATTATTGTTAAAATTTTTGAGCCATTGACATTTATTATAAATGAGCAATGTAAAACCCATAAACATATATAAATATGTTGTTCTCCCCTGTCATTGTGGCACCTAGGTTCTTTGAGAGTGACTGATGCTTTACAGTACATAAGGTTTTTTTTTGTTTTGTTTTGTTTTTTGAGACAGAGTCCCACTCTGTCACCTAGGCTGGAGTGCAGTGACATGATCTCAGTTTACTGCAACTTCCATCTCCCAGGCTCAAGCAATCCTCCTGCCTCAGCACCCCCAGTAGCTGAGGACTACAGGCATGCACCACCATGACCAGCTAACTTTTTTGTAGAATGGAGTTTTGCCATGTTGCCCTAGATGATCTCAAACTCCTGGACTCAGACGATCCACGCATCTTGGTTTCCCAAAGTGCTGGGATTACAGGCGCGAGCCACTGTGCTGGCCGACATGAGGATTGAAAAAGCATTCAATTGGCAGGGCGCGGTGGCTCACACCTGTAATCCCAGCACTTTGGGAGGCCAAGGCGGGCAGATCACGAGGTCAGGAGATTGAGATCATCTTGGCTAACATGGTGAAACCCTGTCTCTATTAAAAATACAAAAAATTAGCCGGGCATGGTGGCGGGCACCTGTAGTCCCAGCTACTTGGGAGGCTGAGGCAGGAGAATGGCATGAACCTGGGAGGCGGAGCTTGCAGTGAGCCGAGATTGTGCCATTGCACTCCAGCCTGGTGGACAGAGTGAGACTCCGTCTCAAAAAAAAAAAAAAAAAAAAGCATTCAATTTAACATTCACTTAGAAATTAATTATAATCAGTCCTATGACATTCTTTTATTGACTTTATCCCAATACTTACCTTTCAAACTTCTATGTGTGTTTCTCCTCCAGTGAAAATGTAAGCTCCACAGAGGCAAGGACTTGATTTGATCATCATTGTCTTTATATATTCCACTACATATAACCCATACTTTGCTTGGGTATAAAATCACAAAAATATCAAGGCTGGAGGCGTCCTGAAAATCATTTGGTTCTAGTCCAACTCCCATATCAGAAGTGATGAAGAATTCTCTCTATGGCACTGTAGTAATATGCTTATCTGGCCTTTGCTTGATCACCAAAGATCAAGGAAGGCAGTTTAATTTTTGTATAGCTTCAAATCTTTTAGAGAAAAGCTTCCCTCCATACCCATACACCTTCCAACCCTGGTCACAGTTCTAACACCTAGGGTCATAAGAAACAAGCATAACATAACCCTGTAAAAATGATACTTATTTTATCCTACACTCATACACCCCCTCCTTACTTCCCAACACACACCTCAAGCTAAATGTACTCAGGAAAAGTCTGAACAGAGCAGAGAACTGTCCCCCTTGCTTGATCTGGATGCTATCATTGAAACCTTTTTTGGTTGCCACACAATAACGCCGACTGAGACTGAGCAGGTGGTCAACTGAGAATCCTTATGTCTTTTCCAGAAGTTCTTAATAAGCTTCCTCTTCTGTGTCTTATACCTTGTATTTTTGGGTATTCACTAAAACAATAGAAATGTCTTTTTTTTTTTTTCTCTGAGACAAAGTCTCATTCTTTCACCCAAACTGGAGTGCAGTGATGCGATCACGGATCACTGCCGCCTTGACCTCTCAGGCTCAATTGAACATTCTGCCTCGGTCTCCCAAGTAGCTGGGACTATAGGTGCATGCCACCACACCCGGCTTTTTTTTTTTTTTTTTGTATTTTTTGTAGAGATGGGGTTTTGCCATGTTGGCCAGGCTGGTGTCCAATTCCTGGGCTCAAGCAATCTGCCTGCCTCGGCCTCCCAAAGCGCTCCTGTGTGAACCACCATGCCTGGCTGATTTAAGTTTTATTTAGTCAAAATTATCAATCTTTCTTTTTAATGTTTGTATAGCTTATAATGGTTTTATTAATTCATGTTAAATACTTCATTGGTTAATTCATAGGAAATATACCTTGATTTATAAAATGAGCAAAATACACTTTTTAAAATTAGAAAACAGCACTGCTGGATGTGGTGGCTCATGCCTGTAGTCCTAGCACTCTGGGAGGCCAAGGTGGGTGGATCACCTAGGTCAGGAGTTCGAGACCAGCCTGACCAACATGGTGAAACCCCGTCTTTACTAAAAATACAAACAATTAGCTGGATGTGGTAGTGCACGCCTGTAATTCCAGCTACTTAGGAGGCTGAAGCAGGAGAATTGCTTGAACCCGGGAGGCAGAGGTTGCAGTGAGCTGAGATTGTGCCATGGCACTCCAGCCTGGGCAACAAGAGCAAAACTCCATCTCAAGAAAAAAAAAAGAAGAAAATAGCTAGGAAATAGTTCTAAAATATAGTTACATATAACTCTTATCAGGCTTGTAAAGAAATAAACACACGCTCTTCCTGAAGTTAGCAGAGCCCAACAAAGGATCCTGCTCTCCCCTACCCCAGTCCTTTGACCCTTAGAACAAGGGTCCCCAAACCCTGGACAAGTACTGGCCCATGGTCTGTGAGGAATGGGGCCACACAACAGGAGGTGAATGATGGGAGAGTGAGTGAAGCTTCATCTGTATTTATAGCTGCTCCCCATCACTCACATTACCGCCTGAGCTCCGCCTCCTGTCAGATCAGGGGTGGCATTAGATTCTCATAGGAGTGCGAACCCTCTTGTGAACTGCACATGCAGGAGATCTAGGTTGCACACTCCTTATGGGAATCTAATGCTTGATGATCTGAGGTGGAGCTAAGGCAGTGATGCTAGTGCTGGGGAGTGGCTGCAAATACAGATTAACATTAGCAAAAGCCCGGTGCAGTGGCTCAAGCCTGTAATCCCAGCACTTTGGGAGGCCGAGGTGGGTGGATCATGAGGTCAGGAGTTCGAGACCAGCCTGGCCAACATAGCAAAACCCCGTCTCTACTAAAAATACAAAAATTAGCTGGGCATGGTAGCGTATGCCTGTAGTCCCAGCTACTCGGGGGGCAGAGGCAGAAGAATCTCTTGAACCCGGGAGGCAGAGGTTGTGGTGGGCCAAGATTGTGCCACTGCACTCCAGCCTGAGCAACAGAGCAAGACTCCATCTCAAAAAAACAAAACAAAACAAAACAAAAAACATTAGCAGAGAGGGTTGACTGCACAAAGACCATAATAAATCAATTGCTCACAGACTTATCAAAACCCTATCAGTATGTGGCAAGTAACAATTAAGCTGCATCTGGTGGCTGGTTTTAAGTGAGTTGATGTACATCAACTGTACAGCTGCATCTGGTGGCAGGGTTTAAGTCAGAACTAGACACTGATTTTTGTCCATGTGTGTCCTGCCCATTAATTGATTTACCATTTTGCCTGCACCTCTTTCCTGCACTGCGCACTTGTCTCAGTCAGTTTTGGTAAGCCCACAAGAGAACCCTAGCCAAAATGAACAAACACAATCATCACTGGAAAGCTTCTTTGAAAAGGGGGAAAGACCCAATGATGAGACAGCAGAAGGCTCTAAGACTGCCAACGAAAAGAAAGCTGCATTGAAAAGAAAGCTGCATTTAAAAGAAAATACCAAGAGTCCTACTTAAATTATGGGTTCATTGCAATAGACGATTCAAATTCTCCAAGCCCTCTTTTTATAATATGTGGTGACCAGCTATCCAACGAAACCATGAAACCTTCAAAACTGCTTTGTCACATGGAGACAAAGGACCATGCATTAAAAGACAAGCCTTTGGAGTTTTTCAAAAGAAAAAAAACCCGTGAACATGAAGAACAGAAGCAATTATTGAACGCCACCACTTCGTCAAATGTGTCTGCACCGAGAGCATCATTCTTAGTGGCTAACTGCATTGAGAAAGTGAAGAAGCCCCTTACTATTGGTGAAGAGCTGATCCTGCCTGCTGCTACGTACATTTGTCGTGAACTTTTAGGAGAAGCTGCAGTTCAAAAGGTGACATGTGTTCCTCTTTCAGCTAGCACCATAACTAGACATATAGATGAAATAGCAGAGGATAGTGAGGCACAATTGTTAGAGAGGGTTAATAAATCACCACGGTACACAATCCAAATTGACAAGTTTATTGATGTTAACAAGGCAACAATGCCTGTTTTGTGCTATATATTTTTCAGGAGGATGTGCAGGAGCACATGTTATGTGTGCTTTTACTGCCAACCAACACCACAGCTGCAGAACTATTCAAGTCTTTGAATGATTACATATCAGGGAAACTGGTCATTTTGTGTTGGTATATGCATGGACAGAGCGGTTGCCATGACTGGACAGCTTTCTGGTTTCACTGCTCGGGTCAAAGAGGTCGATTTTGAATGTGAGTTTATGCACTGTGTCTTCCATAGATAGATGCTGGCTAGCTGAAAAATGTCACCTGAACTTAACAATGTTTTGCAGGATGTGATTAAAATTATTAACCACACTAAAGTACATGCCTTTAACTCATCTTTTCACACAGCTCTGCGAGGAGATGCACCCAGAGCATACATGTCTTCTGCTATACACAAAAGTGAGATGGCTTTCTAAAGGTAGATCACTGACCAGAGTTTTTGGGTTATGAGAGCCACTCCAGAGATTTCTTTTAGAAAAAGTCACCACTGGCAGCACGTTTCAGTGACACAGAATGGGTCACAAAACTTGTTTACTTGTGTGACATATTTAACTTGCTCAACAAACTCAATCTATCACTTCAGGGGAGAACAACAACTATGTTCAAGTTGGCAGGTAAAGGGGCTGCATTCAAAGTCAAACTGGAATTATGGGAGCAACGAGTTAACATTGGGATTTTTGACATGTGTCAAAATTATCAGAGATTTTGAAAGAGGCTGTGCCAGGGCCTCCTTTCTCCCAGCTAGTGCATGATCACCTATCTCAGCTTTCAAAAGAGTTTAAGCATTACTTCCCAATCACAAAAGACCCCCAAACTGGGAAGGAATGGATCCGTCACCCATTTGTGAATAAACCAGGTGCACTGGCTTTGTCCATGCTAGAAGAGGATCAACTGCTTGAGATTGCAAATGACAGTGGCCTTAAAAGTATGTTTGAGACAACTTCAAATCTCCCTACGTTCTGGATTAAAGTCAAGGCAGAATATCCTGAGATTGCCACAAAAGCATGGAAAAGCCTGCTTCCATTTCCAACATCCCATCTTTGTGAAGCAGCATTTTCTGCAGCGACAGCAACCAGACGAGATTAGGGAGTAGACTGGACATAAGCAACGCACTTTGGGTGTCACTGTCTCCCATCACCTCCAGATGGGACCATCTAGTTGCAGGAAAACAAGCTCAGGGACCCCACTGATTCCACAATATGATGAGTTGTATAATTATTTCATTATATATTACAATGTAATAATAATAGAAACAAAGTGCACAATGAATGTAATGCACTTGAATCATCCCAAAATCATCCTCCGCCTCAACCTGTTCCATGGAAAAACTGTCTTTCATAAAACTGATCACTGGTGCCAAAAAGGTTGGGAACTGCTGCCTTAGGAGACACATTAAGGCTATTTCTAGGGCACATATATTTGCAGGGTAAAACTTGTACAAGCTTTTTGTGCTATGGGAAGAATACAAGCTTATACATTAAGTTGTTAAGCTTAAGGTTTATTTTGTGGTTTGGTTAGTTTCCTATTACATTGTGACTCTGAAATCAATGACTCTGAAATCATTTTATGTTAGACTTGTTTCTAAAATTTTTCATAAATTATATCTTTAATGTACTTCTATCTTCTCCAATACTGTTTTTTCTAATGGCCTTAAGTCTATTACAGGCAAACTTATGAGTCATGAGTCATGATGTAAGATAAGTGAGGCCTAGGGAGAGTGTACTCCTCAACCAGTTCTGTCTCCATTCTCCAAAGATAGAAGATAAATGAAAAAGCTAAAAATAACAGCTTGATCTCATTCAGCTTGAATTCAACCATTCTATTTTGAGAATGTCTACCCCAAACTCATCTCTTATATTTATATTCCTTTTAGAACATTGTAATAAAAATGGAATATAAGTATACCATTTACATAACATATTAGGAATAGATGGACAGGAAACAGGAAAAAAGTTATGAAGCGTCGCTAAAAATCTTGCCACATCATGTATATTTCATTGGCAAAGATCAAGCACAGCAATAACAAATTGTAGCACATAGGAATAGAATTCAATACACAGCCAAAATCAATTCTATCATCCTAGATATATTTTATTTCTTATGTTAAAATAGCCACTATTTGAAATATTAATCTACAATGCTCCTATATCAAACTATCAGTTATATATATGTGTATATGCATGTATATGTGTATGTGTGTACACACACAAAGATACAGTAATACATGTTCTAGGTGTTTGAGTTTCGGCCAAATCACATAATATCACTTTTCTGGTTTTCCTACTTTCTTACTTTTAACACAAGAAAATCACCTGGATAATTTCAACTGCCTTTGAATCTTTAAAACTGTATGATCCTCATTCACAAAGACTAATGAAATACAGTAATAGTTCATATAGGGTATCTATTTACATCATCAACTTAAAATTATTTTTATAAACATCAATCACCTGTATAATATAGAGAAACAGTACAGTATAATAATTAAGGACATAAGTTCTGGACTCAGGCTGTCTGGATAAGTCTTGCCGAAATTATTACTATTATTTTATTTTTTATTTTTTTTTGAGAGAGAGAGTCCTACTCTGCTGCCCAGGCACTGCAACCTTGTACTCATGGACTCAAGCAATCCTTCTGCCTAAGCCTCCTGACTAGGACTACAAGCAAATGCCAACATGCCTGAATAATTTTTTTTATTTTTTGTACAGACGAGGTCTCACTACTTTGCCCAGGCTGGTCTCAAACTCCTGGTCTCAAGCAACCCTCCAGCCTCAGTCCCCACAAAGTGTTGGAATTTCAAGCATTAACCACAGTGCCCAGACTCAAGTGTCTTTTTGCTGTGCAAACCATGTGTAAGTCACTTAGCTTCTTCAAGCTTCAGTTTCCCTGTCTGTAAAATAAGTATAGCAATAGCACTTACCTCATGTTAAGTAGTTGTGAGAAATGAACTAATCTCCAAAGTACTTTGCACTGTGCCTTGCAAAGGAGTTTTCAGTAAATCTAAGCTATTATTAGAATTGTAAAATAAAGAGACTAAAATAAAGATAAATAATAAATGAAGGGACAATGTAGAACAATGTAAACAGTAATATTCTGCTTATAAACTTGGCATTAATTTCTGTACTATCCTAAGCCCCATTAAAATGACACTAAAGGAATTAAAAAGGGTAAAGAGGAAAGGACAGATAACAATAGATTAGTAATGCTAACAAAATTTTGGGAGATGGCAGGCAAATGGATAATTCATAATTAATTTAGCAAAACAAAGTTAAAACTTACAGTACCTGCACAGAAGCTGCCAATGTGAAGCAAGCTACCTTGCCTCTGAGTATTCCAGGAAGGCTCAAGAATTGGAGGTCTCATGTATTTCAAAGTCCAGGGTAAGAAACAGGGCAGCAAAATTGGAGGATTGGCTAAGTCTATAGGAGAAGCTGTTAGAATCCCAGAAGCTGTCTCCATATACTCAGGTGATTACTCATTCTTTCCCCCTAAATGAATTTAGAGGCTTAATCTTTGGGTAAAGTTGAACCAAAGGACTTTGGACTCCATAGAGATATCTATCTTGTATAGCAGGAGTAAAGTTGCAAATGTTAAATATGAGTATTAAGTGAGACTTCATAGATATATATTAATAGTTACCCTAGACTTCCTCTCCCACTCACGTCACAGAATTCTGACAGACTTATACCTATAAGTCAGGAATAAGAGATCCCTCTTTAGGGAAACTGATCAGCCCAAGAATAAAGACCTATACATAATTTTTGGGTCCTTCAATAAAAAAGCAATACCTAACCATCTACCAGTTGAAAAGCCCTGACAACCTTACATAAAGCTTTGGATAGCTTTTTAGGGCCTCAGTCTTAAATATGAATGGACATCCAAAGGTCACCAAGCATTAAAAGAAAGTCTCTACAAAAACAAAACAATGAATTCCAAGAAACATTAATAATTCAGGTAACACAAAAAATTATTTAAAAACCAAAGTTAATATCCTTAAAGAGAAACAAGAAAGTATTGGCTGGACATGGTGGCTCACGCTTGTAATCCGAATAGTTTGGGAGGCTGAGGCAGGCGGATCACTTGAGACCAGCCTGGCCAACATGGCAAAACCCCATCTCTACTAAAAATACAAAAATTAGCCAGGTGTGGTAGCGGGTGCTTGTAATCCCAGCTACTCAGGAGACTGAGGCATGAGAATTGCTTGAACCCAGGAGACGGAGGTCGCAGTGAGCCGAGATCACGCAACTGTACTCCAGCCTGGGTGACAGAGTGAGACTCCATCTCAAAAAACAAAATAAACAAACCAAGAAAGTGTTGTATCCATGAAAGAACAGAAAGCTACATAAAGAGAAGACTTTAGAAAACAACAAAAAATGTGGGCAAAAGCTGGAAGCATTCCGTCTGAAAGCTGGCACAAGACAAGGATGCCCTCTCTCACCACTCCTATTCAACACAGTATTGGAAGTTGTGGTCAGGGCAATCAGGCAAGAGAAAGAAATAAAGGATATTCAAATAGGAAGAGAGGAAGTCAAATTGTCTCTGTTTGCAGATGACATGACTGTATATTTAGAAAACCCTATCACCTCAGCCTAAAATCTCCTTAAGCTGATAAGTAACTTCAGCAAAGTCTCAGGATACAAAATCAATGTGCAAAAATCACAAGCATTCCTATACACCAGTAATAGACAAGCAAAGAGCCAAATCATGAGTGAACTCTCATTCATAATTGCTACAAAGAAAATAAATTATCTAGGAATACAACTAACAAGGGATGTGAGGGACCTCTTCAAGGAAAACTACAAACCATTGCTCAAGGAAATAAGAGAGGACACAAACATGTAAGCCATTAAATCTTTTGAAGAGGCAGCTTTGCTGGTGGTATTGTCTTGTGCCACAGTGAGTCATAAGTGAAATTTGGACCACAAGTGAGTTTATGAAGACTGGTGGGCAGGAGCTCAAGAGCTGCAGGGTTGTCCTGCAGCCAGTGCCTGATGTACCCCAGCTGGGAAGCTGATGAATAGCTGACATCTGTATCTGTGGACCTGAATGTTGATCCCTCGGTTCAGGTTGACATACCTGATGCGCTCAGTGAGAGAGAGAAAGTCAAATTTACAGTGCACACAAAGACCACACTGCCCACGTTTCAGAGCCCAGAGTTTTCTGTTACAAGGCAACATGAAGACTTTGTGTGGCTACATGACACCCTTATTGAAACAACAGACTATGCTGGGCTTATTATTCCACCTGCTGCTATGAAGCCCAACTTCAATGGTCCTCTAGAGAAGATGCAGAAACTGGGAGAGAGTGAAGGGTCTATGACCAAAGAAGAATTTGCCAAGATTAAACAAGAACTGGAAGCCTAAGTGTTAGGCAGAAAAATACTAAAGAAATGTTTGGTGGCTTCTTCAAAAGTGTGGTGAAAAGTGCTGAAGAAGTCCTTTTTACTGGAGTTAGGGAGGTAGATGACTTCTTTGAGCAAGAGAAGAACTTCCTTACTAACTATTACAATGGGATCAAAGATTCTTGTGTGAAAGCTGACAAAATGACCAGATCTCATAAAAATGTTGCCGATGTCTATATCCACACTGCAGCCTGCTTACATAGCCTGGCTTTAGAAGAGCCCACAGTCATCAAAAAGTACCTATTGAAGGTTGCTGTGCTATTTGACAAACTTAGGAAAGTAGGAGGTCAAGTTTCATCAGATGAAGATCTGAAGCTAACAGAGCTCCTCTGATACTACATGCTCAACATCGAAGCTGCTAAGGATCTCTTATACAGACACACCAAAGCCCTCATTGATTATGAGAACTCAAACAAAGCTCTGGATAAGGCCTGGTTAAAGAGCAAAGACGTCAAATTGGCTGAGGCACACCAGCAGGAGTGCTGCCAGAAATTTGAACAGCTTTCCGAATCTGCAAAAGAAGAACTGATAAATTTCAAACCGAAGAGAGTGGCAGCATTTAGAAAGATTCTCATTGAAATGTCTGAACTGGAAATAAAACATGCCAGGAACAATGACTCCCTTTTGCAGAGCTGTACTGACTTGTTCAAGAATAACTGATATGCCTTCACTCAGAAGAAAAGAAATGAATGTGAAAGAAAGCCAAGCATCACTTGCACTTAAATCATTACCATGGAAGATTTATTAGCTTTAACTTTAGTTTAAAATTATGTGAATAAATATTTTGATTTCTACAAATCTTAAAAAAGAGGACACAAACAAATGGAAAAATATTTGATGCTCATGGATAGGAAGAATCAATATTGTGAAAATGGCCATACTGCCCAAAGTAATTGGTAGATTCAATGATATCCCCATCAAGCTACCATTGATTTTCTTCAAAAAATTAGAAAAAACTACTTTAAATTTCATATGGAACCAAAAAAGAGCCCATATGGTCAAAACAATCCTAAGCAAAAAGAACAAAGCTGGAGGTATCATGCTACCTGACTTCAAACTATATTACAAGGCTACAGTAACCAAAACAGCATGGTACTGATACCAAAACAGACATATAGACCACTGGAACAGAACAGAGGCTTCAGAAATAATGCCACACATCTACAACCATCTGATCTTTGACAAACCCAACAAAAACAAGCAATGGGGAAAGGATTCCCTATTTAATAAATGGTGTTGGGAAAACTGGTTAGCCATATACAAAAAACTGAAACTGTTTCCTTACACCTTATACAAAAATTAACTCAAGACGGATTAAAGACTTAAACGTAAGACCTAAAACCATAAAAACCCTAGAGGAGAATCTAGGCAATACCATTCAGGACGAAGGCATGGGCAAAGACTTCATGATTAAAACACCAAAAGCAATGACAACAAAAACCAAAATTGACAAATGGGATCTAATTAAACTAAAGAGCTTCTGTACAGCAAAATAAACTAGGCTGACGCAGTGGCTCATGCCTGTAATCCCAGCACTTTGGGAGGCCAAGCTTTGTGGATCACAAGCTCAAGAGATTGAGACCATCCTGGCCAACATGGTGAAACTGTGTTTCTACTAAAAATACAAAAAATAGCTGGGCGTGGTGGCATGTGCCTGTAGTTCCCAGCTACTCAGTAGGCTGAGGCAGGAGAATCACTTGAACCCAGGAGGCGGAGGTTGCAGTGGGCAGAGATCATGTCACTGCACTCTAGCCTGGTGACAGAACAAGGCTCCGTCTCAAAAAAAAAAAAAAAAAAGAAACTATCATCAGAGTGAACAGGCAACATACAGAATGAGAGAAAATTTTTGCAATCTATCTGTCTGACAAAGGGCTAATATCCAGAATCTACAAAAAACTTCAACAAATTTACAAGAAAAAACCAAACAACCCCATCAAAAAGTGGGTGAAGGATATGAACAGACACTTCTCAGAAGAAGATATTTATGCGGCCAACAAACATGAAAAAAAGCTCATCATCACTGGTCATTAGAGAAATGCAAATCAAAACCACAATGAGATACCATCTCATGCCAGTTAGAATGGCGATCTTAAAAAGTCAGGAAACAACAGATACTGGAGAGGATGTAGAGAAATAGGAATGCTTTTACACTGTTGGTGGAAGTGTAAATTAGTTCAACCATTGTGGAAGACAGTGTGGCAATTCCTCAAGGATCTAGAACCAGAAATACCACTTGACCTAGCAATCCCATTACTGGGTATATACCCAAAGGATCATAAATCATTCTGCTATAAAGACACATGCACATGTATGTTTATTGCAGCACTATTCACAATAGCAAAGACTTGGAACCAACCTAAATGCCCAGCAATGATAGACTGGATAATGTGCCTAGATAGACTTTATTCAGTCTATCTAGGCACATGACACATACACACCATGGAATACTATGCAGCCATAAAAAGGATGAGTTTATGTCCTTTGCAGGGACATGAATGAAGCTGGAAACCATCATTCTCAGCAAACTAACACAAGAACAGAAAACCAAACACCGCATGTTCTCACTCATAAGTGGGAGTTGAACAATGGGAACACATGGACACAGGGAGGGGAACATTACACACTAGGGCCTGTCAGGGAGTGAGGGGCTAGGGGAGGGATAGCATTAGGAGAAATACCTAAAGAGATGACGGATTGATGGGTGCAGCAAACCGCCATGGCACATGTATACCTATGTAACAAACCTGCATGTTCTGCACATGTATCCCAGAAGTTAAAGTATAATTTTTAAAAATTAAAAAAAGGAACAAAATCGCCTAGAACCCAAAATTATCTCTGTAATTTTTTCACATACAGTGTCCAGACTCAATTATTTAAAGAGGAGGCAAAGAGACCAAACAGCAAAGTGACTAGAAACCAAGGGAAAAAATCGACACAGGCTCGGAGGGGATTCAAATCATATAATTATTATATGCCAGTTTTTAAAACAGTTATTTTCTTACTCTGTTTGGGTTGTTATAGGAAAATATCTTAGAGTGGGTAATTTATAAACAACAGAAATTTATTGTTCACAGTTTAGGCTGGGAAGTGCAAGATCAAGATGCCAGCAGATTCAGCATTTGGTGAGGAGCTCTTCCTCATAGATGGCACCTTCTATGTGTCCTCACATGGGAGAAGGGGCAAACAAGCTCTCTCAAGCCTCTTTTATAAAAGGGTACTAATGCCGGGCACGGTGGCTCAGGCCTGTAATCCCAGCACTTTGGGAGGCCGAGGTGGGCGGATCCTGAGGTCAGGAGGTCGAGACCATCCTGGCTAACACAGTGAAACCCCGTCTCTACCAAACATACAAAAAAAAAAAAAAATTAGCTGGGCGAGGTGGCAGGCACCTGTAGTCCCAGCTACTCGGGAGGCTGAGGCAGGAGAATGGCGTGAACCTGGAAGGCGGAGCTTGCGGCGAGCCGAGATCGCGCCAGTGCACCCCAGCCTGGGCAACAGAGCAATACTCTGTCTCAAAAAAAAAAAAAGGGGCACTAATACCATTTGTGAGGGCAGAGCCCTTATGACCCAATCACCTCTCATTGGTTCCACCTTGGGGTTTAGGTTTCAACATATGAATCTAAGGGAAAACACAAACATGTGGACCATAACATATACTTAACAATACAAAAAAGTAAAAGATAATATTGAGAATTTCTGTAAAGAACTTGTTAAAAAACATGAATTAAATGGAAATCTAGTACTAAATATCACAATTTCTAAAATGAAGAACTTAATTGATGGGTTTAATAGATTAGACTCAGGTGAAGGGAGAATTAATTATCAGGAAAATAGGCCAGGAAAGCACAGAGAGACAAAAGGATGGGCAAAAGTGTAAAGAATATAAAGACATATAAGGCATGATGAAAAAACAATTAATACATGTGTTAGAGTCCCAGAGGGAAAAAAGAAAATAGAGAAAACAAACTGAGTAGATAAGGGATGAAAATTTTCTCAAATTGATGAAGATTTCAATCCATGCATCAGGAAGACCACTACCCTTAAGAAAGATAGATACAAAGACCAGCACATCTAGGCACATGATAGGCAAACTGTTATACACCAAAACAAAGAGAAAATCTTGAAAACAGTCAGAGAAAAAACTACCTCCAAAACAGCAACAACAAGATTTACAATTGACTTATCAGTGGAAGTAATGGTGACCTGAAGACAATGTTCTACAGTGAATTCATTCATCCATGAGATAAATATTTATTGAATATATGCTAGACACTGTCATAGGTACTTGGCAAACATCAGTGAACAAAACAAAGAATGAATATTATTTTTATTGTGTAAAATTATATAATAAACATTTTTAAGAGAAGGAATTAATTGTATAAAGCATGTCTGACAGTATATTTTAAAAATCTAGTTCATTTTTGCTGTTAGAATTATTATTTAAAAATTAAGTTGAGGCCAAGAGCAGTGGCTCACACCTGTAATCCCAGCACTTTGGGAGGCCAAGGTGGGAGGATTGCTTGAGCCCAGGAGTTTGAGACAAGCCTGGGCAACATAGTGAAACTCTGTTTCTATAAAAAATACAAAAATTAGCCAGGCGTGGTGGCATGCACCTTTAGTACCAGCTACTAGGGAGGCTAAGGTAAGAGGATTGCTTGATCCTGGCTGGTTCAAGCTGCAGTGAGCATGACTGCACCATTGCACTCCAGCCTCAGTGACAGAGCAAGACTCTGTATCAGGAAAAAATAAATAAATAAACAAATAAATACTTAAGTTAAAATTTAAAGTTAAGCTAATGACTAGTACTTTTTCAGTGATGGATGCCATTCTTAATAATCAAGTACAATCTATATAGTAAGCTGCTAGGAAAAATCTAATAGATTTTGGGTAATTAAAAATCACAGAATTTCAGAGCTAATCTTTCTTGGTGACCCTAGAGGTCATCTTGTCCAGACTACTCATTAGAGAGGAAAAGATCAAGGTGCAATATATTTAACTGACTCGCCCAAGGTCACACAAAGAGTTAAAAATATGGTTCCAATGACTCCTGGTCAAATGTTCTTTGTTGTTGTTTGATGTGCAAAATTATTTTTGGAAAGGGGAGGGTAATTTAATTTTTATCAATGGAACATGTACATATTTTTAAAAATAAAATGATTTCGTAACACTTAAAAAGCAGCAGTCTCCTGCCCTTCCCATGTGCATCTCTGAATTTCAGTCTCCAGAGAGAAACATGCTTAACTTCTAACACTAATATTATTATTCTATTGTTTGATAGACTGCTCTTTGTTGTATGATAGCTTATGTTTCAGCGCACACATCTTAAGTGTGTGAGAGGATTCCATTTTAGTCATTTAAACAGTACATAATTTTCATTTAAATGGTACAGGTGAAACAACAGATTACTGGTGATCCTGTTGCCATGTGTAAGATAGGACTTTTAACTAATTTAATTGATTTTCATGTGTGATTTATGGAATGCCTTATTTCTCTACATTTGAATACTGGTTGCAAGGGATTTGTGGTTTCATAAATACATATCTTCAGAGAAAACAAACTTGAATTTTACATTGCACATATTTTTTTCTGAGCATTAAAAGTATAAAAGATTTAACTAAAAAATTTGCAAAGTTTCTAATATTTTAATTAAAGGGAATAAAAGTGTCTTATAATTAATAAAATTATGTTATAAATAAGTTAACAAAGAAACCACATATAGCAAATAATTTTCATTTTGGTAGACTATTAAATATACCACCAACTTGCCTTTGCCTTTTGAAGTGATGTTTATTTTAGCTATCTCACTATTTGCTTTGTAATCTGGAAATTCTTGTGATGGAAATAACCAAAGAATTGAAGATAAGAAAACACCAAATAGTGAAGAAAATATTTTTATTCACCTGGACTCCATTGAATTTATAGGAAAATGTATAAATCTAAAATCTAGTAATTGAAAATGCTATGGATATAGAGATATTATTTTTTAGTGTAATTCTTTCCAATTTAAAATTACTTACATATATGTCATTTGCGTAATGGATCATAAGACTGGTTACTTACATGAGACAGGAAGCTGGCTGTAGACTGCGAAGATGGTACATTAGAATGAGAACGAGTAACAGATGCTGGCTGGAGAAGGCGTGGTTTCAATGAAGAATTTGAGATGTATCCAGGGCCCTGAAGTTCCTGGAAAACAATATAGAGGTAAGCAAAATAACTGCCAGCCTGCAATTATAAAGAATTGTGAAATCGAAATGTATTTTTTGATTTCACAGGCAAAATCCATTATTGAGATTTTAAAATATGTCTGTAGCTTTAAAGTACACTTCTTAAAATAGACATATATTTCGGTGTAAAATGTACGATTTAAAAAAAAACATGTTTTGTCATGTAGATTACATCACTTTTGCTATTCCCCAAACAAGCAAATATATTTGCGCTTAGGGTTTTGTACTCGCTTGACTCCTGAGCAGGAAAACTCTTGCTTTGGGTATTCCCATGCAGGTACTAGTAAACTTCACTAGTACCTTCACTCACCTATTTTAAACTCACCTATTTTAAACTAAGGATAGTGATGCTTCTATTTATTACTATATGAAAAGGATAGGTATAGTATATAACAATGTACAGATCTTATCATTGCTGTTAAGTATCAGGTAATGTTGAAATATACTTGAATGTGTATCTAAGGTACACAAGAAAATATAAAAGCATATCAAAGAAAGGCATTATTTTTGCTTAAACTACTATTTATGATGACCTTACTTTTATATCCAAAGTGTGTTGAAGTTTTAAGCGCACTGATTCTTGCTCCTGACGCTGTATTATATCTTGACATTCTGCAAACTGCAAAGATGCCTACAATGGAGCAATCATAAATGGTTTATCTTCCATTCTTTATGCACTTATATTTTATTAACCTATGAATGTAGAGCTGCCATCTCTTCAAAAAATCTTCCTGCCCTTCTACCAAACTATATTACAATGATCTATTTATCTGCTTTATTCAGTGAACTGTGAGCAACTGGAGGCCATGTTTTTATCCTCTATACCCCCAGCAAATACGTAGCTTTTAGTATGTGAAGGGCAAACAATGAATGAACTAGGATGGAATGAGCAAGCAGCTTTACCAAAGTATAAAAATTTATATTAAAATAACCACAACTGGCTGGGCATGGTGGCTCACACCTGTAATCCCAGCACTTTGGGAGGCCGAGGCGGGCGGATCACGAGGTCAAGAGATGGAGACCATCCATCATGGCCAACATGGTGAAACCCCGCCTCTACTAAAAATACAAAAATTAACTGGGTGTGGTGGTGCACAACTGTAGTCCTAGCTACTCGGGAGGCTGAGGCAGGAGAATCGTTTGAACCCGGGGGGTGGAGGTTGCAGTGAGCCAAGATTGTGCCACTGCACTCCAGCCTGGTGACAGAGCGAGACTCCGTCTCAAAAAAATAGAATAAAATAAAATAAATTAAAAAAAAATAACCACAACTGAAATTCACAGAGTCAATATAGCATGTTTTAAGAAACAAAGGTAGCAGAGGTGAGATCGCAAATTATTGTATCTAATCATAAAGGCACTGTTTTCTTAGCAATCAAGGATGGTTTTGGTACAATTTTAGGCTTCCAGAGTTTCTAGGTGACAGGAAGGGAGATTTATTTCTCTACAATAAACGGCAATGACAAAAAGTATCACTGATCCTTCTCATTCTTTAAGCTATGTTTCCTACATGCACTTTCTGGACCCCACAAAGTGCCAGCCATTAGCATTACTTTATCATTTTATTGACATTATTAAGAGACTGCATTCTACCAAGTACTCAAGTCACTTTTTGGTGGTAAGTCAGGTGCTCATGGAGACCTTTTTAATTATTCTTGTCACTAAGGATATCAGGAACATCTTACATCTTTGATCTTACTGCTCCTGTGACTATGTTAGCCTGAAAAAGAAAACTTGGCAAAAAGTACGCATTATGACTACATTTTAAAATTCAGAAACGCCTTCTCTGTAGGATAGGGTTTTCCTTTGTGCTAGGTGATTGGGATACAACACAAATTGATACATTCAGTTCCTGTCTACATACCTCTTTTGTTCAGAACAATTCTATTTGGTTAATAACTATTTAGTTGATAATTACTTCATATGTTTAGTTAATAATTACCTTATCCAGAGCAACTTCCATATTAGTAACCTTTTCTTTCAAACGGCGTTCCTGAGATCGCAGAACTTCCAACTCCCCAGCCATCTTGTTTTTTTCTGTGGCAACAGTACTCAATTCCTGACTGAGTTTACTTTTCTCTTCTTTCAGAAAATGTTTCTCCTACAATTATATGAGAGAAAAATATCAGAAATAACCTGTTGATGTAGATGCTGAAAGGTAATGGAAATATAAAATTCTTGTTTAAAGGACCCTGAACTAGGTAAGTTTAATTTATATGCCATTTAATTGCTTCTGAGTTGTGGTTGGGAGCTGCTGGGAGTATGTTATTATGTACTCTCTCCTATTTTAATCATTGCTGGTATTATTACTTCTTTCTAGTCTTAATAAATCTTTGATAAAATCTACAAAATATGAAATAACTATATTGTCATAAAAAGACAGTGTTTTAGTGAATTGGGATCAAATAATCGTATATCAAATTTTACTAAAATTTATTTTAAACAACAGAGATTTTTAAAAGATGCATTACTTGAAAGTTTTATGGATTTCTATTTTGTTTCAAGGTGGAATATTGATTTCACAAATTCCTGTTGCAAACCCTGTGACAGAAAAACAAATGGGACATATAGTTCCTGCCCTCAAGTCACTTAACAGCCCAATGATGACAGTGAGCTTACTGATATAATAGTCTCTGCTATTAAACAACATTTCATTAAAATTAGTTCATCCCTCCAAAAAAGCGCCATGGAATATGTATACAAAAATAATAAATGTATAGTTGTCAAGTTAAAATACATCAGTGTGTTGAGTCTATATTTCTTTATGTATTTTTTCATAGTGAAAAACATTTACTGTAAATAAGGTAGAAGGTGTTGCTACTGTAAAATGCAAAAAAGTTCTCCTTTTCTGATTAGATTAGGCAGAAAAGGCTTCAGAAGGAAAGAGGAATTAATTGTATAGGCTTTCTCCTTTTTGTTTGGAGGGAATATCTTAGAACAATGATGAATATTTTCCTTTAGGCAAGGCAGGCATCTTTGTTGACTCCAGGCAGTAACCTCTTAAAGCCATAAGTGCCATCAGGAAGGATAAGCACTGCTTTAGGTTCCCAAAGGCAAAAAAAAAAAAAAAAAAAGGAGAAAGAAAAAAGTGAATTCAGGATAAGAGAAAGGAAGGGAAGAAAAAATTGGAAAGAAGAAATAAGTCTATATGATAAGGGGTATGCACAAATGTAGGTTTATACTTGTTAATATTTAGCTGCAAATACTCTGATTTTGGCAGCTCATCATGGATAGTAAATTAGCAATTACTTTGGTTGCACTTATTTTCTACTTGTCATTTACTTTTTCACCTCTATTATGGTCAGTTCTGTTATAAATCTTCTTCCGAAATAGACACTTTTTCCAAAGTAATGGATATAGCAGAGAATATTTGAGCATTAGGCAAACTTCATGGTTGCTTATTCGTGAATGAATCTCATTCATGAGAACCACTAGGTCAATGCATTAAACTCAACCTAGCTAAACACAGCTGCATAGGAATACACAAGAAGCATACATGCACACTCCTCAAACACCCACCTACCGGCTACCTCAGTTTTACCATGTGTTATGAACCACATCCATCCACATCCGGTGTTACAGGAAACGCTCCTCCTACTCCTCCACAATAACATACAAGCTGCATATATACTTAAGAAAACATCAGGTCATTTTCAAGACAAAGAGCTATACTTATTGTTGTATTTATATATTTCTTAACAATTTAGTATGTGTAAAACTGCTATTGTTTTTATTAGGTTCCTATTATTTTATGTGTCACTAATTAAATTTGTTAGTGTGGTGCTCCTGATCCCATTGTTCCCATAAGCCCTGTGGTTTTTATTACACAATTTTGCATAGCACAGCGATTTTTACGCACATGTATGTCACATTATAATGGAACTCACTGTATTTTGTTTATAATCATTCCTTGCCTCTACCAAGAATGTTCTTTTTCCCATTTCCCACGTTTAAAATAGTAGCTGTCTTTCAACATCCTGCTCAAATGCTTTTCTAGGAACTTTTCCCTTGTTCTCTCACCTAGAAATAAGCTTTCCTTTTCCCCTTGCACTTGCATCTCTGCTTCATCTTATTCTGCCTTGTGGTCTGTCTGCGAGTGAACATGTTGGTTTCCCCACTCTGAGGACAGCAACCCACCTTATTTGCATTTGTCATTGCCTCTTCCAAAAACTGTATCTTGCTCTGAAGGGCATCTATCTGACCTCTTTTGGCTGTGATTTGCTTTTGCATCCCCATTGCCACTTTCATAGCTGGAAAAAAAAAAAAAGAGGCAAACTATGCCTTAGGTTCTTAGGTTTGAGAGACTATGGTAATTTGATGGTTAAACTTTATGAGAAGGTGATAAGTAAGATCCTCCAAGGTATCTGGGCAGTTTCAAGGAAAAGATCATGGACAAATGTCTTCGGTTTTCATAATATTGGAATATAATAACTTTTAACTACTACTAGAGATTTTTAGCTGGGAAACATACATATAATCATGTTTTGTAGGGTTTTTGCCACTGGGATTTCATTGACCATGATACGTTGCCACCTTTCCAGTAATAACAATAACATTGACTAAACTCATACTTACCCATGTAGGGAAATATATAATATATAATATATGTACTTGTGTGTGTGTGTGTGTGTGTGTAGACATGGGGGGTGTCACATAAATAATAATATATATTGTATTATTACTAAAATGATTTTTCCAGAAACTCATACTTAAAATACTGCACGAGACATCTAGTATATCTTTTAAAGGGTCCAGTGATATCACAAACCCTTCAATTTTTATTCTCATGATTGGTGTCATGTGCTTGGAACTCACTACCATCTCAGTAGCCAAACTGCCAGCATAAGCATATCTGATTTTTTTTCTTATAGTCAGCTGAGGAAAAAGGATTGAAAATGCCACAGCTTTGAGTCCAGTCTGGCTATAACTTAGAGGTTAAAAAGAAAAATGAAAATATACCATTCATTACAAACAAGCTATCAGAATGAAAGGTCTGACTTGTCATTAACAAGATGTAGTTCTTCTATCTAAACTGTCAAAACAGGGTCAAACTGACACTGTATATTGATTTATTAATAGGTTAAAAGTCTGACATCATTTGCTCACCACTTTGAAGAATTACGGTCTGATTAAGTGGATCATGGTTGGCCTTGAAAGGTAATTTTCTCAAACGAATGTTTTTTTTTAATTTTAAGCGATTTAATAAATAAAAACAAGAATTTGAATGAGAATACAAGGGTTCTCTAGGTAACTTAATGATTGTAATGTCTCTGGGGTGGTTGTGAAGATGCCCGACAGTGAGGCAGGGTTGCTGTCTGGGGAGCAGGGGCAGCAGACCCCAAAAGACCTCTCGAGTGACTTCTCCAAACCCAACAAGTTTATCTGTGTTAACCAGCAAAGGGCCAAACCACACAAAATATGAAACACATCAAGAATTTGTGGTCATCCTTGCACAGAGACTATGGTAATCTTCTTTATATCGTTCTAATTTTAGTATAAGTGCTGCCAAAGTGAGCACAAAAATAAATCTTCTGACATTAAAAAATATTGAGAAATGGAAAAACATATACTTTAATTAGATAAATATTAATATTTACGGTCAGCTAATATGGTCATGTCCACAATTATATGAATAACATGAACTGGAAGATAACCTTTTTATCTCTCTGCATTAGTATGGGCAGCAAGGTAAAAGAGGAGTAAGTCTAGGTGGTGAGAAGGTCCCCTCACCTAACAATTCAATTTCCAGGATTCCTTCCCATTTTTATCACAGTGAAGGAATCAAGAACTGCCAACTAGCCAGGGACCTACAGTTTATATAGTGTACATGTTGAAAAATAAAGGGTTGAATGGAAATTACTGGTAACTTGTATTTATATCCTTAAAAATAATTACTTGACATTAATAGATACTGAGATCTGTTAGAAATTACTGAAATAGCCACTAGAAAGGAAAGATTCAGATAGTTTAGGGATTAAATTAACTCCATGGCAATTTCCCTAAAAACAATTAACTACTGCTACATACCCTCCATCATTAATACCTACTATTGTATATTTCTCACATCATTTAGCACTGTGAAGAGGTGGTAGGTAACGTATTTGAGTTTGTGTTTTAACAAATTTAGTCCATTAAATTAAAAACAGAAGAAAAAATTTTAAATCAAACAGAGCATACCATGACCATCAGATCCTTCCATTGACTTTAATGTATTTCTTGTCTGTTCTAGTTCAGACTGTGCAGATTTTAATTGCATTTTCAACTTATTTGTAGTCATTTCCATTTCTTCACTTTTGTTTCGGAAATTCCTTTTTAAGACTTCATACTCCTCTATACAATGTGACAATCAATAATAGATGGTTACTTTTTTCTATCCCATTGTTAATTAAGTATATTTTATTTGTAATTAATGATCACAGAATTTTAGAACTGGAAGAGAAGTCATTTAATTACGTCTTCCTTTGTTACAGAAATGAGATGTACATACACAATTCCAGGGATATGACTCTTTCTTTCTAATCTGCTTGGGTGGATCCTATTCCTCCTTTACCCACTTATTACTCATTGTTTTTTCCCAAACATTGTAATTAGTTTGCAGTTATTTCATCTTAAACCTTCTTCTTGGATGACCATGTCCACTAGAGTAGATTTAACCACCATCTGCTGGTAGATGAATCTCCAAGACACTATAAGTAACCTGAGGCTGCCATCTGTCTTATCTGACTTATCTCCAGTATCTGTGAAAATACCTGGCACAAACTCATCATTTGATATACTGCAATACACACGTGCATGCACACACACACACATATTTATTTATATGTATCTATTTATATGATTAGATTTATATAGAAAAAGATCAAAGCTCCAGCTCCATTTGTCCAGACATCTCCATGTAGATGTCCTCGTGCCACCTGAAACCAACTGCCTCACAGTGACTACATCTCATCCTCCAGCCCTGAAGCCTGCCTTTCCTTCTGGTTCCCTCTCCCAGTTGCTGACATTGCTTTTCCAATACCACAAACTAAAATCCTGAAACCTACACTTAATCCCTCCAACCACTAAGTTCTGTTGATTTAACCTCCAAAAATATTCTTTCCTTCCATTCTCACTGCCACTGCCTTAATTCAAGTCCTCATTCTATTTATCTGGGATGACTGCAAAAATCCTCCTTAACTGCTTGGTCTGCCTTTCTTTTCTCTAATCTACTTACTAACACAGTCCATCTAAAATCTGACAAAAAATCTCCTACTTAATATCCTTTGTGGGCTCCACATTACCCGGCTCTACCTATCTATTCTGCCTTATTTCTTAGCCCTCATTCGTTTTACTTTTGCTCCAGCAAATACTTCTGAGGCCACATTTTGATATTTCATGGCTTCATGCATTTGCCCATAATGTTCTCTCTGCCTGGAATGTCCCTTGCACCTCTTTTTCACCTGAATTCCTTTTCCTCTTTCAAACCCAGTACAGACATCACTTCCTATAGGAGGCAAATTCTCTATCCTCTGTGCTATCTTTGTACTCAATACACTTTCACTGTGCCTCACACACTGGTTATTCACCCATTTCTATCTAGGTTTATCTCCCCACTAGACTGTGAGCTTCATTGTGGGGTTTCCAGGTTCTACCACGGTGTCTTGCATAGTAAATGCTCAGTAACTTCTGACTTTATGAAGTACATGATACTTTATACCATACTAATATGGTTTGGCTCTGTGTTCTGACCCAAATCTCATGTCCTATTGTAATTCTTAGTGTTGGAGGAGGGGCTTTGTGGGAGGTGATTGGATCATGGGGAATGATTTCCCCCTTGCTGTTCTTGTGATAGTGTGTGAGTTCTCATGAGATCTGGTTGTTTGAAAGTGTGTAGCACCTCCCTTTTCTCTCTCTCTCTCTCTCTACTGCTACCATGTGAAGATGTGCTTGCTTCCCCTTCACCTTCCACCATGATTATGTTTTCTGAGACCTCCCAGCCATGCTTCCTGTGCAGCCTGCAGAACTGTGAGTCAATTAAACCTCTTTTCTTCACAAATTACTCATTCTCAGGTAGTTCTTTATAGCAATGCAAAAACGAACTAATACAGAAAAATGGTACCAGAGAGGTAGGATACTGCTCTATAGATACCTGAAAATATGAAAGCAGCTTTGCAAGTGGGTAACAGATACAGGTTGTAACAGTTTGGAGAGATCAGAAGAAGACAGGAAGATGTGGGAAAGTTTGGAACTTCCTAGAAACTTGTTAAATTGTTGTGACCAAAATGCTGACAGTGATATGAACAATGAAGTCCAGGCTGAAGAAGTCTCAGATGGAGATGAGGAACTTACTGGGAAATGAAGTAAAGATCATTCTTGCTATGCTTTAGCAAAGAGACTGGCAGCATTGTGCCCCTGCTCTAGGAATCTGTGGAACTTTGAACTTGAGAGAGATGATTTAGGGTATCTGGCAGAAGAAATTTCTAAGCAGCAAAGTGTTCAAGATGTGGCCTGGCTGCTCCTAAAAGCCTATGCTCATTCGCATTAAAAAAGAAATAACCTGAAGCTAGAATTTATATTTAAAAGGGAAGTAGAGCATAAAAGTTTGGAAAATTTGCATCCCAACCATGCAGTTGAAAAGAAAAATCCATTTTCTAGAGAGAAATTTAAGGCTGCAGACATTTGCGTAAGTAAAGAGGAGCCAAATGTTCATAGCAAAGACAATGGGGAAAATGCCTCCAGGTCATTTCAGAGACCTTCTCAGAAGCCACTCCCCTCACTGGCCTGGAGGCCTAGAAGGGAAAAATGGTTTAGTGGGCCAGATCCAGAGCCCTGCTGCACTGTGCAGCCTTGGGACATGATGACCTGCCTTTCAGCTGCTCCAGTTCCAACTGTGGTTAACAGGGGCCAAGGTACAGCTCGGGCTGTTGCTTCAGAGAGTGCAAGCCCCAAGCCTTGGAAGCTTCCATGTGGTGTTGGGGCTGTGGGTGCACAGAGAGCAAGAGTTGAGGCTTGGGAGCCTCCACCTAGATTTCAGAGAATATATGGAAATGCCTGGATGTCCAGGCAGAAGTCTGCTGCAGGAGCAGAGCCCTCATGGAGAACCTCTACTAGGGTAGTGCAGAGGGGAAATGTGGGGTTGGGGCCCCCATACAAAGTCTGCACTGGAGCACTGCCCAGTGGAGCTGTGAGAAGAGGGCCACTGTCCTCCAGACCCCAGAATGGTAGATCCACTGACAGCTTGCACTGTGTGCCTGGAAAAGTCATAGGCACTCAGTGCCAGCCCATGAAAGCAGCCATGGGGGCTGTACCCTGCAGAGTCACAGAGGCAGAGCTGCCCAAGGTTTTGGAAGCCCATCCCTTACATCAGCATACCCTGAATGTGAGACATGGAGTCAAAGGAGATTATTTCAAAGCTTAGAAATTTAATGACTGCCCTGCTGGGTTTCAGACTTGCATGGGCCCTGTAGCCCCTTTGTTTTGGCCAATTTATCTCTTTTGGAACAGGAACATCTACCCAATGCCTGTGCCCTCAATGTATCTTGGAAGTAACTAACTTGTTTTTTATTTTACAGGCTCATAGGTAGAAGTGATTTGCCTTGTCTCAGATGAGACTTTGGACTTGGACTTTTGAGTTAATGCTGGAATGAGTTAAGACTTTGGGGGACTATTGGGAAGGCATGATTGTGTTTTGAAATGTAAGAAGGACATAAGATTTGGGAGGGCCCAGGGGCAGAATATGGTTTGGCTTGGTGTCCCGACTTAAATCTCATGTCCTGTTGTAATTCCCAGTGTTGGAGGAGGGGCCTTGTGGAAGGTGACTGGATCATGGGGGCGGATTTCCCCTTTGCTGTTCTCATGACAGTGAGTGAGTTCTCATGCGATCTGGTTGTTTCAAAGTGTGTAGCACCTCCCCCTTTGTGTGCTCTCTCTCTCTCTGTCTCTCTCTCTCCTGCTGCCATGTGAATATGTGCTTGCTTCTCCTTCATCTTCCACGATTTTAAGTTTCCTGAGGCCTCCAAGCCATGCTTCCTGTACAACCTGCAGAACTGTAAGTCAATTAAACCTCTTTTCTTTATCAATTACCCAGTCTGGGCTGGGTGGGGTGGCTCATGCCTTTAATCCCAGCACTTTGGGAGGCTGAGGCAGGTGGATCAAGAGGTCAGGAGATCGAGACCATCCTGGCTAACACAGTGAAACCCTATCTCTACTGAAAATACAAAAAATTAGCCAGGCATGGTGGTGGGTGCCTGTAGTCCCAGCTACTTGGGAGGCTGAGGCAGGAGAATGGCATGAACCCAGGAGTTGGAGCTTGCAGTGAGCTGAGATCACGCCACTGCACTCCAACCTGGTGGACAGAGTGAGACTCTGTCTCAAAGAAAATAAGTAAAATAAATTACCCAGTCTGAGGTAGCTCTTTACAGCAACGCAAGAAGGGACTAATACACATACCAACCATAAACTGGAGTGTTTCACTGTTTAATGTAAGGCCATGGATTTTTCCTTTCAATAAATTCACATGTCTATTTTCACATGTCACTTCATTAGTAAACTTCTAATCAAGCTATTTGACTCAAAGGACTCAAAGTTTCCACTTTCATAAACACAAAACTGTGCAGACAATGTGATTTATGTGAACACCTGTTTTCCTTTTGGAAGCCTGGACTCTGGATACCTCACACTTCTCTTGGAAATTCAGTACAGAATTTCCAGTACACTGAGGGCCGACTAAAGTTAAGGTCAGTAAGTGTAAGATGTGGGAACTCTTCATGAGAACTATGAGATTTCATGCTATGAATAACTCCATGGGGGCAGCATAACTATTCATGTTTGTCATGTGAGTGAGACACCCTTCTTTTGCAATTGTGCTAGGGTCTACATTGGCTTCACTGCTAAGACTCTTATTTTTTAGTAGGATTTGCACTGAAGCAACATACCTGAAAGATTGTTTAATTCATTCCTACTTGTTTTCACCTCATTTAATAATTGATCTCTCTCTTGTTTGATGTCCTTCACTGCACGGAGCCGCTCAGAGCCTGCATTCACCAGCTTCACCTTTTCCAGCTCCAAGTCACTCACTCTGGCCTCAAGCTCCCGGATCTTTGCATCTTTTTTATCTTTTAAAATCTAAATATATGGATAAATACAAAGGATAGATATAGAAGTAAAAAATATGTGCATGTATAGTTATAACTGATAGCTGCTAACACAGTCCTAAAATCTGACAACAGTCTCCTCCTTAATATCCTTTTCTGCCTCTTATCTGTATTCCATCTATATTTATTATCTTTTCATTACTTCTCAGGACACTAAATTTGTATTTTATTATAAAGCATCAATGGAAAGTGGGAAAATATTTCACTTTCTTTTGACCTTAGATGTCAATTCCTAGTATTGCTTGCAACAACCCTTCATTATTCCTATTCTATCTCCATTCATTCAAAAAATACATATTAAGAACCTTCTTTGTGGCAGGAACTATTTTACATGCAAGGGATATAGAAGCAGGGCTATGACGAGGGTAATGCAAGTGAAGCAGCTAGGTGAGGGCCTCCAACCTAGGCAACTCACTTACCTCACCCTAGTCCTGGCCCTGGATAGCAATAAACAAAACAATGTCTTTGTCTTCATGTCCTCCTCTAGTAAGAAGAGAAGAAAACAAATATTTAATATGTCAGGTAAGAGGAGTGGCAAGAATAATAATAAAAGCAGGTGAGGGGTACAGAATGAATGCAAGAGAGGGCTTGCTACTTGAGGTAAGCTGGTGTGCAGAAAGAGTTCACATAGCAGGTTTGGGTGCTCTCCTCAGAAAGGCCAGCTTACAAGGTTGGCCCTTGACTGTCGTCTGGGAACTTGGATTTTGGGAGGGTTCCCACCACCCTAATAAGAGTGGCTCAGTGTGCCTAAACTGTTTGTGCAAACAATGTGTTTATGCTGAACCCCTGCTTTCCTTCTGGGAGCCTAGAATCTGGATGCCTGCCAGGTAGAGGGGCCTATGGGACCAATCTCCAATATAAAAACCCGGGCACTGAGGCTTTAATGAGCTTCTCTGGCTAGCAACACTTGACAGGTGTTGTCAGTGTCTTGCTGGGGCAGGCGGTGGAGTAGGAAGTAAGCATGTCCTGCATAACTCTACTAAGAGAGGGCTCTTGGAAGCTCATGCCTGGCTTTCTCTGGATTTTGCCCCATGTGCCTTTTCCTTTTGCTGATTTTGCTTTGTATCCTTTCACTGTAATAAATCCTAGCCTTGTATATGATTATATGCTGAGTCTGGTGAGTCCTCCTAGGGAATCATCAAACCTGGGGTCGGTCTTGGGGACCCTGCCACAGTTGGCAAGGAAAGGCTTCTCTGATGATGTAACATATAAGCAGATGCTCCTTATGCTCAAGGAGCATAAGGACAAGCCACGTGGACAGTCTGGGAAGAGCTCTGGGTACAGGTAAAGTGTCTGGGGAACAGCAGGGACATCAGTAGGGCTGGAGGGAAGTGAGCTTGGGGTAAGCAGGAGATGAAGTCAGAGGGGCCAAGGGAATAATCAGATTGCTCAGAGGCAATGTAAGAACTTGAGCATGCATTGTGAGTGAGTCAAGAAGTCATTGGACAGTTTTGAGTATGAGAGTGATGTAGTGTAACAATTTAAAAATACAACTCTGGTTCTAGTATGAAGGAAAACAGTGGTTGGCGTGGGGTAGGGGGAGAAGCATGGAGACCAGTGAGAAGGCAACTGGAAGAGCAAATGAGAGAGGTGGGAGCTTAGACTGGGGTGGTTTGTGGTGGTGAAAGTATCTGGTCCTTTGACTAGAGTAGGGAATGTGAATACAGCAACTCTAATGCGACATTTCCAACTAACTGTCAGAAACCCCTAGCATGGCATGCTTCTGCAAACTCTGACCCAAACATTCCTATTCCTTCTTCACAGAGGGCTTTCCCCTACAATCCTTTCTGACTCTTCTCTGTTAGAGGCACTACCATGTTGCCAGTCTAAGTTTGAATTCACAAAGTCGCCATGTCTTTCCCTGTCCCTCACCCCTCATACCCAGCTGTTGACCAAATCCTGCCCAACCTCCAGGTCTGGACTGCCATCACTTCGCATATGGATTGCCACAGTGCCTCCTAACTGGTCTCTATCTGTGTTGGTAAGGCTTCCTAGGAGGACCCCTCTCTTCCCAGGGTGTAGGTCTGTGTTGTCTAACACAATACCTGCACATGACTCTGGAGCACCTGGAATGTGACCAATCTAAGTTATGTGCTGTAAGTGTGAAATACACACCAGATTTCAAAGACTTTGTATAAAAATAGAATATAAAATATCTTGGTGATCTGTTGTATTGATTATAATATTAAAAACACTATATTTTGAATATGAGTTAAATAAAATGTTATTAAAATTAATTTCACATTTCTTTTTATGTGTCTACTAGAAAACTTAAAATTATACATGTTACTTACACCGTATTTCTGGTGGACAGAACTGACCTAGATCCTTCCAAATAAGTGACATTTGAAAAAAATATTGACTTTCTTTGGTCATCAGATTGTTTCCCCAAATTATCCCCCTACTAGCCTTAGTATCCTGGCAGATGCAATTTGACTGCTATAGCAGCAGTTTAACTGCGGAGACCAATGATACATCTGAAATATAGCCACATGACAAGCTTTTGGCTGTTCAAAAAGGATTGGTGGGGAGTTCCAGGCTTGTCTCACTGCCCACCTGTGATGGGTTTGGGCAGTAAAGGCCCTAATCTGGGCTATCTGATCTCTGCCTAGCCACTCCTGGCAACTGTCACACTAAATCCAGCTGGCCTCATGCAGTAAGGGATGGGGAGGGCTTTCCCTGGGACAACCTGAGGCATCACAACACACGTAGGATGAGTGCTGCTCCTGTTCCACCTCTTGAGGCCAGCTGATAGAATTCAGTCCTTTCTTAGTCTTATTATTTATTTGTTTTTAAGAAAGGTCTAGCTCTGGGGACCCACAGTTATTGAAATAAAAGTCACTCTGCTTCTCTGCTGTCAATGTGTGCCGTACCCACTCTGAAGAGGTGACAGAAACAAGGAGAGAAACCGTACCTTCTACAGCTACGATTCCCCCACCTTTTTTTCTTATCCGATCACAGAGGGAAGTAGATGTGGCATTAGGACTTGAGTTTTAAACTTATGTTCTTTGTGTCTGTGTGAAACTCTAATTACCTAGGAAATTATTCCCTGAAGCTGCTCCAGCTCCATATTTAGGAACTGAAAATTAGTTTTACTCTCTCCAAGCCACTTCTGCATACTGATGCCAGATTAATCCACTTCCAACACTGTCTTCTTCATGTTACCCCCGCCTTCCTACCCCTAAACCTTTAATGTCTCCCACACCATCTCTAGGCTAAATTACAGACTAGGCTTCTCCCTGGGCTTGGAATGCCGTCCTTCCTTCTCTTTGCCTAGTTTTTGCCCATTTCAGGTTCCCAGCTCTCTCTGAAGCTTTCACTGGCCCTCTCTAGTCATGAGCTCCACATTCCTTTGAGGCACTAACACAGATCCTGATGGATGCTCTCAGGACCAGCAGCATCCACATCATCTGGCAACTTGTTCAGAAACACCAAATCTCACACCCCATCCTAGACCTACTGAATCAGAAACTCTGGGAGCAGGCCAGCAGTCTGTGCTTTAAAAAGCCCTCCAGGCGATTCCGCTTCTCACTGAGAACCACTGCACAGTAACATCTACTTAGGCTGCCTAGGTTCAAACCACAAGGTAGTGCTGCCCTCCAGCAAGTTAAACTCTCTGTGTCTCAGTTTCCTCAGCTGTAAAATGGGATAATAATAGTGCCTCCCTCATAAGGTTTTGTGAGGATTAAATTGATTCAAGTTTTAGAGTATAAGAGTGGGATTCTCCTGTTTAGAACCTTAACACACTAGCAATCCACTAGGGATCTTCCTAAGCAAGGTAGAACAACCATCCTTTCTCCTCTGATATGCTCTGCCATGCATCACACCTGTTCTAAGGGTTTCATTGTAGGGCTGGCCATTGAGAATTCTTTCTATGTCCCTTTCCATGGTGAGTTTGGTCATTTAAAAATGTATATAATCAGGTAAAAACTTAAGCAATAGAAAATTCTATTTTTTTAATGCAATGAACTTGTTTATTTCCATAAGATGGATAATTATCTATTGCTGGCCCTATTTTTAGAAGGAGGAAACTGAAGCATCTACAGTATATGTGATTTGTCTCCTACTACTCACCAAGTCAGAGATAAAGGTGACATAAATCCTATGAAATCAATTTTTTTAAAAAACCCATTAAATCGTGTTAAATTTTGATAAATATTTATCGAGCACCTTCTGGGTGCAAGGCACAAAAATATGGGGCAGGAGGTACAAAGACTAATAAGATGTGTAACCTGGTTGAAGAAGTCTACAATCTTGTAGGGAAAAGGAGACACTGCTACATAAACACACTCACACAGACACACACACACACACACACACACACACACACAGCAATATAGAATGTGAACCAGGTTTTAACAGGTACAAATAAAGCATGAGAAAGTTCAGAAGGAGACCAAAACAGGGGAAATAAACTAATATTTATTAAATGTTAAATTATTAAGTTATTTAAATTTTAAATTATTAAATAGCCAGAAACTATTAATAGGCTCATTCCTTGATATATACTTTCTGATTTAAGCCTCACAGTAACCCAGGAGGTTGTTGGGAGTTTTTTGTTTTGTTTACTTTTTGGTTGATTTTGTTTATCAAATATCGAAGCCAAGATTCAGCAAACAGTCCAATGTTTCACTGTAACTAAGTAGTGAGAGACGGGGTTCAAATTTAGGTCTGTCTGAAGAGGGAGAAAATACTTTCCTGTGGTATCAGGAAAGACTTCATAGATTTTCTGATCATTTTTCTTTTGTACCCATGATTTTGAGCCATTTTTGAGTCATCCATTCCTTCTGTAATCTGATAAAAGTATTTATCCTTTCTCACAAAAACACACATATGCACATAGAAACAAACACCTTTCAACAGTTTCAGAGTGTCCACAGATACCAAGAACCACTTTTCAGTACAGGTCATACCTGGTAATAAAAGAAATGATATTTCAGAAGTTAAATCACAAAAAAACTCTACAGACCTTAAGTTCCTTTAGTTCCATCCGCCTATCATTAATTTCTTTCTCCAGTTGAGCTTTTTCTACTTGCATAGCTCCAGCAGTTCGTCCATGCTGGCCCACCAGCTGTGTCATGTTCTCAATCTGCTGTCGCAGAATCTCGATCACCTTGTCCTTCTCTGTCATCTGCAGTTTGAGGGCCTCGCATTCTGTCTGCACATTTCTGAGATGGTCCCCTTCATTTTTCAAGTGTTGCAGCTCCTGCAATTTCAAGTCCACCCGGGAGCGGAGCTTTGTGATCTCTGCATTGGTAGCCTCGATGGCTCTCTCTTTTTCCTGGAGAGAAGTTGTCAGGTCCGATATTGTCCTCTCTGAGCTCTCCAGAGTCATTTTCTTGGCTGTCAACTCTTCTACTACTTTGCGCAGCATCTCTTTGGTGGATTCAAGCTGAGCAGTCAAGGAGGATACTTTTTCTAGACTTTCATTCTTTCCTTGAATTGCTGCCATCTGATTGTTAAAGAAAAGAGAATTTCATAGATTTGGGAGGATAGGTATAGGCAACCTCAAGAGCTACAAATTAACTTAAAAGCCTGAAATCATGAATTAGGCAATGTTTAGTAAGATTTTTTTTTTTTTTAAGAGATGGGGGTCTCACTATGTTCCCTAGGATGGTCTTCTCAAATTGCCAGCCTCAAATGATCTCCTGTTTCGGCCTCCCAAAGGGCTGGGATTTCAGGGATGAGCCACTGTACCCAGTCATGTCTAGTTAAATTAACTCAATCATTTTGCTGTCAGAACTCTAGCTCTTATAACATATGTAAGACTGACATATGCTAATTAGACCAAGGTGGAGAGGGCCTAATTAAATAATAATGCTCCTCTACAATGGTGTTCTAGAGTGCAGTCTTGGGAAGTTTCCTCTGTGGATGTTTTCTGTACTGATTTAGATTAAGATAACCCTGGCAATGGGGGGAAGGGTGGTGGAATTTACAATAACTACCCCTTATTTTTAATTTCCCTCCAACTTTACCTTTAATTCTACCTCTGAGGAAAAAAATGAATAATGGCTTTTATCCACACACACATTCATATTCTCTGATCCTTGTTTGGAAAAGCTGAAAATTCTAACTTCCAGTTGGTCCTTTCATCTTTCTTCTTGCCCAGGTTAAGCCAGAGAGTAGGTTAATGGCTTTGCCTGGGTCTAAGCCAAGACCAGTCCCTTGGTTTGCTTTCACATTCTGGGAAGCTTACACTTTTGTGGGATGCTTTTTATGTCCCTGTGGCAGTAACTGGCATTAGAACCATGTCTTCCTAGCACAGAAAGTACACTGCTATTAAGAAGGCAGTCCACGTTTTGCTGTTGGTGGGTGCACCGGAATGGAGTGCACTCATCAGTCTCAATCAGTGATGAGGCTCGGGGAAAGAGAGGCAAGTCTCTTTTGGGAGAAAAATAAAGCAAAAAAATCTGTTAGAAACCTTCAATCCTGTTGCTCCTCAGGCTGCCCAATAATTTGATGCTTCTCTGCAGCAGAAATAAGCAATTATTAGGTTACCAATTTTAGGTAAAAGTGAAAAGGCAATGGGATAGGAGTTTAGTTCTACAACAATGTACAAGTGAGATAAAGCTTGACACATTTCGTTTAATTAGTGTCTATATATATATACATATATATACATATATACATATATACATATATATATACACACACACACACACACACACACATATATATATATATATATATGTAGGCTGGGCACAGTGGCTCACACCTGTAATCTCAGCACCTTGGGAGGCCGAGGTGGGCAGATCATGAGGTCATGAGATCGAGACCATCCTGGCTAACATGGTGAAACCCCATCTGTACTAAAAATACAAAAAACTAGCTGGGCATGGTGGCACGTGCCTGTAATCCCAGCTACTTGGGAGGCTGAGGTAGGAGAATCGCTTGAACCCGGGAGGTGGAGGTTGCAGTGAGCCGAGATCGCGCCACTGCACTCCAGCCTGGGTGACAGAGGGAGATGCCATCTAAAAATAAATAAATAAATAAATAAACAAAAAATGAAATAAAATAAAAAATAAGTATCAGGTTTTCATAAATTGCTCACAGAATCCATAGCTTTATTTTAGGAGCCATTTTAGGTCCATATATGTTAAAAATAAAAAGCTCTATTTAGACATAAAATATTTATTTCCCCCAGAGGAGATTGTTTGGCGATGGCACAGCCTGTGCAGGCACTGACCTGCCGCTCCATCTGGCCCTGACACTCGCTCTTCAAGGCCTTGAGCAGGGCTTCCAGGCGCTGCACCTCCATGTTCCGGTCGTCCAGTTCCCGCCGCAGGTGGTCAATGGTGATGCTGTTGCCTGTGTCTCGGTCCCACAGACGCTTATTCTGCTCCTTCTCCAGACTCAGCTCCTTCTCCCTTTTGTGTAGATCAGCCTAAAAAGAGAGAGGAATGCTTTTTTCCTCTCTGCTATTAAATAATTAAGATAAAACATATTGTCTTTATATCATATTTGGAGTTTTTATGTGATTTCAGATACCTTTGATTTTGGAATCTGATTCCTTTTTAGTGGCTTAAGAGCAATTATTTCCATGAAAAATAAGTTAGCATTTTGCTTTAAATTTCTAGCATTACAAGTCTATTTCGAGGGACTAGACCTCAAATAATATACAATGAAAAGGAAAATACAGTAGATTTTAAAAGTCATCCTGTTTTTAAGTCTTGCATTTTCTAAGAAAGACATTATGCCTCACATCAAGTATGCTCCTATAATAAAGAAACGCTCAAAAGCATAAAGGAAAAATGATAAGTAAAGGAGAAATGGCAGAATAGTGGCTGGTACTGGAATTGGAGTAGCATCTGGGCTGTGAATAGAATTACCTCCCTTTTCAGTCACTTAAAAAATACATAGTGTTGAATAGGAGCAAAAACTCTAGTCAGACTAGTAAAAACAAAGATACATCTAAGCTCAAATGACTTAGGATCCAAGAGAAAGTTAAGACATAGACATAAGTAACTGGAAGTGGTTTTTCATTAAAGGGACAAAGATAAGGAATACAGACAGAATCTCACTAAAGGGATCAAAATGCTTCAGGATAGTGTTTGAGTTAGACCTGAAGATGCAGAGATTAGGAAGAAGGGACAGGAAAGGGGCCTGTGTGTTTGCTTGGTGCACTGGGTCAGGGTAGAGAGAAAGGATTGGAAAGGTTAGCAGGGTGATGGATCATGAACAGTATTGAAAGGGAGGGTGTCTGACTTTACAGAGAAAGTAATTTTGAGTTGAAGAGTGACATCATCGGAGCTATATTTTAGAGAGATATATGCGGCAGCCCTTTACAGGAAGGAGTGAAGAGGAGAAAAACTGGAGTTGGGAACATCAGTAAGGAGACTGCCATGCTTCAGGCAATGAGTAATGAGGGGTTGAACGAGGGGTGGTGATGGTAAGAATGAAAAGGGAGGCCAGGTTTGAGGATCTTTCAGACATTCAGTCTCCAAGATTTTCGTATTAGATAGGAGAACACTGAAAAACATGCAAATGTTAGGTAAAGAACTGAAGAATTATGCCAAGGTTAAGAGCTTCTCTACACAGCTCTCAGTTCTATCCTTACCTCAGCTCATCAAACCCCTGTCAGCCTGCAAAGGATGGCTTTACCAGCAAAGAGCACCATTCCCTGGAATGGGGTTTGGTAAGCCGAGAAATTTGTTCTGTTATACCACTAATACCACAAAAGGGGATTCCAAACATTTCCTTTCCTAAATTTCTCATCCTATAGTTCCTCTAACAGAGGACAGAGTTGCTTCATTATGAGCACAATCATACAGTCCTTTTCTTTTAAAACAACTTCACCTAACCGTCCATTCCAAATTTCTATATACACAATTTGTATGTGTTTTGAATGTTATTTGGCCTTAAAATGAACGTGTAACACTACTTCAGTTTAACGGAATATGGTATCTACTTGAAAGACTATGGCTATGTCAAGATCTCTTCACCTAATATTGTAATAGCTCTGCTTAAGAAAAAAGTTAAGTATACAGAATATCATATTTTATATGCAAAACGAATTGGGTCTAAAATAATCTATTGCATGTATACACAAATATTTTGTAAATTTGTAATTTTATAAAGGAAACAAGTTTTGTGATATATTTTGGTGAAAAACTTCCCAGAATTAATCTTATTCATATTTTAAAGCATAATCTTACCAACAGCTTTTGAAGTTGATCATCTAAATTTCCAGATTCCTGACTGAATTGATCACGCTCTGTCCGGGCTTCAGTTAGCTCTGAGTTGGCAAGGACTAACTGCTTTTCCAGCTCTTCCGTCTGAAAGGAAAGTACAAATTGAACAGTGTCTGATTATGACAGTGGGTAATAGAAAATAAATATAGACTTTGGAAAACAAATGGTATTATTTTGAGAACAAAAATAAGTTTGTTGTGAGGCCGAGTGCAGCGGCTCATGCCTGTAATCCCAGCACTTTGGGAGGCCGAGGCGGATGGATTACCTGAGGTCAGGATTTTGAGACCAGCCTGGCCAACATGGCAAAACCCCGTCTCTACTAAAAATACAAAAATTGGCCAGGCGTGGTGATGGGCCCCTGTAATCCCAGCTACTTGGGAGGCTGAGACAAGAGAATCGCTTGAACCCGGGAGGCAGAGGTTGCAGTGAGCAAAGATCGTGCCATTGCACTAAAGCCTGGGTGACAAAAGTGAAACTACATCTCCAAAAAAAAAAAAAAAAAGTGTATTGTGATGTGTTTCGTAAAGTTTTTTTTTTAAAGAAAATCTATGCTGAATTTAGCCAGGGAAATTAGACAAAATAAAATATTTAGTACTGTTGAATTTGGGAATTGCCTGTAATACATCTGTCTCCTGTTTTCGTACTATTCAAGATTTATCTTCTGGGAAGACATGTTCTATAATTTGGTATTTAAGAAAGCTTGAGGGTTGGCACAGTGGCCCATGCCTGTAATCCTTTGGGAGGCCAAGGCAGGAGGATCCCTTGAGCCCAGGAGTTCAAGACCAACCTAGGCAACACAGGGAGACCCCATCTCTACAAAAAATATTTTTTTAAAGGTTAGCTGGGCATGGTGGTGCACACCTGGGGTCCCAGCTACTTGGGAGGCTGAAGTGGGAAGACTGCTTGAGCCTGGGTGGTTAAGGCTGCAGTGAGCCATGATTGTATCCCTGCACTCCAGCCTGGGTGACAGAGCAAAACTGTTTCAAAAAAAGGAAGCTTGATATGGCATAAATAACATGCTGCAGAGCCTATATAAATGAACTGTATTATACTTAGAAGAGCAATTTTGCTTCAGAATATCAAAGTTTCTGTAATAAAAGGCATTGAATATAAAAGAATGAATGGTAACAAGTTATTAGCTATTGTCATTATTTTATAGCCACTACTTTTTTAAAGGATGAATTCATATATATTTATATTTACAGTCGGACAATTTATTTAACCATTCTAACCCTCATTTTGTTCAACTATTAATATAAAATGGGAATAAAAGTACCAATTTTAGAGGATGGTAAACTGCATTTTATTCTGACAAGGCAGCTGTTTGATCTGTTTGAATATGCATTTCTATGACACATGCCATAAAGTGCATCACTGTTAATAGCATTTCTGTAGTTCTTTTTTTTTTTTTTTGAGATGGAATCTCGCCCTGTTGCCCAGGCTGGAGTGCAATGGCATGATCTCGGCTCACTGCAACCTCCGCCTCCTGGATTCAAATGATTCTCCTGCCTCAGCCTCCCAAGTAGCTGGGATTACAGGTGCCCGCCACCACACCCAGCAAATTTTTGTATTTTTAGTAGAGATGGGGTTTCGCCATGTTGGCCAGGCTGGTCTCGAACTCCTGACCTCAGGTGATCCACCCGCCTCAGCCTCCCAAAGTGCTGGGATTACAGGCGTGAGCCACCGTGCCCGGCCTCTATAGTTCTTTATGTCTAGGTTCAGCGTATGCTAAGAGGCTAGGATCTCAGACTGTGGAGACTAAGGGTTTAGATTTTAGCTGAGCCACACAATATCATAACTTAAATAATAAGATATTAAAACAATGAGAACATGTTGATACTTAGTTATATGGTGATATCTTAACTTTAACTAGGTATCTACATTACTATTTTATCATCTACTTTCTAGTAATAGGAAATCTTTCATGTCTGCATAAATGCTACATATTCCTTCTTACCTTTAAGGTGTCTATTTAGTAGATTTCCAATCTACTGTCAATAATAAAACCTGGTTTGGATGATGTACTATGATAAAACTTTCTTAACTAGAGAACATATGACTAAGACTTTTTCTTGAGAACTTTCTAGTTTTACTATTTATTATTTATTTTTAAAGATCTTCACTTATTCAACACATATTGAATTATATTATCTATACATACATATACACGTCTCTCTTTAATAATAATCATAAATAATAGAAGTTATATATATATCCACATATACATATATGACTAAGAAAGTACTAATATACGACTATCAGTTTCCTATTTACCTACAGAAATCAGAGTATAGACTTTAATATTTATATTGGCTATATTCCTAAACTGACTTTGTATCTGGCTGCATGCTATGTATAAAAAGTATTTCACAAGAATTAAGTACACATAAAATATTAGATCACTGTGTAAAATGTATTCCTAGACTCTAATAATCTAATAAAGAAGTACTTTCCAGGAGGCTGAGGTAGGAGGATCACTTGAGGCCAGGAGTTCGAGACCAGCCTGGGCAGCATAGTGAGACCCCATCTCTACAAAAATAAAAATAAAATTATCCTGGCATGGTGGTGTATGCCTGTAGTTTTGGCTAGTCAGGAGGCTGAGGTGGGAGGATCGCTTGAGCCTGGGAGTTTGAAGCTGTAATGAGTCATGATCGTGCCACTGCAATCCAGCCTTGGCAAGAGAGTGAGACACTCTCTTAAAAAAAACAAAAAAGTACTTCTTGTGCTCCTTTTGGGGCATATACAGGAAAAGAAATGAAAAAGCCCCATAAAAATTCAAGCTCTGTAACACAGGTTACTTCCTAAGAAAAATGAATGAACAATATCAATTGATAAAATCTCTTCATTTTTATTATTATCAGGAAAGACTAAATCAGTACACACTTAGTAAATACAGTAAGGCGAAGAACCACAAACTTTACTGTTACACAGTTATCATGTTTGCCTGGCAAGGAATGGGTACATGAACATGATCCGAGAGGCAATATGATCAGGCAAAGAGCCAAACACCTTAGGTTCTTGTCTGGTTTCTGTTACATAACTTCTCTGTGTTTCCATTTTTTTCATCTGTAATTGGAAAGAGTATTCTAGATGATCTCTCATGTTCCTTTCAAATCTAATACTTTTTTCCATGAGAACAGTATTAATAAAGCTGAAACAATTTATTTTCTACTTGTCTTTTGAGCTATAAATTTAACAAGAACATTTCCAATTTGAATTAATCATATGATTAAAATAAATGTTTTCTACTCCTAGCCTGGCATAAACCATTTCTATCCTTGAGCAAAGAAAATAATTTGTATATATGCTTTAAAAGCTTAAATTAAGATTTTCTCTTTTGTCTGCTTTCACTTAAAAAAAAAACTTCTGGATAATCATTTCATAACATCAAACTTGACATGAGACCAAATTAAAAAAACAAAGAAAAAGAAACAAGCCAAGTCTTATCTTTCCATCTGTTTATTAAGTATAAGACGTTCCTCCAGCCCCCTGCAGGAACATTTGTTTTGTAGTTGTCAGTACTGACTCAGCTGCTATAGGTCTGCTTTTACCTTTCACTTTTTAGAGTAAAAACATTTATATTAATCAATCAAAAAGATAAATAGAGAGTGAAAGGGAAAACCATTGAAGTAGCAGCTGAGTTGATATAAACAGCTGTAAAAAACACTATAAAGAAAAGCCTTTTAAAATATCTAGAATAAATATTGACATCTGAGATGTATTAAAGGTTTTTTCTTTTTCTTTTATTTTTACATAGTAGCACTGGTTTTCCCTTTCACCATCTATGAATGCACTTTTTGGTTTGGATCACTGGACAAATGAGTATTGGGATTTCATTCTAATCTCACATTGATTTTAGAGATATTGCCAATCATATCAAATCACACGAGGTTTGGTTTGTCTGTTGGTGGTGGTGTTTTCTGTTTTTCTGTGCTCAAAAAGACACAGCTATGGAATAATAAGGGATGCTACAGGCCAGCATGGCGGTGCATTGGCAGAACTATGCAGAGGTTTGCACAGAATCTTCCTGCACAGTATATAGCTCCAGCCAGTGCTACTAAATCATCACTTTTTTAATACAAAATTCAGCCCCAACTGCTTTAAAAGTAGTAAAAATAAACGCTGAATCAACATCATGAGATATTTTTATTGTCAAAAAGCGAAAGTTAAGAGTAAAGCCAAATCTACAGAGCCAATAGTGACAGCTTCTACTGGTCCAAATTCGTAAAGGGGAATTCTGGAGGTTCTCCTAAAATGTAAAGAGAAGAATAGAAAACAGCATTACAGTAAAACACTTTTGTAAGCTACAAAAGCTACATCTCACATTTTTTTGAAGTACAATTTCTATGTTCACCAGCATAAAATAATTGTGTTAATCTGAAGAGAAATATTAACTTCCAAAACAAGTTTTCTCTTAATTTATGCATTCTATTTGGAAAATTTTGTTTAGACCTGTCATGTCATCAATTTTTAAAAATAAAAACACTTTTTAAAATGAAGAAATCTGACCTTGGGAGAAAATAGTAATACTGCCCCTCATAAAACATGTTGATGTTTAATATCAACACACCTTTATTTGTTTCCTTTCACACAAATCTCACTTTTTTTTTTTTTTTCTGAGACAGGGTTACCCTCTATTGCCCAGGCTAAAGTGAGTGGTGTGATCATGGCTCACTGCAGCCTCAATCTCCCAGCCTCAAGCTATCCTCCCATCTTAGCCTTTCTAGTAGCGAGAACTACAGGCGCACGCTACCATGCCCAGCTAACTTTTTACTTTTGTTTTTATTTTTGAAGAGACAGAGTCCCACTATGTTGCCCAGGCTTGTCTCAAGCTCCTAGGCTCAAGTAATCCTTCTGTTTCAGCCTTCAAAAGTGCTGGGATTATGGGTGTAAGCCACTGCACCTGGCCATGAAGCTCACTTTTAATCACAGCTTTTATGTATTATTTCCTTTGATATTTTTCCTTGTTGTTATTTGAATAGTATATACTGAAATATGCACTGAAGCAACAGAGAAAAAATAAATTTTAAGGTTTTAATAGGCTTTAGCAATGTCAAGTCGTATGAAAATGAAAAATAAAGCAGAATAATTTGTGTTTTTAGATTTTATATTCAATTCATTATAACAAAAACATTTTACAACAATACAGTTTTTTATAATCCCAAGTGAAATCCTTGTTATTAACTTGTTTGATTTTCCTTGCTCAGCTACACCATGTAATTAATGTCACCTTAGGCCAGAGTGTACTTAGCTATATTTACATGACAGTCATCTCTCAGTGCTCCCTGACCAAACCAAAGGGAGTTACTGTTAAGACAGTCTAGTTAACCATCAACTAGGTGCCAGCTCTATTTAGGGTCACTGTGGTGTATTATAAATCTCAGTGATTTATTAAAACTAATGAAGCTGATATGCCCTCCTTATTTTCGTTAGCTATTTACTATTTAAGACTGTCAAAATTCTTGCTCAGCCACTATTTACATTAAAGCAAAATAAGAGAATAATCCTAATATCATGTTTGTATCTATATGACCCGAAAACATTCATGTAAAAAGCTTGCAGTCATTCATCTGGATCTCGTGCTTCTACAATGCCAAAGATTTAAATGCTTATAAAAACTTAGAAATTCTTTTTATACATTTTAGACGGATATTTCAGTATTTGTGAAAAAATTTCCCAATATGTCCAAATCAGCATGATACTATATATTGGACCAAATGCAAATTAGCAAACAATGGGCGAGGCTTCTGAAAGGATAATTTTTCCAAACAACAGTATAATGGAAAGCTATAGCAGTTACCAATCATGTAAGAAACCACAGGTGAGTTGAGCTTTATTTAGTACTTTGCAGCTTTTCAAAAAGTTTGTCAATAGACAATGAGTACTTAATCTTTCCAAAATGATTTGTGATTATTCATGAATATGCATTATTATATTGGACTGTGACACAGCAGCTCTTTTATTTCCTCTCTCACTGTCAGATTGTCAGCTCTCACTTCTGCCAGAGTGCCTACCTCCACTAGACCCAAGTGAAAAAGCACCCTCCCCCCTCATAGTGCACTAAAACCAGCCCCTCCTGCTGTGGTCTGCAGGGTGCGGTCATGACCTTTTGGTATAGGCTTGGTCTGCCCAGACTGGGGTGGACATTCCTGCTATCAATCATCAGGGGAAAAGCTTGTCCTGAGAAAAGAAACTAGAACACAAAAAGCAGGCTTCAGAGAGGCAGAGAAAAGCGTATGTTCCTCTCTGACCTTTTGTTTGTTGATGTACCCTTTAAGCAGTCTAAGGTCCCTTAAGTTGCTCAGAGGCGGCACTGGTTGAAATAACATTGCCACAAGGATTTAGGTTACGGGTTATGCAAGAAGGTTTACAAAAGGAGGCAGTGTTATTCAAACGCAACCCCCCAATAAATTACGAAATCAATTTAGTGAGGTTCAAATCAGCATCTGAAGAGAACAGAAAATAGCTGGCATCACATGTAATAGGAGTAAATATTGTTTTATGAATCTTGTTTCAGTTGCATGTGTATATTGGATCATAAGATGAACTATATTTCTTACTGTGAGTAGCAATGGAAAATATTTGGAAGACACTGCTGTAAAGGACCCACATCTATAACTGAGATTATACAGTTTCATGTTACTCTCTATGGCTTAGACTTTAGTAAAGTCCTGTCTAAATTCCATCCTTATCTTAGCTTTGATAAATGTTGAGGTATCTTATTTCCATGCTCGAACCAAGTAGAAACAGCCCCCTCCTGTGGCCTGCTGGAGTGATAGCGGTAATTAAAATAGGGTGCCCAAAGAAGGGCAAATGTCTGGAAGAATTCGTGCTGCAATATATGGAGCTTTCCTCCATGTACTGTTACCCTATAAAATTGGTTTCATTTTATAAAGGGCGTATGGCAGCTTCCTTATACTCTATTTCTTCTAACCTACTGCTCCAAATAGCTATGGTGTGAGAAACTGACTACAAGTGACAGAACTGTATGTAAATTGTTTCTGCATGGCTATCTAAGGGTCTCTTATAGGTAGGATGACTAAATATAGACTTTATCTTCCAAACGGGGACACTATGGAGATAAGAGGTAGCATTCATAAAACAGGACACTGGGCTAGCAGGTGTAAACCGAGACTGTCCCAGGCAAGCAGCCTTGGGTGATCACCCTTCTTACAGGGAATGAAGACCACCACTCCTCTTAATGGCAGCTCCTTGTTTGTTTCTTAGGGTCTTACTGTTTTACAAATGGTTGAAATGAACAAAAACCTAAACTCTGGATAAACAGATGACAATGATACTGAATAGCTTCTCTTTAGCTATGGAAAGTGAAAGAAAAAAACCAGAATATCAAATATTAATTAATGTGGTTTTAAAAGGAATGACATGACGATGAGAGATGAAGACTTATCCTCCTAATTAATTTTTATGTAATTAATTCATTTAATTAATCTTAACGTTAATTCAGTTTGTAGCTTCACAATGATTAAGAGTTAGGAGTTGAAGTAAGAGAGGAGGTAGGCCCCAAAAATAGTGAGTAGCAGGGGGATCTGGCTGGTATGGAAGTATTTGCTAAAGGTTAGCTAAGTAAAAATAATTAAGATGGTCTTATTTTTTAATGTATTTTTTAGAAACTCACTTAAACTATGCAAAAAATGTTTTGCTAAAAATGAATCAGAGTATACAATTTAAATAAAAATAGTTTATAAATGGTTTAAAATATAATTTAGCATGCTCTTACTCCAGCTTATAAACTGCTTTTAATTTGAAATTACTTTGATTCCTTATTTTCAAATAAACTATTACTAATATGATATTGATTCTGGATATTAAAGTCTCTAGAAGCAGAACAGCAAAACCTAAACTCACCTTGTCTTCATACATCCTTTTGGCTTCCCTTAATTCAGAACGTAGCTGAGAAACAGTAGATTCCAGATCGCTGAGCTGACGCATATACATAGAGTTTTGGTTTCTTGCTTGCTCTCTAAGAAGAGTTTAGAAGGGGAATAAGTGCAAACAGCAAACTAAGAATAAGAGTAACACCTCAGTATTCTAGCTTTTTGACACTATCACTAGTTATTTTATATGGCATTATTAAGCCAATAGTCTTTTATTTTCCAAAACTGACTCTCAAAAGTTTCACCTCAAATATATTGTAAACTGCTGAAGCTGGGTGACAGCTGTATGGGAGTGCATTACACTATTTTCTCTCTACTTTTGTATATGATAGAAAATGTCCATATAAAAAGTTTTAACATACAACTCAAATAAAATTATTTCTACACATATGCATACATTTTACTTATATATATTCATATATATTACACACACACACACACACACATACACATATGGTTTGGCTCTGTGTCCCCACCCAAATCTCATGTCAAATTGTAATCCCCACATGTCAGGGGAGGGACCTGGTGGGAGGTGATTGGATTGTGGGGGCAGATTTCCCCCATGCTGTTCTCATGATAGTGAGTTCTCACAACATCTGATGGTTTAAAAGTATGGCACTTCCCCCCTTTCCTGCTCCGCCATGGTAAGATGTGCTTGCTTTCCCCTTGATTGTAAGTTTCCTGAGGCCTCCTAGTCATGATTCCTGTTAAGCCTGTGGAACTGTGAGTCAACTAAACTTCTTTTCTTTATAAATTACCCAGTCTTGGGTAGTTCTTTATAGTAGTGTAAGAATGGATTAATACAGAAAACTGGTACCAGGAGAGTGGGGCACTGCTATAAAGATGCCTGAAAATGTGAAAGTGAATTTGGAACTAGGTAACAGGCAGAGGTTGGAACAGTTTGGAGGGATCAGAGGAAGATAGAAAGATGAGGGAAAGTCTGGAACTTCCTAGAGACTTGTTGAATGCTTGTGACCAAAATGCTGAGAGTGATATGGACAAAGAGTCTAGGCTGAGGTGGTCTCAGATGGAGATGAGGAACTTCTTGGGAACTGGAGTAAAGATCACTCTCACTATGCTTTAGTAAAGATACAGGTAGCATTTTGCCCCTGCCCTAAAGATCTGTGGAACTTTGATCTAGACAGAGATGATTCAGGGTGTCTGGCAGAAGAAATTTCTAAGCAGCAAAGCATTCAAGATGTCACCTGACTATCTCTGAAAGCATACAGTCATATGTATTCATGAAGAGAGGTGTGAAATTGGAACTTATGTTTAAAAGGGAAGCACAGTGTAAAAGTTTGGAAAATTTGCAGCCTGACCATGTGGTAGAAAAGAAAAACCCATTTCCTGGGGAGAAATTCAAGCTGCTGGCTGCAGAAATTTGCATAAGTAAAGAAGAGGTGCAAGACAATGGGGAAAATGTCTCCGGGGCATGTCAGAGATCTTTAGGCAGCCCCTTCCATCACAGGCCTTGTGACCTAGGAGGAAAAAATGGTTTTGTGAGCCAGAGCCCTCTCTACCACTCTGTGCATCCTCAGTACATGGCACCCTGTATTCCAGCTGCTCCAGCTCCAGCCATGGCTAAAATGGGCCAAGATACAGCTCGGGCTGTTGCTTCAGAGGATGCAAGCCCCAAGACTAGGCAGCTTCCACATGGTGTTGAGCCTGCAGGTGTACAGAAAGCAAGAGTTGAGGTTTGGAAACCTCTGCCTAGATTTCATAGCATGTATGGAAATGCCTGAATGTCCAGGCAGACATCTGCTGCAGGAGTAGAGCCCTCATGGGGAACCTCTACTAGGGTAATGTGGAGGGGAAATGTGGGGTTGGAACCCCCACACAGAGTCCCCACTGGGGCACTGCTTAGTGGAGCTGTGAGAAGAGGGCCACTACCCTCCAGACCCCAGAATGGTAGATCTACAGGCAGCTTGCACTGTGCACATGGAAAAGCTATAGGCATTCAGTGTAGCCTGTGAAAGCAGTCGCAGAGGCTGTACAATGCAGAGCAACAAAGGCAGAGCTGCCCAAGGCCTTGGGAGCCCCTCCTTGCATCAGTGTGCCCTGGATGTGAGACATGGAGTCAAAGGAGATTATTTCAGAGCTTTAAGATTTAATGACTGCCCAGCTGGATTTTGGACTTGCATGGGGCCTGCAGCCCCTTTGTTTTGCATATTTTTCCCATTTGGAATAGGAGCATTTACCCAATGCCTGCAACCCAATTGTATCTTGGAAATAACAAACTTGTTTTTTATTTTACAGGCTCATAGGTGGAAGGGACTTACTTTGTCTCAGATGATACTTTGGACTGGATTTCTGAGTTAATGCTTAAATGAGTTAAGACTAGGGGACTGTTGAGAAGGGATAATTGTATTTTTTTTGTTTTTGAGACGGAGTCTTGCTCTGTCACCCAGGTTGGAGTGCAGTGGCGTGATCTCGGCTCACTGCAAGCTCTGCCTCCCGGGTTCATGCCATTCTCCTGCCTCAGCCTCCTGAGTAGCTGGGACTACAAGCGCCTGCCACCATGCCCAGCTAATTTTTTGTATTTTTAGTGGAGACAGAGTTTCACCGTGTTAGCCAGGATGCTCTTGATCTCCTGACCTCGTGATCTGCCCGCCTCAGCCTCCCAAAGTGCTGGGAATACAGGCGTGAGCCACCACGCCCAGCCAATAATTGTATTTTAAAATGTGAGAAAGACATGATATTTGGGAGATTACAAATCTGAATTGTAATCACCATGTGTCAGGGGAGGGGCCTGGTGGGAGGTAACTGGATCGGGGGGACAGATTTCCCCCATGCTTTTCCCATGATAGAGAGTGAGTTCTCACGAGATCTGATGGTTTAAAAATGTGGCACATCCCCATTCTCTCTCTCTCTCTTGCTTTGCCATGGTATGATGTGCTTGCTTCCCCTTTGCTTTCCATCATAATTGTAAGTTTCCTGAGGCCTCCCACTCATGACTCCTGTTAAGCCTGTGGAACTAGGAGTCAATTAAACCTCTATTCTTCATAAATTACTCAGTCTCAGGTAGTTCTTTATAGCAGTGTAAGAACGGACTAATATAAATACTTAAAACAGCCAATCCCAGGAGCCCCAAATACTTGCAAAAATACTTCTTATATGGTCAGATAATATTACCTATGTTATGTAATATTTCCTGTTCATTTAAATGTTAGAAAAAAGTTTCACTTTCTTATGAAATCTTACTAAGCAAATTCTAAAAGATTATAGAACAGAAAGTTAATGAAAATAATATCTTTAAAATGAAGACGAATGACTAACAGTTTCAAACCACATACTGAATGATTTCCATTTGACTCTGGATACTACTGGCTTGGCTTCGAGCACTGCTAGCTTTCTCAGTAAGTCCTGTTATTTCAACTTCATGTTCACTTATTAACTGCTCAATCCTATAAAAAGAATGTGGTGATTGTTATTTGATACAGAAGGTTTTCCTGACTAAGAATTATTTTAAAAATTAATGATTTTCAATACTCTCAAATTTAGTATTTTGCTTTGCTTTTGTATATGCTACTCTTTTAATGACAAGTGTCTACAACAAGTCCAAAATCCTTTATCCAAATCTTTTGGGAGTCAGCTAGTTTTGGAATTCAGAATTTTGTTTATTTTACAATGGTAATAAATTGCAAGTACTATATATTATATGACACCCCCAATGAGATCTAGGGAAGTGTCCCATTAACCAAACATATTATGAATGCAACAATTTATAAGTATTCACACTAAATTGTAGACTATAGAAAGGTTTACATTAGCTCTGGTCAGGTTTTTCCAACAAATGAGTGACAAAAACTCTCTCCTTCACCAAACTTCAGTCAGGCTCTTCCGAGGCCTCTTTTCAACTATGCCTCAACCTTTGGCCTGCCTAGACCAGACCTAGCAAGAATCTTGCCAAGTCAGTTTAGTCCTCCCACCCTAGATATCTGATCAAGTTCTTCATCCCCTGCCTTTGATATCTAAGCCCTTGGCCTGCGTTTAGCAAGAATTCCCCTACTCTTGATGCCTTTTCTCAGTAATTTTCCATCCACAGACCCCGTCACCATGCCCCCTGGCTATAAATCCCCATTTGGCCTTGTATTGGGAGCTGAGCTTAATCGCTCTCTCTCTCCTATAGCAACACTCCTATTAGTAATCATCTCAAATAACATCTTCCTTACCATTTTATAACCAGGGTCAGGAAAACAAAATTTTAACATGAGTTTCCTATAAACCTATAAAAAAACTCATGTGTTTTATATTTAGATTTTGGAATTGTGGCTGAAACACTGTAAAACTGTGGTTTAGTTTCACTAGGCTTTTCCATACCTCAGTCAGAAACCTACCTATCTTGGTGTTGTTGCAGAAGTAGTTCTATTTTGTTCTGTGATTCAGATTTCAGTGCTTCAAGTTGATCCTCTACCTGGTTTTTAAAAAGAGACACTGATTTAGTCACCGGTAAATATAAGGCTTGGAAAATCTGGAGATTTTCAAATAAAGGAATGCTTTAAATGCAAGTAAAAATAATACTAAAATCAGATACATTCTATCCCCATATTTTATTAGATCTTTTACTTTGTCTATACTCTCATGAAGCTATACAGGTAAACCAAGCTAGTTCCTATTATGAGAGATTACTGTGGAAGTAACTTCTGTTATTTCAGAAAAATGAGAACTTGGCTTATTTTAAGAATTTTAAAAATTATACATCTAATGCTATTCTCTTAATGCATTTTAATATAAAATTATTTAAGTAGCATTCTCACCACTTACTGGAAATATCCTCCCTTTAAGATAAGAAATCTCTGTGTCTAATTCTCTTAGGATTTTACTAATAGCTGAGCCCAAGCTGCGGAAGTGCAGAGTAGACATGCTGTCATGTTCATATATTTTTTTGCCTGAGGCTTCTTCAAAGTCAACTAGGATTGACCGGATTTCTTGAAGCACTCCCTCATGACTAAGCATCATTTTTCGTAGTTGCTCTATCTGTGTGTTGCTGTCTTTCAGCATGTCTTCCTTAAGGCATTTGGCAGCTTCAAGTTCATGAACTGTATTTTGAAGCTGATTTCTTAAATCCTCCTGGGACTGACTCTCCCTTCGTCTATGAAATAAATGAAAGAAAATAAATAACATTGATAAAACTCATATTCACACAAGTAGTTTTGCTACAAAGAGTAAAACTTTAAAATAATTTCACATAATGAAAATAGGTGACTTTAAAATAATTTCACAAATCCCAACCTGATGTCAGCCACAGCATCTCTCTCCATTTGCATCTCCTGAAGTTTTGTTTGCAAATCAATGACTGACTGCCTCAAATAAAACTTTTGTTTCTCATGCAATTCATTGCTCTGAAAAAAAAAAAGCCATGCAAATTAATCTTCATTAGAGAAACACATTTCCTTATAGCTAGTAACTTCCAAAAATCTATATATATTTTCAATTCATTTTTATGTCTACTTCCTTCCCTCACTGCTGCAGTTCAAAGTCTAATTAATAATTTCTTGCTTAGATTATGAGAATACCTTAACTAGTCTCCCTGTATCAAGCTTGACCCCTTTTAATCCATTCTCTACAACCAACACTCTGCTTCTAAAACAAATCTTACTTCCAGCTCAACATGGAGATAGGAATACATTTTTTACATGAAAACATGAGAATTGGTTGAAATTCTGTACATAAAAAAGTCAATCCCTACCTCCTACCCACTTAAAATACCTGGCAGCAAACACCACCATCCAAAACTCCAGGTGTCCTACTACAGAGAAATACACAAAGATTTCTAAGATCAGGCGCTGAGGGATCTCGCAGCATAGGAGATGCTGTAGGAGATGCTCCCGTACATAGTTGATGCCATACGTAATCCTCCCAAAGCAAAGCCATCAAATTCTGCCCATGAATAGAAAGTTTGCCATCAGATTTTTTATTGCCTAATTGTAGAATATAAACAGAAAACCAAAAACCACTGAACACTTGAAGAAAAATCCCAAAGTAATAAATAGATCAAGATCAAATAAACAAGCAAACATCCAGAAAAAAAAGAACCAGAGGAACTAAAGAAAGATAATGCAAGGAATAGAAGAACACTTCAAAAACTTGTATTTACAGAGAAATTCAAGAGACATTATCAGCATAAAGCAAGAATAAGATGCTATGCCAAAGAAGTGATCAGGGGAGAAAGGGTCACGAAAATTAAAAATATGTTGTAAACAAAAAAGTTCAATTCAATAGAAATGTTGCAAGTCAAAAAATTTCCTCCAAAGGAAGAAAAAGTAGACAAATTTTTGAAACAAAAAGTAAGAGATGTAGAGATTTAACCGAGGTGAAAATATGTTTCCAACAGGAACTTTGGAAAGACAGAACTGAAAAAACAGAAGAAAGGAAACTGCCAAAGAAAAAAACGCAACTGAATTCCTCCAAACTGAAAGGCACACATCTACAGACGAACAGGTCTACTGAGTCCCTAGCAAGGTGAATGAAAAAAAACAAAAATTCATACCTAAGTACATTATGGTGGCATTTCAGAGACAAAGGAAAGATGTTAAAGATGAAATTCAAGTAAGTAAAAAACAAAAAATCATCTACAGAGGAACAAGAACCAGATAGACATCTTCTCAGTAGCCATACTGAATGCAAAAGCACAATATCTTCAAAAGATTGAGAGAAATTACTTTCAACTTTACCGAGCCAATTATCAATGAAGTATGAGTGTAAAATAGAGTCATTCTCAGACATGCAAAGATTCATAAAATGTATCTCTTTCTTAAGAATTTAACAAAGATGTGTTTTGACTAAATGAAGAAGTAGATCAAGAAAGAAGACAGGAAAGGCTGGAGGCAGAGCAAGATGGCGTAATAGAAGCCTACACCATTCATTCCCTAACCCCTGCCACCCTCGATGGGAACACCAAATTTTAAAAACTATCTGCATACAGAAGAGCACCATCATAAGAACATGAAAGTCAAGTGAAAAATAGTGAGGCAGGAAAATAGGGTCTGGAGGCAGGGAACATAAGGCTGATTCACACTTCAGCTGTGACAGGAAATATCCTCTCCTTAGGGTGTAGGCTGTAAATGACTTTGTAACTTTATTTCATTCTCCCCATTTACATAGGGCATACCCCCAAGTAACCAATGGAACCCTCTAGGGAGTATTTAAACTCCCAAAAATTCAGTAACGGGGCTTTTGAGTTCCTACGCTCAGGCCTGCTCCCACACTGTGCAGTGTACTTTCATTTTCAATAAAACCCTTCATTCCTTCCTTGCTTTGTTTGTGTGTTTTGTCCAATTCTTTGTTCAAGATGCCAAGAACCTGGACACCCTCCACCATTAAAAATAGTATCTGGTTTTAATTCATATGGTGGAAAGAGGCATTGAGGAGGGCAGGAGAGACAGTCTTGAATCTCCAATGCCACCCCTTCCACCATTCCCCAGCAGTGGCCGTGCAGAGAATCTGCATAGGGCAGGGAGAGCACAGCAACTGGGGGATTTTATATTTAACTCAGTGCTGCCCCATCAGAGGGGAGAATCAAGCCATGCTGGGCTTAGGGGGAGCATTTGGACCAGCCCTAGCCAGAGGGGAATCGTCCATTTCAGTGGTCAGAACTCGAGTTTCTCAGCAAGCCTTACCACCACATGCTGAAGTGCACTGGGGTCCTAGGTAAACTTGAAAGGCAGCCTAGGACACAAGGACTGCAATTTTTAGGCAATTCCTAGTGCTAGGCTGGGCTTAGAGCCAGTAAACTAGGATGGCATGTGACCTAAGGAGACCCAAGCTGGTGTGGCTAAGGGAGTGCTTGCACCATCCCTTTCCCAACCCCAGATGGTGCAGCTTGCAACAACAAAAGTGACTCCTTCCTTCTGTTTGACGAGGGGAGAGCAAAGCATAAAAAGGACTTTGTCTTGCATGTTAGGTACCAGTTCAGCCACAGTAGGGTAGGGCAGTGGGCAGAGTCATGAGGCCCCCATTCCAAGCCCTACCTCCCAGACAATAATTCAAGATACACCCTGGGCCAAGAGGGAATCCATTGCCTTGAAGGGAAGAACACAGTCCTGGAAGAGTTCATTACTTGCTGACTAAAGAGTATTTGGGGACCAGGCATGGTGGCTCATGCCTGTAATTCCAGCACTTTGAGAAGCTGAGGTAGGCAGATCATTTGAGCTCAGGAGTTCGAGACCAGCCTGACCAACATGGTGAAACCCTGTCTCTACTAAAAATACAAAAAAAAAATAGACTGGGTGCGGTAGCTCTCGCCTGTAGTCCCAGCACTTTGGGAGGCTGAAGTGGGCAGATCACGAGGTCAGGAGTTCGAGACCAGCCTGACCAAGATGGTGAAACCCCGTCTCTACTAAAAATACAAAAATTAGCCGGGCATGGTGGTGCGCACCTGTAATCCCAGCTACTCAGGAGGCTGAGGCAAGAGAATCGTTTGCACCTGGGAGGCAGAGGTTGCAGTGAGCTGAGATCACACCACTGCACTCCAGCCTGGGTGACAGAGACAGACTCCATCTAAAAAAAAAAATAATAATTCAAACCAAAACAAAACAAAAAAATTAGCCAGGCATGGTGGCACATGCCTGTAGTCCCAGCTACTTAGGGGGCTGAGGCAGGAGAATCATTTGAACCCGGGAGGCAGAGGTTGCAGTGAGCTGAGATGGCACCACTGCACTCCAGCCTGGGTGACAGAACATAACTCCATCTCAAAAAATAATAAAAATAAAAATAATAAAAATAAAGAGCTCTTGGGCCCTGAATAACCAGCAGTGATACCCTGAGAGTGTGCTTTGGGCCTTGGGCTCTGAGATGTGCTGGCTTCAGGGGTGACCTAGCACATTCCCAGCTATGGTGGCTACAGTTGAAGACTCCTTCTGTTTGAGAAAAGCAGAGAGAAAAGTAAAGGAGACTTTGTCTTACACCCTAGGTACCAGCTCAGCCACAGTGGGGTAGAGCAACAAGCAGGCTCTTGGAGTCTCCAAGTCCAGGACTATGCATTTGGACCTGGGCAGAGAAGCATTTCTGGACCTGCCCTGTGTCAGAAGGGAACCCAGTGCCCTAAAGGGTGAGTTCCAGGTCTGGCAACATTCACCACAAGCTGATCAAAGAGCCCTTGGCTTTAAGTGAACATCAGTGGTGGCCTGGCAGAAACCCCATGGACTAGTGGTGGTGGTGGCCACAAGGAGAAGCTCCTCTGCCTTTGGAAAGGGGAGGAAAGAATGGGAAAGACTTTGTATTGTGGTTTGAGAGTCAGCTTAGCCGCAGTAGAATAGAACATAAAGTAAACTGATAAGGTATTTGACTCCAATCCCTGGCTCCTGGACAACATGTTCAGACATGCACAAGGCCTGGAAGATCTTACCACCCTGAAGGGAAGGACTTTGGACAAGATTCAGTGCAGTGCTGACTTCAGGTCTGACCCATCACATTCCCAGTGGTGGCAGTCACAGGAGTGCTTGCATAACCACACCCCCAGTTCCACGTGGCTCAGCACAGAGAGAGAGATACTCCATATGTTTGGGAGATATGGAGATATGTATCTCCCAAACATATGGAGAGATACTCCATATGTTTGTATACTCCATATGTTTGGGAGAAAGGTAAGGGAAAAGAACAAGAGTGTCTGCCTGGTAATCCAGAGAATTCTTCCAGATCTTATCCAAGACCACCAAGGCAGTACCCCTATGAGTCTGCAAAAACCATAGCATTATTGGGCTTGGGGTTTTGAATACCTGGAAAGCCTTCCTGAGAAGGACAGGCACAAATAAGCTCAACTGTGAAGACTACCACAAATAGCTAACTTCAATGCCCAGACACCAAAGTACATCTACAAGCATCAACACCATCCAGGAAAATATGACCTCACTAAATGAACTAAGTAAGGTACCAGGGACCAATTCTGAAAAAACAGAGATATATGACTTTTCAGACAGATAATTCAAAATATCTGTTTTGAGGAAATTCAAGGAAATTAAAGACAACTCAGAAAAAGAATTCAGAATTCTATCAGATAAATTTAACAAAGAGATTAAAATAATTAGAAAGAATCAAGCAGAAATATTAGAATTGAAAAATGCAATTGATGTACTGAAGAATGCATCAGAGTCTCTTAATATCAGAAATGATCAAGCAGAAGAAAGAATTAGTGAGAAGACAGGCTATTTGAAAATATACAGTCAGAGGAAACAAAAGAAAAAAGAAGAGAAAACAATGAAGCACACATAAAGCTCTAGAAAATAGCCTCAAAAGGGCAAATCTAAGTTACTGGCCTTAAAAGGGAGTTAGAGAAGGAGATGGGGGTAGAAAGTTTATTCAAAGGGAAAATATCAGAGAACTTCCCAAACCTAGAGAAAAATACCAACATTCAAGTACAAGAAGGTTACAGAACATCAGCAGATTTAACTCAAAGAAGACTACCTCAAGGCAATTAATAATCAAACTCCCAAAGGCCAAGGATAAAGGATTCTGAAAGCAGCAAGAGAAAAGAAACAAATAACATACAATGGAGCTCCAATACATCTGGCAGCAGGCTTTTCAGTGGAAACTTTACAGGCCAGGAGAGAGTGGCATGACATATTTAAAGTGCTGAAGGAAGAAAACCATCTACTGTAGAATAGTATATCTGGTGAAAATATCCTTCAAACATGAAGGAAAAGTAAACACTTTTCTAGAAAACAAAAGATGAGGAATTTCATCAACACCAGACCAGACCCATCCTACAAGAAATGCTAAAGGGAGTTCTTTAATCTGAAAGAGAAGGATATTAATAAGCAAGAATAAATCATCCAAAGGTACAAAACTCATTGGTAATAGTAAGCACACAGAATAATATAACACTGTAATTGTGGTGTGTAAACTTCTTTTAAGTAGAAAGGCTAAATGATAAACCAATCAAAAATAATAATAACAACTTTTCAAGCCATAGATATTATAATAAGATTCAAAGAGAAACAACTAAAAGTTAAATAGTGGGGGCACAAAGTCAAAGTGTAGAGTTTGTATTAGTTTTGTTTTCATATGTTTGTTTGTTTATGCAATCAGTGTTAAACTGTCATCACTTAAAAAGTGATGGGTTTAAAATAATGGGTTATAAGAGAGTATTGCAAGCCTCATGGTAACCTCAAAAGTAAAAAACATACAACAGATAGGCAGAAAATAAAAGCAAGAAATCAAAGCATGGTAGTGGGTTATCAGAACTTTTTAACATTAGTGTCACTAGAGTTGGTATAAAACCAACTGCTAAATTTGACTGGCTTAAAAATAAAGAAATCAAAGCATACCACCAGAGAAAAATCACCTTCACTAGGAGGAATACAGGAAGGAAAAAAAGAAGGAAGAGAAGACCAGAAAAGAAATAACAAAAATGGCAGGATTAAGTCCTTAGTCATCAATAATAACATTGAACATAAATGGACTAAATTGTCTAATCAAAAGACATAGAGTGGCTGAATGGATTAAAAAACAAGACTCAATGATCTGTTGCCAACAAGAAACACACTACACCTACAAAGACACAAATAGCCTGAAAATAAAGGGATGGAAAAAGATATTCCATGCCAATGGAAACCAAAAAAGAGCAGATATAGCTATACTTATATCAGACAAAATAGATTTGAAGACAAAAACTATAAGAGACAAAGAAGTCACAATATAATGATAAATGGGTCAATTCAGTAAGAGGATGTAACAATTTAAAATACATATGCAGCCATGACTGCAGCACCCAGATATATAAAGCAAATATTATCAGAAATAAAAGAGAGATAAGCCTCAATACAATAATAGCTAGAGACATCAACACCCCACTTTCAGGACTGGATAGATTGTTCAGACAGAAAATCAACAAAGAAACATAAAACCTAATCTGCACTATAGACCAAATGGAGCCAATAGGTATTTACAGAACATTTCATCCAAAGGCTGCAGAATACACAGCCTTGTATACACACAGGAATAGACGCAGGAATGTTCTGGACAGAATACATTCCTCAACACATGGATGATTCTCAAGGAGAGACCATATGTTAGGTCACAAAACAAGTCTTAAAACATTCAAGAAAACCTGAAATAATATCAACCATCTTCTCTGACAACAATGGAATAAAACTACAAATCAATAACAAGAGGAATTTTGGAAACCATACAAATACACAGAAATTAAACAATATGCTCCTAAATGACCAGTGAGTCAATGAAGAAATTAAGAAGGAAATTAAAAATTGTATTGAAACAGATGATAATGGAAACACAACATCCCAAAACCTATGGGATACAGTGAAAGCAGTACCAAGAGGGAAATATATAGCTATTAAGTGCCTACTTCAAAAAAGAAGAAAAACGTCAAATAAACAATTTAAATGATGTATTTTAAAGAACTAGAAAAGCAAGAGCAAACTGAACCCAAAATTAGTACAAGAAAAGAAATAATAAAGATCAGAGCAGAAATAAAATTAAAAAGAAGAAAATAATAGAAAAGATCAACGAAACAAAATGTTGGTTTTTTGACAAGATAAATAAAATGGACAAACCTTTAGCAAGACTAAGAAAAAAAGAGAGAAGACCCAAATAAATAAAATCAGGGATAAAAAAGGATACATTACAACTGATACTGCATAAATTCAAAGGATAATTAGTAGCTACTATGAGTGATTACATGCCAATGAACTGGAAACATCTAGAAGAAAAGGACAAATTCCTAGACACATACAACTTACCAGGATAGAACCCTGAAGAAATCTAAAACCTGGACAAGTCCCAGTAAAGAAAAGCCCAGGACCTGATGGCTTCACTGCTGAATACCAAACATTTAAAGAACTAGCACCAATTATACTCAACTGTTCCAAAAAAATAGAGGAAGAAGAACTTCTTCCGAACTCATTCTATGATGGCAGTTATTACCCTGATACCAAAACCAGACAAAGACACATCAAAAAAAGAAAACTACAGGTCAGTATCTCTGATGAATATTGATGCAGAAATCCTCAACAAAATACTAGCAAACTGAATTCAGCAATACATTAAAAAGATCATATATCATGACCAAGTGGGATTTATCCCTGGGATGCAAGGATGGTTAAACATATGTAAATCAATCAATGTGATACATCATATCAACAGAATGAGAAACAAAAACCATATGATTATTTCAATTGAGGCTGAAAAAGCATTTGATAAAGTTAAACATCTTTTCAGGATAAAACTCTCAAAAAAATGGGTATAGAATAGAAAACAATGAAGCACACTTACAAGATCAACATAATAAAAGCTATATATGACAGAACCACAGCTAGTATCATACTGAAGGGAGAAAAACTGAAAGCCTTTCCTGTAAGATCTGGAACATGACAAAGATACCCACTTTCACCATTGTTATTCAACATAGTACTGTAAGTCCTAGCTTGAGCAATCACATAGAGAAAGAAAGAAAGGACATCCAAATTGGAATACAAGAAGTCAAAATATCCTTGTTTGCAGATGATATAATCTTATATTTGGAAAAACCTAAAGACTCCACCAAGAAAACTATTAGAACTAATAAGCAAATTCAGTCAAGTTGCAGGATACAAAGTCAACATATAAAAATCAATAGCATTTCTATATGCCAACAGTGAGCAATCTGAAAAAGAAATCAAAAAAGTAATCCCATTACAAGTTCCACAAATAAAATGAAATAACTAGGAATTAACCAAAGAAGTGAAAGACCTCAACAATGAAAACTATAAAACACTGATGAAAGAAATGGAAAGGATGCTAAAAATCAGAAAGATATCCCATGTTCATTGATTAGAAAAATCAATATTGTTAAAATGTCCATACAATCCAAAGCAATCTACAGATTCAATGCAATCCCTATCAAAATACTAATGACATTCTTCACAGAAATAGAAAAAACAATCTTAAAATTCATATGGAATCACAAAAGATGCAGAATGGCCAAAGCAATCCTGAACAAAAAGAATAAAATGGGGAATCACATTACCTGACTTCAAATTATACCACAGAGCTGCAGTAACCAGAACAGCTTGGTACTGGCATAAAAACAAACACATAGAACAATAGAATAGAATAGAGAACCCAGAAATGAATCCACTCACACACAGTGAATTCATTTTCAACAAAGGTGCCAAGAACATATATTAGGGAAAAAATAGTCTTTTCAATAGATGGTACTGGGAAAACTGGATATCCATATGCAGAAGAATGAAACTAGATCCCTATCTCTCACCATATTTAAAAATTAAATCAAAATGGTTTAAAGACTTATATCTAAGACCTCAAACTATGAAACTCTATGAGAAAACATTGGGGTAAACTTCCCAGGACACTGGTCTGGGCAAAAATTTCTTGAGTAATACCCTACACGCACAGGCAACCAATGCAAAAATGGACAAATGGGATCACATCAAGTTAGAAAGCTTCTACACAGCAAAGGAAACAATCAACAAAGTGAAGAGAAAACCCACAGAATGAGAGGAAATACTTGCAAACTACTCATTTGACAAGGGATTAATAACCAGAATATATAAGGAGCTCAAACAACTCTATAGGAAAAAATCTAGTAATTTGATTAAAAATAGGGAAATGATTTGAACAGACATTTCTCAAAAGAAGAAATACAAATGGCAAATAGGCATATGAGAAAGTGCTCAACATCACTGATCATTAGAGAAATGCAAATCTGAACTACAATGAGATATCAACTCACCCCAGTTGAAATGGTTTTTATCCAAAAGTTAGGCAATAACAAATGCTGGCAAGGATATGGAGAAAAAGGAACCCTTGTACACTATTGGTGGGAATGTGAATTAGTACAACCACTATAAAGAACAGTTTGGAGGTCCCTCAAAAAACTAAAAATACAGCTACCATATGATCTAGCAATGCCACTGTTGGGTATATACTCCCCAAAAAGGAAATCAATATACCAAAGAGGTATCTGCACTCCCATGTTTGTTGCAGACTGTTCACAATAGCCAAGATTTGGAAGCAACCTAAGTGTCCATCCACAGATGAATGGATATAGAAAACGTGGTACTTAAACAGTGGAGTACCATTTGCCATTATAAAGAATGAGATACTGTCATTTGCAACAACATGGATGGAACTGGAGGTCATTATGTTAAGTGAAATAAGCCAGGCACAGAAAGACAGACATCACATGTTCTTGCTTATTTGTGGGATCTAAAAATCGAAACAATTGAACTCATGGAGACAGAGAGAAGAGGGATGGTTACCAGAGAGTGGGAAGGGTAGTGGGGGAGTGAAGGAGAGGTGGGGATGGTTAATGGCTACAAAAAGAAATACAATGAATAAGACCTAGTATTTGATAGCACAACAGGGTGACTATAGTCAATAATAATTTAATTGTACATTTTCAAATAACTAAAAGAATATAATTGGATTGTCTGTAACATGAAGTATAAACGCTTGAGAGGATGGATACCCAATTTTCCATTATGTGATTTTTTTACACATTGCATGCCTGTACCAAAATAGCTCATGTACTCCATAAATATATATACCTTTTTGTTTAATTAAAAAAAAGAAAGAAGATAGAAAACAGTGATTCCTGGAAACCATGAATCCAACCTGGAAAGTAGTGGCAGGAGTCTTAGGAAAAGAGTTATACAAGACACCTAAGAGAAACTAATCTAGACTGGGCAAAAGGTCAGAAGATGCTTGGAGTGTCCTGGGTCAAAGGAGGATATAGAAAATCTATATGATATGTTTTTTTCTAGTAACGATATGTAAAGGCAAATAGTATAAGGAAAAAGACAATTAGGAACCCCAGTAAAAACAAAAACCTACACAAGAAAGGAAATTTACTGATTTAACACTTATTTATTGAAGGCCAATAAAGTGTCATATACTCTGTTAGGGGATAGACATAGAAAACAAATTAAGACACTGTTTCTTCTCCTCATTAGTACCTCTGTGCTTCGTTTGTCTACATATACAACTTCATTAGTGTATTTATCATAGGTAATGCCACTGTTTATATGACAAGCTCCCCTCCCAGACTATGAATTCCTTGTAAGTCCTATCTTATTCATTTTTGTATGCCTGTGCATACTGGGGTACATAATTTTCAACACTTAATAAAATTGTAGATTTTTTTTTTCCTAAAAGTGCTCACACAATCTGATGAGGTAGAACAATGTGGTAATGAGTAAAATTAGATGTACTAAATACTACAATAAATGTGCACAAATGGCAGTAACTGTACAGAGGAGAGCACACCTAATGTCATCTAGAGGAAAGGCTTCAGAGAAGAAAATGCATGGGCTGAGTCTTGGTGCATAGTAAGAGTTTGCCAGGCAGACAAGGTAGAGAAGAGAAAATGGCCTGGGCAAAGCCATGCAGGTCTGGAATAGTGCAGTATGTCTAGGGAAGAGCAAGTGGCCTGATATTACCAGAATAGAGGTACCGATGGAGAATGGGTAGCATATGAGGCTAAAATGTACCAGGGAGAGGTTAGAGCATGAAGAGCTTTGTATGTGACAGTAATGAGTTTGACTTTTAGATTGTTAACTACTGGGATCCAATATGCAATTGTAAAGCCAGTTTGATTCTACATAACGTGCACTTGAAATTTTTAGCAAATAACTTCTAGATGCTATTTAGCTATAATGTATACACACATATCTAAAAACCTACCCTCTACCATTGCTTTGTAAAGAGAAATCAGGTATCATGATAGCAGGACAGCAGGTCTATGCCAATTATTAACTATAAATGCAGACGAATGCTACTTATTATAATTTTGAGTTATTCAAGTTTCATTAAAATTTATATCACGAAACCAAGGTGTTTTGAATAATTATTTAAAAAAGAAAAATAAATATGTAGACTTTTCATTAGCCCAATTTTAATACTGAAAATAGAAGGCACAGGTCAAATTAACAAATTTAACCAATAAACCCATTGTTAGTTTTTTCTTCCAGGAAGTTGTATAACTGGCTTTACAACTACATATTGGGTCTCACTGTTGTCCCCCAAATAGCATCAGGTGCTAGAAGAGAAGGCAACTCACTTCATTTAGTCTTCTCTGTAAATCTTTGACTTGATGTGAATATTCTTCCAAAACACGTTCAAAGTGTTCCTTTCCAGGAGATGGGATGATTTTTCTAGGAGAATCAAGTTCCACTTCATATTTAGGGAAAAAAGGAACCTGTGTCAAAGTCCCAGCTGAAGATGTGTTTTCAATTATTGTACCACGAATAGATGACACAAAAAACGGACTTGAAGAGCCTAAATATTAAAGAATTCATTAATCAACTTTTTGTTTTTTTTGAGAAGGAGTTTCGCTCTTGTTGCCCAGGCTGGAGTGCAATGGCGCGATCTTGCTCACTGCAACCTCTGCCTCCCGGGTTCAAGCGATTCTCCTGCCTCAGCCTCCCGAGTAGCTCGGATTACAGGAGCACACCACCATGCCCAGCTAATTTTTTGTATTTTTAGTAGAAACGGGGTTTCACCATGTTAGCCTTGGTGAAACCATGGTCTGGTCTCGTACTCCTGACCTCCTGACCTCAGGTGATCTGCCCACCTTGGCCTCCCAAAGTGCTGGGATTACATGCATGAGCCACCGCGCCTGGCCCATTAATTAACTTTTTCATAAAATAATTTTGTGCACACTTTATGCTAACTGATTCCGTTATTGAACCCCGAAGAAGCTCAAGGTCTCGAGGGGAAAATACGCATGTGAAGGGATAAAGCAATTTTGGCCTTAAGCTGATGCTGTAGCAGGATGAGACTGTTGGGGGCCTTTTTGGGAGAAGGTGAATGTAATTTGCATGTGAGTGAAATGTAAATAATTTGTGATGGGGGCAAACTGGTGGTGGTTTTAAAATATGTCCAAAAGTTCTTTGATATTCCTCCCTTGAGGAGGTACAGGTTAATTTCCCTCCTCTTTGTAAGAAAGGGGAAGGGAGAGTATATGTGTTTATGTGTGTTTGTAGCATTTGCTTAATTTTGAAAAAAAAAAAAAAAAAAAAAAAAAAACACCTGGAAGAATAAAACAGAAACTCATAAAAGCAGTTATCTATGGGGTATAGGGATAGGTGGAAACAGAGTGGTGCAGATAGGGATGGGAGCAAGACTCTATTTAGAGCACACTGTTTACAAAGTTTTTATTTCTGAGCCATATAAATGTTACATGTATTCAAAAATAAAATTAAAAACGAAATGAAAATAAATTAAATACTAACAGAAACAACTAAACCTAAGTAAATAAGGAAATTGATAACCACCTCACAGAGAAAAGAAGATTGTTCCTTCAAATGACATTAGAACACAGTGCTAACATTAGAACACTGTACAGCCAGCCTTAGTTACTTAGTAAGTTGTTAATGTTGGTAGTGTTGTTATAATTCTGAAACTAGTTCATGTGTATTGTAGAAGAGAGAAAATGAATAAATGTACTGAAGTCTTTGGAAATTAGTGTTTTCACTGTAGGAAAGACACAAATATGAATGATAAGGAAGAACTCTATGGTATTGGATTTGAATTTGAGTTATCAGTGCTTCTAACTTATGATTTTTAAAAATCGACTTCCGAGCTTTAGCCACTGAAAGGTCCTAGACACAGTGGCACCTCAGTAGCAATATGCATGCCAGATCTTGATTTCTAAATATGATTCCCTCCTAAAAGGAACAAGGGCTTCCTAGCAAAATGGTTGAATCCAGGTCTGAGGAAACAGGCAAAATACAAGGTGAGCCTGAAACGTTTTGATGTGTCAGAAAGCAATAAATTGGGGCCATGCCTTTAAAAAGACACAGGAGCCAGCTTTAAGGGCGGGTCAAATTTGATACAACTGAGGATCAAAAACCGTAGTGACAGCAATGCATCATAGCACTTTGAATTAAAAAAACAAAAGATGGTTCTATAATGACAATAGGGAAAGCTGTTTTATTCCTGAAGAATGTCAGCTAATAACTATGATAAAATTAGAAAATCATCAATGTAACAATTGATTTAGGCACAGATCTTTAGTTGAAGCTAAAGCCACTGGATGAAGGATTATTTAGTAGCAGGATATTCACAAGGTTTCAAAAGATATTCTATAGATTACATATTAATTATAAAGGGGGAAATGTAACTTTCAATTAGTGGGATGTGGCATTATGTGTTCCCTGGTGTAGGCTGTAAAAGTATATATCACTTGGCCGGGCGTGGTGGCTCATGGCTGTAATCCTAGCACTTTGGGAGGCCAAGGCAGGTGGACTGCCTGAGCTAAGGAGTTCAAGACCAGCCTGGGCAACATGGTGAAATCTCATCGCTACTGAAAATACAAAAAATTCCCCAGGCGTGGTGGTGTGTGCCTGTAATCCAGCTACTTGGGAGACTGAGGCATGAGAATCATTTGAACCTGGAAAGCGGAGGTGGCAGTCTGCTGAGATCATGCCACTGCACTCCAGCCTGGGGGACAAAGCGAGACTCTGTCTCAAAAAAAAAAAAAGTATACATAACTTACGTAAAACTCTTGTCAAATGAGTATAATCTAAATCTGAACATGAGAAATAATTTTTACAATTCTAGAATGGGGACATTCTATGACACATTCTATAATAACTGGTCTGAACTCTTAAAGCCAATGCCATGAGAAACATACAGAGAGAGAGAGAGAGAATGGTTATAAATTTAAAGAGAATAAGGAGATCAAACAACCAAATACAATTCATGATCTTTGATTTGCTCCTAGATTAGTAAAAATACCTAAGACTTTTTGGGAGGACAACTGGAGAAATTTAAATATGAACACATTAGATGATACTGTATTGACAGTATTTATCTTAGATATAATAATGTGTTTTAAGAAAATCATCCTTATTCTTAGGAGATGCACATTCAGGTTTTAAAGCAAGAATCATGATGCTTTCAACTAATGTTCAAATGGTCTGGCAAAATAAGATACATACTATAGGTATACAGATAAAGCAAATATGACAAAATGTGGACAGCTGGTGAATCCAGCTGGAGGGTATATAAGATGTTCACTGTATTGTTCTTTCCATTTTTCTACAACTTCAGAAAATTTCAAATAAAAAACTGGGAGGGGAACAACACACACTGGGGCCTACTGGGGTGCAGAAGGAGGGAGAGCATCAGGATACATGGCTAATGCATACGGGCTTAATACCTAGGTGATGGGTTGATAGTTGTGGCAAACCACGATGGCACACCTTTACCCATGCAACACACCTGCATATCCTGCACATGCATCCCAGAACTTAAAATTAAATTAAATTAAATTAAAAAATAAATAAATAAAAAGCTGTTCATTGGACTTAGCAGAGGGGGAATCTGGCTACATTGGCCAGAGTGATTTCATTGGAATACTGGGAGCAAAAGCTGTAAGACAGTAGCTTGTAGAGTGAATGGATGGTGAGAAAACATAGCTAGGGAATACAGATTTTTCTTTCAGAAGGCACAGCTATGAAGGAGAGATCAGGAAGGGATAGTTTGGGGAAAAGGGTTTTTGTTGTTTTGATTTGTGTGTTATATGTATTTGTTAGTGTTTTCAGATTGGGAGAGACTTGACATGTTTTTATTGATGGAAAGGTGCAAACGGAGAGAAAGAGGCTGAAGATATGAATGAGCGGGGTGATTTCTGAGCCAGATCTCTGAAGGGGCAGGAGAGTTGACAGCGGGGGGCGAGAAGAAATGCATGGGTAGTGAATTAAGAAGCTGACTCTTCCATTGAGCTATGGGAGAAGGAGGCATGGACTGCGAAAAATAGTGGGCCTTCAGCACAGGATATGAGGAGAAAAGAGAGGACCAGCATAGGGCTTCTATTTTCTCTAGAAGTTAGGAAATAATGTTATCTGAGAGTGAGAAAGAAGAAGACAGGGGAAGGGAGTTAAGAATGGTGTGATTTTCGTATGTTTATTGTGGCACTATTCACAATAGCAAAGACTTGGAACCAACCCAAATATCCATCAATGATAGACTGGATTAAGAAAATGTGGCACATATACACCATGGAATACTATGCAGCCATAAAAAAGGATGAGTTCATGTCTTTTGTAGGGACATGGATGAAGCTGGAAACCATCATTCTCAGCAAACTATTGCAAGAACAGAAAACCAAACACCGCATGTTCTCACTCATAGATGGGAATTGAACAATGAGAACACTTGGACACAGGGTGGGGAACATCACACACCGGGGCCTGTTGTGGGGTGGGGGGAGTGGGGAGGGATAGCATTAGGAGATATACCTAATGTAAACGACGAGTTAATGGGTACAGCACACCAACATGGCACATGTATACATATGTAACAAACCTGCACAGTGTGCACATGTACCCTAGAACTTAAAGTATAATAGTAAAAAGAAAAACTCATACTCCTCCATCAGCACTACCCACCCCTCCCCACCAAAAAAAAAAGAGAATGGTGTGATTTTGAAATAAGTATTATGGAAAACTGGAAAGATACCTGGCTAAGATCATGAGAAAGATTTCTTAGCAGCATCCAATTGAGATAAAAGACTGACTTTGAAGTGGAAAATCCACATTTGTGTATTTTCCCTAGCAAATTCAAAATCTTGCAGCAGCCCATTGAATAACAGGGAAGGTAGTCAGCCTGATAAGGATTTGGTTTTTCCTGTAAGAGTGCAAGAGAATAATAAAGGGGAAAGGAAGTTGAGAATACTGGCAACTGACTGGCTGAAATAAGGAATGATACAAAAGAAAGTGAAGATAGAAAGAGGTTGATAATTTTGGAGAAAATGGCAGAACCTAAAGCAGTTGTTCCCAACCTTTGTTATAAATCAGGATCACCTGGGGAGCTTTAAAAAAAACCCAGCGGTGCCTGAGCTCCACTCTAGACCTAATGAATCAGAATCTCAAGGTGTGGATCTAAGCCATTTAAGTGTTTAAAATCTCAAAAAGTGATTTTTGATATGGGTCCACTACCTTCATGTGCAGAAAATAGGTGTACTCTAGGAATAAGGGAGTGAGATGGTTGAAAGATAGGAGGTTAAAAGAAAAACAAACTTCTTCGCCAGTAGCACTCCCACAAGCATGATGAATGTTCCCAAAAACCCACTAGACTTTCTGTAAAAAGTGTGGCAAGCACCAACTCCACAAAGTGACACAGTACAAGAAGGGCAAGGATTCTCTGTATGACTAGAGAAAGCAGCATGATGACAGGAAGCAGAGTGGCTATGGTGGGCAGACTAAGTCAATTTTCTGGAAAAAAAGACTAAAACGATCAAGAAGATTGTGCTGAGGCCTTGAGTGCATTGAACCCAGCTGCAGATCTAAGAGAACGCTGGCAACTAAGAGATGCAAGCCTCTTGAACTGGCTTGAGATATGAAGAGAAAGGGCCAAGCAATCCAGTTCTCAGTGTCATCTTTTGTTTTATTATGAAGACAATAAAATATTGAGTTTATGTTAAAAAAATAAAAGACAGGAGGTTGAATTTCAGAAGTCTATCAGTTCTTGGTAATAAGATCCAAAATAAGGGAGTGGGTAACTAGAGTAAAGGTTAAAATAATAAGAATTTAAGAGGTCAAAAAGCTGTAAGTCTAAGATCTCAGATGGGTCACCCATGAGGACAGTATTACAGGATGATGATGCACCTGAGCAAGGAGGGACAACCGATGATCTAAGTGCCAGTGCCAATAATGCGTATGAGGATGTGGCTATGTAGGAAGTGAGCAAGTGGAGGTGGGCAGGGGAGATGGGTGTGGTGAGGTGGAGATGACAATGGCATTTTAGGATGTATGAGCATAGTGAGAAGCAGAAATGTTTATACAATAATGGTGCTGAAAGAAACGTTTTTTTTTAATTTATTTTATTTTATTTTTTTATGTCATTTTTGGGTTTTATTTCTCAATTTTATTTCAAGAAAAAATATGGAGACCATAAAGCCATCTTCAAGTACCAGAGGTTTGTCATGTATTAATAAAACGGGGGCGGTATTTTGTGCATAAGATATATCTCCAATTTTAAGTATTTTGTTCTAACTTAGACTATTTATTTCTGGAAGTACGGCCACCATGGTAGATGTCTTTAAATGTATGAAGAGCTGTCTTGTTGTTTTTTGTTTGCTTGTTTTTTGTTGCTGTTGTTTTGAGATGGAGTTTCACTCTTGTTGCACAGACCAGAGTGCAATGCGTGATCTCGGCTCACTGCAACTTCCGCCTCTCAGGTTCCAGTGATTCTTCTGTCTCAGCCTCCCAAGTAGCTGGGATTACAGGTGCGCACCACCACGCCCGACTAACTTTTTATATTTTTTAGTAGAAACGGGGTTTCGCCACGTTGGCCAGGCTGGTCTCGAACTCCTGACCTCAGATAATCTGCCTGCCTCGGGCTCCCAAAGTGCTGGGATTACAGGTGTGAGCCACTGCGCCTGGCCAGAGCACTCTGGAGGCTGGAAGTTGAAGATCGAGGCACCAGCAGGTTTGGTGTCTGGTGAGGGCCTGGTCTTTACTTCCAAGATGGAGCCTTGTTGTTGCATCTCCTGGAGGGGGCAAAGCTTACACAGGTATGGAGGGATATTTCAATATTTCAGTGTAGGTTCTTTCTATTTTCCCTAAGTGTCGGCCAGTCCCAAGTTCCATGGCCAAAATGTGAAGACATGTTTTGATTCCTGGATTGGAGTTCTTTCCACCACAGCTGTCACCTGTGTACTTCTCAAAGTGTGGGCCGCAGATCAACCGAAAGAAACGTTTTTAAGCAGACCAGTAAAACAACAGATCAGTAACTGAGAATAACCTCTGCATGCACTAAAAGAATGAGTTACATCTGTGATTATCCTATTTCAAACCTGAATTTCTACTAGAAAAAACTTATATGAATCTGGCTTCTGAGATAGACCATTAAATTGAAAAGAAAAGAAGAATGAGGAGAGAGAGGCAAGGAAGGGAAAGTGCAGGTCATTTGCCTGATTGCCCTTGAATGCATTCTCTGTCCTTCCCCTTCTCTGTTGAGTGTTGTAGGTTCCCTTTCTAGTTCTCTTCTGGGTAGGTTTGCAATGGGAAGAGCTGGCAGAAGAGCTGGAGGCAGCAGAAGAGGGGAAGCCAAGGTCATGGTCCTCTCACTGTCTCAGATGAGGATCTGGTAGTTGGTGGTGGCTTCAGCTCCTTCCAGGCAGCCCTCTCTGTGGTTCTACCTCTAGCTTCCACGCCCTTGCAACGGCTGCTTTTCTCATTTTCCTTCTAGCCAAAGGCATGATTGGTAGCAGCTTCCTGCAGTTGGTAATTTCTGTGTTGTTTCATCCCTTTAGGCTTTGCAGCTCTTTCAACACCTATGTAACCATTCCTTGTATTAAATTCCAACTATTTATTCCATCTGTGTCTGTTTTCCTGACATAGGAATCACCTTTGATTGAAATAATTTGGATCAGAGGTGATAGGGGCCTGAACCAGAACACCAGTAATGGAAATGGAAAGGGAAAAAATGAATTCAAGAGACATTTCAAAGGTAAAATCAGCAGGGCCTCAGTACCTGACTGGATGTAGCATCAGGTGAGGAAAAAGAAATGAGGTGATATAAAATTCTGACTTAGGGCAGACCAAGGAAGGCAGACTAGGAAGACACAGGAGGAAGAGAAGGCATTAGGGAGGCATGGTACATGTTGAGGCTGAAGTACCTCAATGTAGAAACATTTTTAAAACAAAAAGTTCCTTAAAAGACAAAGGAATCTCTTCTTCAAAAAGTAGAATTATGAACAATATGGTAGACATTCATGATCATGGTCTGTAACTCACATGGTTAAAAACAAAACATACTAGAAACAGCAGTTTGAATGAATATCATGGTTAATTCTATTTTTTTCCCATTTTGTTTTATAAACAGCACATACCTCCATTAGATGTGACACCACTACTTGATAAAAGATCTTCATTATTTGATTCACAAGCTTTTGATTCCATATTAAATATTGCCACTTCTTCTTAGAGATCTTGAAGTATGAACGGTTCCCTCTTTGGTTCTTTTGGTTCCTGTCTATGAAAGACAGAGATACAATCTTTATTAACAAGGTACTATGTGAAAAAAGTTCACAGAAGAACAGGAACTGACTTTTTAAGATTGAAATTTAGTAATAATTTATTCTCCAGAAAAATAATTATTTATACAGAAATACATTATATTACATAAAATTAATAAGTGAATACAATCTTATGGTGAAAATTATTGATTTTAATGGCCAAGTACATTATTAAAGACAACCTGAAAATAAGAATCTAATTATTGTAGAGGTTTCTCATAAGGTTACACCATCAAATAATGGAAGAAAATATCTCCTTAGCAAAAACCACAAATCATCAAAATAGAAGTCACTAATAAAAGTTGAAGAACTTCTTTGATGTCAAATAGTGCTCACAATTTTCATTTAAGCTAAGAGGAGAATTCTAAATGTGGAGAACAATGGTAGTGGTCTGATTTCAAATCTTCCTCACATCCTCCCAAATAACCATAAAATCAACCAGGCACTCCACACCCCTAGCATCACTGGAAGACAGAGAGTACCACAACCTTCAAATAATCTGCAAGTAGAGGGAAAAGCTTTTTCCAAAACAATTCCCACAGCCCACCTACCAACACTACAAGCCTAGGGGTACAGAAAATGGGAGGGAAGAGGTAAGCAAAAGACAGAAAAAGTACAGATAAATTCACCCCCAGAGGTGAAAAAGTAAAGGCCAAAATATTAAGCACAGGTTGGAACCTGATAGTCCATAGCCCTGACAATGGGGTAAGGGTTTGAAGAAGTAGCGGCCTCAGAGAAGCAGTGTTTCTTGGGGTGAATGAGATACAGAGAGAAAAAATGGTCTCCCCTAGGGACATGGCAGTCAAGGGAAATAAGGAAATGAGAAACACTAAGGAACCAGCAGAAACAAAACAGAAGCTAGATATACCACCCTTCTTCCACCCTTCCCACCCAACACCACTACCCATAAAGAAACTGCATGGCAGAAGGCAGTCTCAAAGTAGGAACCTTGTCCACAAAATGAATAGGAATAGATAAAAGCAGACTACATCACTTCAAAATGTCAGAAAACATGAATACAATCTTTTCTGCTGATGAAAAGTCTCTCCCACAAACAACAAACATGAAGCCAAAGAAAACTGACACATAATACTCCAAACTGAACCTAGTAGGCTCAAACAAGAATTTAGGGGTATGAAAAATCACACCTGAATTAGAAATGTAAAGCCAAAGAATAAAAATGGACAAGAAACAAAACAAGCAAACAAACAAACAGGAAGAGATGAAATGAGAGTTGATTAAAGTTAGGAAAGATGGAGAAATAAAAAACAAAATTATATCAGAAATACAGACTGAATCACAAAGTACACAAGCAATGACAGGTTGTAATAAAAATTTAATAAAGGCACTGAAGAAAATCAGGAAAGCCACCATGAGAATAAAAAATAAAATAAAGAAGTAAAAAGGGTGAGAGCCGGGTGTGGTGGCTCACGCCTGTAATCCCAGCACTTAGAGATGCAGAAGCAGGAGGATAGCTTGAACCCTGGAGTTCAAGACCTGCCTGGGCAACAGGGCAAGACGGCATTCTCCACAAAAAGGAAGAAAAGAAGACCAAAAAAAAGAGTGAGAGAGGACTGAAATTGAAGACACGTAAATGAGGTTGAATATAATATAACTGGGTTTCCTAAAGGAAAAACATGAAACAGAACTATTATTTAAAACTATAATCCAAGAAAATTTTCTAGAAATAAAGACCTGAATCTACACATTTTCCATATCAGGGAAAAGTGATCAAGAATGATAAACTCTGAGACATACACTAGTAATACAATATTAAGACTTTAAAGATAATGAAAAAATCTTCAGTGCCTCCAGGCAAAAAAGATGAAATAATTTACAAAGGCAAGAAGATTAGACTGGCACCAGGTTATTAAAAAACAATACACACAGTAAGGCAAGAGTGTAGTAGTACTTTCAAGAAGGGAAAGAAAGGACAAACCAAGGATATTACAGCCAGCCAAGATGTCCTTCAAAAGGTTTGAAGACACAAAAAAGCAGTTTTGACTGTACCAGGACACTGTGCCATGTGCCTCTGCTGAGGATTCTACTAGAGAAGATGAGCCTCATTCACCCAAAAGACCACTGTAAAATGTGGCAGTGTCTACAACTGGTGAAGATCTTCAAGGTTTTGTGTAGGTTCTAAATTTTTAAAAGTAAATTTGGAAAAAAGGATAAAGACAAACATTTAAAAAACAAGACTGGGAAAACTGCAAGGGGACTAATGGTGAATATTTAAATATTCAATTATAGAGTTGAGAAAAACAAAGGTGAGGTAATGGCACTGAATAGTGATATAAATATTATGTGCATGACAAAGGAGAATAAATGTAACTAAAAACGGAAGGAAGAGGGAGAAAAGCGGAAAGTAAAAGACCATTGACTGTTATAAATGGAATAGACAGTAGTCAAACGACACCACTTAAAACTGAGAAAAAGTAAAAGGTCAAGTAAGAAAAAGGGGGTTTAAAAGTGCACTATAAAAAGCATAAGTACAAAAGTAACCACTAGAGTAAAAATACAAACCTTCTTACATGACAAAGAATTTTAAAGGGAAACATAAAGAAGAAACACCAAATAAAGAAACTCTAGCAAATATAGCACATTCAGTAATTACACTCACAATATAATGATGTGAAAAAAATACTACAGAATTTAGACCAAACAGTCATGTTGATAAAAGTAAGAGGACTTAACTTGCCTATTGGAAGAAAAGGATTTTCAAATTGACTTTTAAAAAAACAACTCTGCTAAGTACAAAAAAGTATGCCTAAAAATACACACAGAGATTCAAAAAGACTAAAAATAAAAAGATGAATAAAAATTTGCCAGGCAAATGAAAACAAGAAGAAAGCACGGGTTAAAATCCTAATACCAGACTAAGTTGTCTTCAAGCCAGAGAGCATTAACTAAAACAAAGTGCAGTGCACTTGAAGTTAAAAGCCACATTGCACAATAAAGATATGTACCATATAACACAGCAACCACTTGGATAAAGCATAAATCCACAGAAGATACGGTAAGAACTGCAAACACACTAATAATGGGAGGCTTTAACAGACAATTAGTATGAAATAGGCCAAGTGGACAAAAAATAAGTAGAGATATAAAAGATTTAGAAGAACTAATCACTAAGGTAGACCTTTTGGCTATATATTAAACACTATACTTTGATAACAGACAATATACTTTCCTCTCCAAGGGCACATGACACATTCACAAAAATCAGTCATATTCTAGGGCACAAATAAAAGATCAGTAGGTTCCATAAAGTAGAAATGTTACAAACAACACCTTCTGGTCACAGTATAATAAAGCTAAAAATTAAAATCAAAATCTCCAAATTAAAAAGGTCTTTCCACCTGGAAATTAAAAGGCCTTCTATTAAACAACTCTTGTGTGATAAGGGAAATACAAGCTGAAATTAAATAATTTCTGAAAAGTAATAATGAAAATAGTACATATCAATCTGTGGCATACATTAAAATAGTAAAAAGATGAAAATTCCCAGCCCTGGACACCTATATCAATAAAAATGAAATAATAAAAGTAAATTAATTAAGTCTCTAACACAAAAACATAGAAAAATGGGTGAACTAAAATAAAGCACAAGTAGGAAATAATAAAATGCAAAAGCAGAAATTAAGATAGAAAAAAGAAAAACAATTAGTCAAATTCGTGAATCAAAATCTTGATTCTTTAAAAAACAAAACAAAATAGTGAGGACCACTAAAGTGATGGGAAGAGGAAGATCATGTAACACACTGCTTATCATTTTTACATTAATTCATGATTGTAAGCATAAAGTGTTTAAAAATTTTAAAAAACTCTGAGCTTAACAGTTTTTATTAAACGGAATTCATTTTTATTTCACTCACATTTTCTTCCTTTTGATTACTGAGATGCCACCTGTCAAAACTACAATTGATGATAGAACATATCTACCTTAATATGTTTCGTGCTATCGTTTTTTAGGAAGTAAGTAGTAGGTAGGGAGATATTCCATAAAGAATTATAACAAATAGAATGTTAGTCAAGATTGCTAGGCAATTTAAATGTTCTAAATAGAAGAGATGTTACTTGAGGAAAAAAAAATCTTGCCTATTGAAAGAAAAGGATTTTCAAAAAACGACTCTATGCTGTGTACAAGAAGCATACAAGAAGCATTCTCATTTAAACGAGTTTCACTGTGAATGTTTGTTGTATAACTTTACTGATACACTAACATGATACATTTTGGGATTCTTCAGGATAATGAATGACACTAAGAAAGTTCAAATTGCTGAGTAATATTATCATTAATTAGAGATCAATCAGAAGCATAAAGGAATGAGTAGGACAGGTATAGAACCACAACCAAATACTGGCAAATCATATAGTAATTCACTGTCAAAGACTTTAGTATTAAGCAGGAAACAGAATCTAAGATCAAGGTAAGCAGAACTGAAACTAGGAGTTAGAGAGTAAAGAAGAAAGAGGAAGGTTTGGCTTTAGAATATTCTGATGTGGAAACCACACTTGTCTACTTCGACGTAAGATGATGAATACTTGCGCTATTCATCATAACTCATTATGAATGCTTGTGTTATTCATAACAGGCTGTCGGAAAGCAGAAGTCCTTCAAAGGGGAATTTTTTTCTTAGAAAATTAGTAGTTTACAGAAGACAGCATAGGTTTATTCACTTAAACAAGAGTTTTTTGTTTTTTTAATTTTTAATTTAAAAATTTAATTATTATTATTTTTTACTGCTCCTTGTGCAGCAGGGCTACCCCATAAGCAGTGTGCCCAGAGTAGTCAGGAGTTTCACTTCTTTATATATATTTTATTATTATTATACTTTAAGTTCTAGGGTACATGTGCACAAAGTGCAGGTTTGTTACATATGTACACATGTGCCATGTTGGTGAGCTGCACCCATTAACTTGTCATTTACATTAGGTATATCTCCTAATGCTATCCCTCCCCGCTCCCCTCACCCCACAACAGGCCCCAATGTGTGATGTTCCCCTTCCTGTGTCCATGTGTTCTCATTGTTCAATCCCCACCTACAAGTGAGAACATACGGTGTTTGGTTTTTTGTCCTTGCGATAGTTTGCTGAGAATGATGGTTTCCAGCTTCATCCATGTCCCTACAAAGGACATGAACTCATCATTTTTTATGGCTGCATAGTATTCCATAGTGTATATGTGCCACATTTTCTTAATCCAGTCTATCATTGTTGGACATTTGGGTTGGTTCCAAGTCTTTGCTATTGTGAATAGTGCCGCAATAAAAATACGTGTGCATGTGTCTTTATAGCAGCATGATTTATAATCCTTTGGGTATATACCCAGTAATGGGATGGCTGGGTCAAATGGTATTTCTAGATCTAGATCCCTGAGGAATCGCCACACTGTCTTCCACAATGGTTGAACTAGTTTACAGTCCCACCAACAGTGTCAAAGTGTTCCTATTTCTCCACATCCTCTCCAGCACCTGTTGTTTCCTGACTTTTTAATGATCACCATTCCAACTGGTGTGAGATGGTATCTCATTGTGGTTTTGATTTGCATTTCTCTGATGGCCAGTGATGATGAGCATTTTTTCATGTGTCTTTTGGCTGCATAAATGTCTTCTTTTGAGAAGTGTCTGTTCATATCCTTTGATATGGGGTTTTTGATGGGGTTTAAACAAGAATTTTAAAACAACCATTTATTTGTAAAGAGGATGCTTAGTACCTCAGTTGCCAATGCTGGTAGTTATTTTGTGTGTGTATTTTAGAGTAATGAAAATCTGCATTTAAATAATATTTGTAATTCATTTTCACTATTTTAGACTGATCATATATCCTCAATTTGGTCAAGTCATCAGTGTTTCTCTACTTTTGTGACACTATAGGAATTGAAATATTTTTCCTATTTTCAGGCGTAAAGCTTATGAAATGATTAAAGATTTCTAGAAAAAGCAAGGTTTTTTGCTTCAATAAATCATAAAATTATTTAAAAAAAACTGCACTTGGTTGAATTGGGGATCATAACATGAACTTACATGTGTTTATTTTAAATATCTGAGTAAAATACAGAGGTGAGATCTTGGCCTCTTCTGATATGCCAAAGGTCTATTATGAACAGTTCTGCCTGATTTAAAATTATGAACAGGTTCACATTAAAAGGAGCCTTACATTTCTTAAAAGTAGTATCTAGGCCTGGCATGGTGGCTCACACCTGTAATCCCAGCACTTTGGGAGGCCGTGGTGGGCGGATCACATGGTCAGGAGATAGAGACCACCCTGGCTAACACGGTGAAACCCCGTCTCTACTAAAAATACAAAAAATTAGCTGGGCGTGGTGGTGGGCACCTGTATTCCCAGCTATTCGGGAGGCTGAGGCAGGAGAATGGCGTGAACCCGGGAGGTGGAGCTTGCAGTGAGCAGAGATCATGCCACTGCACTCCAGCCTGGGTGACAGAGCGAGACTCTGTCTCAAAAAAAATAAATAAAAATAAATGAAAATAAAAATAAAAAGTAATATCTATGTAACTATTCTACTCTAGTTATTTGATTGGAATGTTGCCAAAAAAAAAAGGTCTAAGAAACCACAGAACACAAAGAGAGGACTTTTGGAGGAAAATTCCCTAAAGCCTTAGGCTTTGTTATATAGTTGAGATAAAGCATTTAAAAGTATCTCCTGGGTTCTGACTCCTGCTCCTTGGATTCGAAAGGCCCTGGTGGATGTGCACTCATACTTTTCCTAGTGTGAATAATCCTCACCTTGATTTCTTTTTGTATGGCTACTACTTAAGACAGACCTCTCCTGTGACTATCATAGAATGAATAACTGATTTAGAATCCCTTTTTTTTTTTTTTTTTTGAGACAGAGACTTGCTCTGTCACCCAGGCTGGAGAGCAGTGGCACGATCTCGGCTCACTGCAACCTCCACCTCCCAGGTTCAAGCAATTCTCCCACCTCAGCCTCCTGAGTAGCTGGGATTACAGGCGTGTGGCACCGTGCCCAACTAATTTTTGTATTTTTAGTAGAGATGGGGTTTCACCATGTTGGCCAGGGTGGTCTTGAACTCCTGGCCTCAAGTGATCCACCCGCCTCAGCCTCCAAAAGTGCTAGGATTACAGGCATGAGCCACCATGCCTGGCCCAAGTTCTATTTTGATTGGGTACAAATGACTTCTGATGTATGTTCTATTTAGATTCCTGGATTATTCAACTGACTCAGGCTCCTAGGTTGATGAACCACCCTACCTTCCACAGAAACCTGAGACTGGGGATCTTACAGAACTGACCTGTATTCTTCTAGAACCAGTCTGCAGGTATGTTTTTCTTAGGAAATTCTGAGGTACCTCAGGACTGATTCAAATAAACATATCTGGGCTGGTACAATCTCAGAAACACAATAAGGAGAACCATTCATGTTGAACAGTATTGTACTACCTGAATTGCTGTTAGCTGCTTATTAACTTCACATGCTCTCAGTGTCTGTTTTCTCAATCACACTCTTTCAAGTCTCTGGATGTTGTAATTCTAGCTCTGTGATCTACTAGCTGTGCCACCTTGAGAACAATATTTAACCTCTGTATGACTATATGAGGGAGATAAAAAGTATACAGCTTAAAAGGTAAGAGTATATACCTCAAAAGAATAAGAGTTAACTGAGATAACTCATGTGCAGGCCTTCCTACACAGTAACTGCAGGCCTTCCTACATAGTAACTGCCTCAACACATACAAAGTACCAAATAATTGGATAGCAATAACATGAATAACAATACTATCTGGCAGGGCACAGTGGCTCATGCCTGTAATTGCAACACTTTGGGAAGCCAAGGTGGGCGGATCACTTGAGCCCAGGAGTTAGAGACCAGCCTGGTCAACAGAGTGAGACTCTGTCTTTACAAAAAATGAAAAAATTAGCCGGGCATGGTGGTACTTGCCTGTAGTCCCAGCTATGTGGAAGGGTGAGGTGGGAGGATCCCTTGAGCCCAAGAGTTCAAGGCTGTAATGAGCCATGATCACCACTGCACTCCAGCCTGGGTGACAGAGCAAGACTCCATCTCAAAAAAACAAAAACCAAAAAAGCACCCTAAAATCCCAATACTATCTTTATAACTTAAGCAGTGTATGTAAACTAACTCATTTTCCCATAATAAAGAGCAATATTAACTTTCATATAGGCCCACTAACAAAAGAAAGTGGGTTTAATCTGCATTGACTAAACACAGGGACTATTATAATGTAATATGGAATTAAGCTACTTACGATCACATTTCACCCATACATAATACCATCTAGCAGGGAGGCAATATGGAAGATGCACAGAACTTGGAATCAGGAAACAATTCTGTCATCGGTTAACTGTGAGAGCATGGGCAGACCTTTTCATATCTCTGAGTCTCAATTTCCATCCTTACTAAATGAAATTACAGTTGTGTTTTTCAAACCCTTCTTAAGCAGTGGAAATGTTTCTTTAAATCTTCTGAGCCCCACACACCCTCCTCTCTGCCCCAGAGACACGTCTATGGAACACAGAGGGCTCCACTGAACATAGTCTGAAAACCACAAAGATAAAGCTCTTGCAGCTTTTATATTGTAGGCCTACGATATATTTATATTCTGGCCTAGGCATCCATCAAGTTCAAGGCTTCAGGTTTTCTAAAATAAATCAGATATAGATACAGATAAAATAGTGTATCAGTTGTATATGTTCACAATTCTTAAATATAACTAGAAGTAAAACAAAAGTTACCTTAACTTCTGGATATTCTTATTTTCACTTATTCTATTAATACCTGAAAAAACAAAATATTTAAAATCTGCTCATTTATATATATTTCATTAACTGAAATTTATTATTTCAGAAGTTCAATTTACAAATTCATGTTCATCACTTAAGACACTGACAATATGTAAAACACACATATAACAATGGCAACAAGAAGTGTTATTTTTTCCTTTTATGTGAAAGTACATTTTAATAGCCTACAGCAAGCCAGGCATGGTGGCTAATACCTGTAATCCCAACACTTTGGGAGGTTGAGGTAGGAAGACTGCTTGAGGCCAGGAGTTTGAGATCAGCCTAGGCCACATAGTAAGACCTTGCCTCTACAAAAAAATTTTTAAAAAATAGCCTATAGTGGCCGGGCATGGTGGCTCATGCCTGTTATCCCAGTATTTTGGGAAGCTGAGGTGGGGGCATCACTTGAGGCCAGGAATTCGAAACCAACATGGGGAAACCCCATCTCTCCTAAAAATACAAAAATTAGCTGGGCATGGTGGCATGTGCCTGTAATCCCAGCTACTTGGGAGGCTGAGGCAGGAGAATTGCTTGAACATGGGAGGCAGACATTGCAATGAGCCGAGATCGTGCCACTACACTCCAGCCTGGGTGACAGAATGAGACTCCATCTCAAAGAAAAAAAAAAATAGCCTATAGCACTTATCTAAATCATGTTTTTACAACAAAATGTGTTTAATTATACGCTCTCTATTGGCCCAATTCTAATTTTACTGGCACAGATCTCATTGGCACCATCAAGATAATGTAGCAAGTAAACCTACAGGCACATATGACCTAATATCAATATTCTCAGACCTGACCTTTCTCCAGGTACAGTCCAAACTGACTTAAATAGACCAGCTAAATATCTTCTGACCATTTTAACTGCTCTTCACTGTTTGGAAATGCTTTTGACCAGGCAACATCACTTGTGCTTGGTTAGAGAAGTAATTGGGTAGAGAAACTTCTGTCTGGTGAGTCAAAACAGGTCTATATATTTTAAGCAGGTGTACCGAAATGATAAACAACCAAGATTTTTGGAATATCTCGGTGGAATGTAAGCAGTTTTTCCACATTTAAAAAAATGAATGAGCCTGTAATCCCAGCACTTTGGGAGGCCAAGGAGGGATAATTGCTTGAGCTCAGGAGTTTGAGACCAGCCTGGACAATATAGTGAGATCCTGTCTCTACAAAAAATTTTAAAAATTAGCTGGGTATGGTGGTCCATACCTGTAGTCCCAGCTCCTCAGGAGGCCGAGGTGGGAGTATAACCTCAGCCCAGGAGGTTGAGGCTGCAGTGAACTGTGATCACACCACTGCACTCCAGCTTGGGCAACAGAGTGAGACCTTGTCTCAAAAAAAAAAGGAAAAGAAAAAAATGAATATATTCTATGTGCAGAATTCAGACTAATGAATGGAAGTAAAGAGAGGTAGAGTTTAGTTCAAGGTGGGGATGGATTTTCTAAAGACTAGAGCATCCTGAATATATATGTGGAGGGCTTCCTTGAGAGGTATTGAAGATAAGAATGGGTGAGCACTTGTTGAAATGGCAACTGCCACTGGTATTCTTTCTTGGGTAGAGTGTTGGACTAGAAAAATCTCTAAAATCTTCTCCGATTTGGACATTCTATGATTTCCCATGGAAAACATCCAACAAAAAGCTGACCTAAAATATGATGACTTCTCACAGGTGATGTCAGTCAACAGCAAAGCCAGATAGGAAAAATTCTACTGCTTCCAGCAAGTTTCATGCTATTTTGTTAAAAATGTTTGGCTCTAGATAAATTAGAATAGTTTTTACTTTTCTTTTTTCTTTCTTTCTTTTTTTTGAGACAGGGTCTCACTTTGTCACCCAGGCTGCGGCAGTGCAGTGGTGGCTCAAGCAATCCTTCCACCTCGGCCCCCTAAGTAGCTGGGACTACAGCCGCACACCACCATGCCTGGCTAATTTTTAGTAGAGACAGGGTTTTGCCATGTTGCCCAGGCTGGTCTTGAACTCCTGAACTCAAGGGATCTGTCTGTCCCAGCCTCCCAAAGTGCTAGGACAGGGATAAGCCACCATTCCCAGCTAAGTTTTTTCCTTTAACATTTCTGCATATATGTTTACAGTCGTATTAAATTCATCTTATCCCAAATCTGCTCTTTTCATCTCCTCACTAAACCTTCTTTCTTGGGTGTTTCAAATATCTTCATCAATTCAAATTCCATATCCAATTAATCACCATATTCTGTTAAGTTTAAATCTCTAATATCTTCTAACTCAGTAAAGAAGACTTAGGTGGGGTCACAAGTCATAAGGACAGAATTCTTGAATATGCAACTTAGTTCATTTTACTCCCATTATATTTTTATGCTTTCGTCAGCTCTTGACAGGCCTAATACAAAGTATCTCAAAATGATCTTTCTAGCTTTCGTTTCTTAAAATCATTAGAAGTTTCCTATAAAACCACACCCATCTTGCTGTCTTGCTCAAAGACTAAGGTTTGAACTAAGACTAGCACTCTTAGGCTTGACCTTTAGATCTGGCCTAACCCACGTACCAGTTCATTCTCTGGCCACTCCCCTGACATATATTGTGCCCCAGTAGATGTCTTACTTGCTGTGCCCTCAGTGGGTCATGCTCTTTTAGGACTCTGCTTTTATTTGTACTGTTCTTTTTGTCTCTCCTTACCCTCCTGGCAAAAACCTCTCCAGTTTGGCTTTTAGGGATATTACTGGTGGCAATGCACATTGATCCAGTTTTAAATTTCAACATTCTAATAAGAAAAAAAGAAAACCACCCAATGTCTCTGAAAAAATAATGCAGAGGACTACATTTGGAGGACATGCTCCCCTTACTCTTCCCGTATCAAAAGTGGCAAGCTTCAACTAAAGAATTCATGCATACAAAGCACTTAGCACATGGCCTGATGCATGTAGCAAGCCTTTGATAACTATTAATTACTGTTGCTGGCATTTAGATAGTTTACAATATGTTATTGCTATGAATATAGTATTTCTATAAATACTAGAAATAGAGCTGTTTAAAATCAAGACCAATCAAGTTTCCACCCTCATGAATTTATATTCCAACGGGGAAAGAAAGGGATTAAGGGGAAAAAAAATCACAAATATAATTTTGGAGAGTTGTCAAGTACAATAAAGAAAATAACAATGGATAGTGGTATAAAGAGAGATGGAGTTGAGACTCCTCATATGGTTTGGCTGTGTCCCCACCCAAATCTAAACTGGAACAGTATCTCCCAGAATTCCCACATGCGTGGGAGGGACCCAGGATGAGGTAATTGAATCATGGAGGCCGGTCTTTCCCATGCTATTCTTGTGATAGTGAATAAGTTTCATGAGATCCGATGGGGTTATCAGGGGTTTCCACTTTTGCTTCTTCATTTTCTCTTGCTGTTGCCATGTAAGAAGTGCCTTTCGCCTCCGCCATGATTCTGAGGCCTCCCCAGCCATGTGGAACTGTAAGTCCAATTAAACCTCTTTTTCTTCTTCTCAGTATGTCTTTAACAGCAGCATGAAAACAGACTAATACAGTAAATTGGTACCAGTAGTGTGGGGAATTGCTGAAAAGATACCCGAAAATGTGGACGCGACTTTGCAACTGGGTAGCAGGCAGAGGTTGGAACAGTTTGGAGGGCTCACATGAAGACAGGAAAATGTGAACTTCCTAGAGAATTGTTGAATGGCTTTGCCCAAGATGCCAATAATGATATGGACAATAAGGTCCAGGCTGAGGCGGTCTCAGATGGAGATGAGGAACTTGTTGAGAACTAGAGTAAAGGTCACACTTGCTATGCTTTAGCAAAGAGACTGGTAGCATTTTGCCCCTTCCCTAAAGATCTGTGGAACTCTGATCTTGAGAGAGATGATTTAGGGTATCTGGCAGGATAAATTTCTAAGCAGCAAACCATTAGAGAGGTGACCTGGGTACTGTTAAAGCCAGTCAGTTTTATAAGGGAAGCAGAGCACAAAAGTTTGGAAAATTTGCAGCCTGACTATGTGATAGAAAAGAAAAATCCATTTTCTGGGGAGAAATTCAAGCCGGCTGCAGAAATTTGCATAAGTAGCAAGGAGTCTGTGGGCGGCAAGCCATCCAGGTGCCGAGGCAAGAGACCGAGGGCACGAGCTGTTCCAGTATAATAAAATATATAAAATAATAAGGATAGTTATACTAGATATAGATCTTAGATATGATTATATATGAATATCATTAATCATTAGCTTGTAGCAATTATTCTTTATTCCAATATTGTAATAATCCTCACTCTACAATCATAACCTAGGAAAAACCAGGCCATACAGAGATAGGAGCTGAGGGGACATAGTGAGAAGTGACCAGAAGACGAGTGCGAGCCTTCTGTTATGCCCGGACAGGGCCACCAGAGGGCTCCTTGGTCTAGCAGTAACGCCAGTGTCTGGGAAGACGCCCATTGCCAAGCGGACTGTGGTCTAGTGGTAGCGTCAGTGTCAAGGAAAAATACCCGCTACTTAGCAGACCGGGAAAGGGAGTCTCCATTTCCCCGGGGGAGTTTAGAGAAGACTCTACTCTTCCACCTCTTGTGGAGGGCCTGAAAGGCCTGCCTGCAGTTATCCAGAGGCCTAACCGTCTCCCTGTGATGCTGTCCTTCAGTGGTCACGCTCCTAGTCTGCCTTCATCTTCCATCCTGTACACCTGGCTCTGCCTTTTAGATAGCAGTAGTAAATTAGTGAAAGTACTAAAAGTCTCTGATAAGGAGAAATAATGGCATAAGCTGTCTCCTGTCTCTCTCTCTCCTCTCTCTCTCTGCCTCGGCTGCCAGGCAGGGAACGGCCCCCCATGTGACCTTACCTATCATTGGAGATGGCTCACACTCCTTACCCTGCCCCTTTTCTTGTATCAAATAAATATCAGTGCAGACTGGCATTTGGGGCCACTACCGGTCTCTGTGTCTTGGTGGTAGTGGTCCCCTGGGCCCAGCTGTCTTTTATCTCTTTGTCTTGTGTTTTTATTTCTACACTCTCTCATCTCTGCACACAGGGAGAAAACCCACCGACCCTGTGGGACTGGACCCTACAGAGTCTAATGTTAATCCCCAAGACCATGGGAAAATGTCTCCAGGCCATGTCAGAGACCTTCATGGCAGCCCATCCAACACAGGCCCAGAGGCCCAGGAGAAAAAAAGTGGTTTCGTGGGCTGAGCCCAGGGTCCCTGTGCTGTGTGCAGCCTAGGGACTTCATGCCCTGTGTCCCAGCTGCTCCAGTCATGGCTGAAAAGGGCCAATATGCAGCTCGGGCTGTGGCTTCAGAGACTGGAAACTCCAAGCCTTGGCAGCTTCCATGTGGTGTTAAGCCTGCAGGTGCATAGGCCTCAAGAATTGAGGTTTGGGAACCTCTGCCTAGATTTCAGAAGATGTATGGAAATGCCTGGCTGCCCAGGCAAAAGTTTGCTGTAGGGATGGGGCCCTTATGGAGAACCTCTGCTAGCGCAGTGCTGAAGGGAAATGTGGGGTCAGAACCCCCACACAGAGTCCCTATTGGGGCACTGCCTAATGGAGTTGTAAGAAGAGGGCCACCATCCTCCAGACCCCAGAATGGTAGATCCACCAACACCTTGCACCATGCACCTGAAAAGCTGCAGACACTCAACACCAGCCCATGAAAGCATCTGGGAGGGAGGCTGTACCCTGCAAAGCCACAGGGGTTGGAGCTGCCCAAGACCATGGGAACCCACCTCTTGCATCAGCGTGACCTTGATGTGAGACCTGGAGTCAAAGGAGATCATTTTGAAGCTTTAAAATTTGACTGCCCTGCTGGATTTCGGATTTACATGGGCCCTGTAACTCCTTTGTTTTGGCCAATTTCTCCCATTTGGAATGGCTGTATGTACCCAATACCTGTACCCTCATTGTATCTAGGAAGTAACTAGCTCGTTTTTGATTTTACAGGCTCATAGGCAGAAGGGACTTGGCTCGTCTCAGATGAGACTTTGGACTGTAGACTTTTGCGTTAATGCTGAAATGAGTTAAGACTTTGGGGGACTACTGGTAAGGCATGATTGGTTTTGAAATGTAAGGACATGAGATTTGGAGGGGCCGGGGTGGAATGATATGGTTTGCCTGTGTCCCCACCCAAATCTCAACTTGAACTGTATATCCCAGAATTCCCATGTGTCGTGGGAGGGACCCAGGGGGAGGTAATTTTCTCTTGCTGCTGCCATGTAAGAAGTGCCTTTTGCCTCCCACCATGATTCTGAGGCGTCCCCAGTCATGTGGAACTGTAAGTCCAATTAAACCTCTTTTTCTTCCAACTCTTGGGTATGTTTTAGCAGCGTGAAAACAGACTAACACAGCTCCTCTAGTTAGGGTAGGTGAGGGAAGGCCTTTCTAAGGAGGTGGCATTGAACTGAATGACAGAAAGAGGTCAGCCTCACTGGGGCCAGGGGTAACTTCTTAAAAGAAATGCCATAACAAAGGCTCAAAAATGAGAAGAGCTCAGTGTTCACTGACTCCCAAGGAAGAAGGCTAACGAGGCTGCAGGGTAGCTAAGTGGGGATGAGAGGGCTTCTAATGGAGGCCAACTATGTGTCATGCCAAAAGGAACACTGTGCTTATCACTTCCTTTCCTACACTATCCTGAGAAGATGTCAGTGAGGTTGGTGGAGGTAAAGCTCATGGGGCCTTGAAAGGCCACATACTGAAGACTTTGGGGCTTATTCTAAATGCAATGCAAAGCACTGGAGGATTTTAATCAAGGGCATATGATCCTCCAGCGGCTGAGTAGAGAATACACTGGGAGAAGCTGGGGCCAGTTATAAAGCCACTGGAGCAGTCCAACAAAGGGACTAAAACCCAACTCTGAAGTAGGCCAGTCATTAAAAGTAGATGGTGCTGGGGTTGGGAATGGGGATTGACTACAGAAGGGTACAAGGGATCATTTTTGGATGATGGAAATGTTCTAAAACTGAATTGTGTGCTGATTGTACAATTCAGTAAGTTTATTAAAAATCACTGGACTGTCCACTTAAAACAGGTGAATTTTATGGTATGTAAATTATACCTTATAAAGCAGTTTGAAAAGAAGGCAGATGTGGGGAGTGTATTAGTCTGTTTTCACGCTGCTGATAAAGACATTCCCAAGACTGGGTAATTTATAAAGAAAAAAGAGATTTAATGGACTCACAGTTTCACATGGCTGGGGAGGCCTTACGATCATGGAGGAAGAGCAAGGGAAGTCTTATGTGGCGTCAGGCAAGAGAGAGCTTGTGCAGGGGAACTCCCTTTTATAAAACTATCAGATCTTGTGAGGCTTATTCGCTATCACGAGAACAGCACAGGAAAGACCTGCCCCCATGATTCAATTACCTTCCACTGGGTCCCTCCCACAACACATGGGAATTGTGGGAGGTAAAATTCAAGATGAGATTTGGGTGGGGATACAGCCAAACCATATCAAGGAAAGTGGGAAGTGTAAATTAGCTGCCTGGGTCCCAGAAGTGAATCATTAAACTTGAACACTGAATTTTCCTGTATCCTGAAAATTCCAAAGTGTCTTTATTCCAGAAGACTAGCGGTTGCTTTTAGCCATATTTTAACACATGGAAGCACTTCTGCATTCCCTCTTTTCCCCAGGCCTGGACCTCAATCCCCAGGTGTCTGCAACTCTTACTTGATATACACATGATGGATAATCAATAATGATTCAGCTAAGGTAAGGACAAAGCCTTTGCCACTTTTTACCTTTATTCTTTTTAGCCAGAGCAAATAGTGATAGATTAATAGGAATACTCTTAAAAAATTACTTTAAATGCCAGACTACCTCCTTCCTATGCACCACTTAAATTTCTTTTTTTACCAAATTCCCTATTCAAATCCTTTCTTTAGGATTTACAGGATTCAGATAAATATACAGTGATCTCCACTACTGTACCCCACTACTGCCCCAGCTGAAGACCTGTAATCTCTTCCTCAGTACAGCATGGTATGTGATTTATGAGCACGCTCATACGTATTAGTTCCCTACAGTTTCCATAACAAATTATCAAAACTCGGTAGCTTAAAACAATAGCAACTTATTCTTTCATAATTCTGGAGGCCAGGAGTCCAAAATCAGTCTCATGGGGAAGAAAGCATGGTGTTGGCAGGGCTCCCTCCCTCCCTCTGGAGGCTCTGCAAGAGAATCAGTTCCTTGCCTCTTCTAGCTCTGTTGGCTGCCAGGCATTTGGTGACTTGTGGCCACATCACTCCAATATCTGCCTCTGTGGTCATATTGCTTTCTCTTAGGCCTATATCAAATCTGCTTCTCTCTCTCTCTTAGGACCTTTGCGTTTGCATTTAGGACCCACCTAGATAATTCACGATAATCTCTCCATTTCAAGCTACTTAATCACGTATGCAAAGGCACTTTTCCCTTATAAGGTAACATTTATAGGTTTCAGGGATTAGGACCTGACATATTTGAGTGGCTACTGCTCAGCCTACCATATAATTTGGGGCCATCTAGCTGGGGGACGGGTGGATCACAAGAGGCCCTGTTTAATAAATGGTGGAGGTCTAAAGTGGCTCCCTCATAACATACTAGATAACACTAAGTCCTCATTGTAAATGCACAACAACAGTAAGGGCTTTGCATACATACAAGTAAATTGCTGTCCTCAATTTGTTTTGGGAGTATAATATTAACTCTATGGCATGGAAACCATTTCACCCACAACACAAGTAAGATAACCGCAGTAAGATTAAAAGCAATGAGCGCAGTACAGAGATAGGAGGACCACAGCTTTCTCAGCACTCCTGCACCCTTACCTGATGAGCTTCCGCACAGAGAAACAGTCCTACCTAGCATGTCTCTGGGATATGTGGAAGCCCTGGTCGTTTCCGTCCCGCCCCCCCCCCCCCCACCCCGCCACAACGCCTTAATCTCCTGCTGAGAGAAGCAGCAAGAACTGGTTGCCAGTCAAAAAACCTGGGCAACAGCCGACCTCACTTCTACTTTCCCCTGACGTTGGAGTTCAACATGAGGCACAAACAAAACCTGGAGCAGCCTGAGTGGGGCCTAGAGCAGAGTGCTGTGGAAAAGGATGGAGACTTTCCAGAACTCATTGTGCTGCTGATTGATGCTGATAATGGGGGAAAGCTCTGACCCCCACATGTGGTTTAAAGACAGGGCTCAAGCTGAAAGGGCCCTTGCGCCGGCGTTTAACACCATTCCGTCTTGGATGCGAGGCTGTCCTCTTTACCACCAAGTCTTCCCCATCTCCTCCCCCTGTTCGCGGCAGCGCGGTAGACACGGAGTCAGCAGTCACGTTGGGGCAAGTTACTCGGTGATTCTCTTCCCCACAAATCAAATCACTTTGCGCAGGCCCCTGTGTTCTTCAAGGTCCAAGTTTCAGCGCCACCGTCCCCAGGGGTTTTGCAATCCCCGAAAACAACAGCAGTTCATTCCAGTAAAGAAACAATTTATTGGGCATCTTCCATGTGCAGAACAAACACGAGGCACTGGAAGATTCCAGAAATGAACACGAGTCGCTCCGGGTCCTCAGAAGAACCCCACTCCCACCCTACCATCCTCGTCTCCCGGGCCGCGCCCCGCTTGTACCTGCAACCAACACCTAATCCTAAAACACCGGCCGCATCTCCGCGGGGCGCCGGCGGGCGCAGCGGCCCCACCTGCGTCGACCTGGCGGCTGGGACGGGGCGGCTCCCCACTCTCCGCCCCTAGGCCCCGCGGAGGCTGCGGGGCGGCTCCTCCTCCTCGGCTGCGGCGCCGGAAGATGCCCGCGCCCGTCACTCCTAGCGGCTGTGGCGCTCGGGACGCTGCCCGGTCCGCGCGAGCCGCGTGAGCTACGGTTAGGACGCTCCGCAAGGCTTAGTAGTGGGGGGAGGGGAGGAGGGGGGTGCTCGGCAGCTGCCCGGCGGGGACCCCTCCCGCGCCTGCGACTCCGCCCGCCGGACGCCGTCGCCGGGGCATCCGAGCGTCGAAATCCCCACCACCGCCCGGGCGCCCTAAGAAGTGGGGGTGTACCCAGCCCGGAGTCAAATCCTGGAGCTCTGCCCCAGAAACTACCCTGGGTTCGGACCTGCACCCGGCGCCCTCTGCCGCTTCTCCCACAGCCTCCTAACTGGTCTCCGGCCCTACTCTTGCCCCCACCCGAGCGCCTCGGGCCACTCTCGTAGCTGTCCCCACCGTGGTCTTCCCAGATAACTCACTGACCCTCACCAGTCCGAGCTCTTACCTGCCTAAGAGTCAAGCCCAATCTGGAGTTGCCCGCCAGGCCTCCTACTCTGACACCCCCACCCGGCCCCACCTCACTCCACCTCCCATTCCCACTCCTGGCATTCCCATTTGACCATTTCAAGTTAACAGAATTCACATTTTGCAGCTCTGTTTTCTCTGTCCCCGAATGTTTTTCAAGTTCAAACGTGTTCTCGGCATAGCTGACCCTTCTGCCTCTGGAGACTTCTTCCCTCCACTGTGCTACAGTTACCCTCTGTCGTTATCCCTAATATAGAATTTATCAGATTTTTGCTGCCCAAATTATCGATCAAATGGAACGCGTCCAGAAAGGCCAGTAGTGTCTGATAGATGCAGCCTGAGGCATTTAATTCTACTAGCAATCACATTGTGCAGACACCTACAGCAAATAACTTTTTATGTATAAGTTGATTAGAAATATTAGTAAGCCTTACATTAAATAATGTAGTTACAAATTTTAATAAAAAGATTAAATGCCATTAAAGATTGTTTATCATATCTTTGTAGTTAATCCATTTATTGACTCAGAGAGATCTAGGATTAGCTATAGAATCGAGCATTTTAACAGGAAGTGAAACCATAAGTATTACATAGAAAAGTAAATTAGGTTTTGTGGTTGGACAAAAAGCAATTTCTAATTTTTTCTTTTTTCTATCAAAACATGAGTGTTCCAATGACATAAAAATATTTTCCATACCTAATACATGGTTTCCATTGGTGTCTCATTTTGTGCTTGTACCCTGGACACACACAAAAAGGTTTTTTTTCTTTTCAACTGAGAGGTGACGGCGTGCTGGCAGTCCTCAGAGCCCTCGCTTGCTTTCGGCACCTCCTCTGCCTGGGCTCCCACTTTGGCGGCACTGCACTGTGGGAGCCCCTTTCTGGGCTGGCCAAGGCTGGAGCCCACTCCCTCAGCTTGCAGGGAGGTGTGGAGGGAGAGGCGCCAGCGGGAACCGGGGCTGCCTGCGGTGCTTGCGGGCCAGCGGGAGTTCCGGGTGGGCGTGGGCTTGGCGGGCCCCGCACTTGGAGCAGCCGGCCAGCTCTGCTGGCCCCCGGCAATGAGGGACTTAGCACCCAGGCCAGCGGCTGCGGAGGGTGTACTGGGTCCCCCAGCAGTGCCAGCCCACGGGTGCTGCGCTCGATTTCTTACCGAGCCTTAGCTGCCTTCCAGCGGGGCAGGGCTTGGGACCTGCAGCCCACCATGCCTGAGCCTCCCACCCACTCCATGGGCTCCTGTGGGGCCCGAGCCTCCTCCACGAGCGCCACCCCCTGCTCCATGGTGCCCAGTCCCATCGACCACCCAAGGGCTGAGGAGTGCAGGCGCACTGCGCGGGACTGCCAGGCAGCTCCACCTGCAGCCCCGGTGCGGGATCCACTGGGTGAAGCCAGCTGGGCTCGTGAGTCTGGTGGGGCCTTGGAGAACCTTTATGTCTAGCTCAGGGATTGTAAATACACCAATCGGCACTCTGTATCTAGCTTAAGGTTTGTAAACACACCAATCAGCACCCTGTGTCTAGCTCAGGGTTTGTGAGTGCACCAATTGACACTCTGTATCTAGCTGCTCTGGTGGGGCCTTGGAGAACCTTTGTGTCCATACTGTGTATCTAACTAATCTGATGGGGACGTGGAGAACCTTTGTATCTAGCTCAGGGATTGTAAACGCACCAATCAGCGTCCTGTCAAAACAGACCACTCAGCTCTACCAATCAGCAGGACATGGGTGGGGCCAGATAAGAGAATAAAAGCAGGCTGCCCCAGCCAGCAGTGGCAACCCCCTCGGGTCCCCTTCCACAGTGTGGAAGCTTTGTTCTTTTGCTCTTTGCAATAAATCTTGCTACTGCTCACTCTTTGGGTCCACGCTGCTTTTATGAGCTGTAACACTCACCGCGAAGGTCTGCAGCTTCACTCCTGAAGCCAATGAGACCACGAGCCCACCGGGAGGAACGAACAACTCCAGACCCACTGCCTTAAGAGCTGTAACACTCACCGCGAAGGTCTGCAGCTTGACTCCTGAGCGAGCCAGACCACGAACCCACCAGAAGGAAGAAACTCCAAACACATCTGAACATCAGAAGGAACAAACTCCAGACGCGCCACCTTAAGAGCTGTAACACTCACCGCGAGGGTCGGCGGCTTCATTCTTGAAGTCAGTGAGACCAAGGACCCACCAATTCCGGACACACAACGTCTTTAATTAAAAGATGTGTGTTAATTAGTGTATAGCATGAAATTATCTACACCCACATATATGTACGAAAAGTTATGTGCCACTGATTTTACTATAAAATTCATCACATTTTGAAGTGTCCTGTGGTTTTACAACATTTTTAAAATATTGTATTAAAAACAGCTTCTTAGCTTTTTAAATAAAGAAGTAAAAGATTGAGAAAGGGATCCAAAGTCCTTTTGCATTCGTTCATTCATTCCACCCATATTTATAGGGAACCTACAACATGCTATGTGTAGGTTGTGAAAATAAAGCTGGGAACAAATACAGTCCATACCCTAGTAGTGCTTACATTCTTGTAGAGGAAGATGAGCAATGCACAAATAGACAAGTTCAAATATGCCAGATGGGGATAAGTGTTGTGGAGACAGAGGTAGGAGGTTAGGGAGTGTGGGGTTGCTGTTTCATAGTGAGGTCTTGAGAAGGCGTCATTGATAAAGTGACATTCAAAAGAGACTTGTAGGGCTGGGGGAAGGGATCTGTGTGGTTATTGTGGGACAGAGCTTTTCAGGTGTTTGGTTGGTGTGTTTGAAAAAACCCAGAGGCTAGTGAGGACTGAGCAGAGTGGATGAACAAGCAGAGGTTGGGGCGTTGTGGTCATTTAGGGCCCAAGTCACCAAGAGCTCTTTAGTAAGAGTCCATGCATAGGTCCAAGGTTGTTGTGTCTCCCTTCACTGGTTCCTACTCTGCATTAGACCCTGTGCTGGGCGCTGGGGAGATACAAAGAAGCTCCAGTTTCTGCCCTCAAGGAACCAGTGTCCCTCCTAATGTCAATCCAAATGGTGGCTGGGGTTTGTGAGGATGCAGTTAAGACTCAGGAACATGGAACCCAGGCCTGATCTGAGCTTTGGCACTAGCTTGGGCAAGCCATTTGAACTTTCAAAGCGTTAGTATTTTCATCTGCAAAATGTGAGATGTGGAAATATCAGAAGGAGCTTTTCTAACTGAAGAAAAAAAAAACAAGAAAAAGCCCTATGATTCTATAAAATCAAAGCATAGAACTTTATCTTAATACAAAAACTTTGGTTAAAATTGTGTCAGAAAAATACTTCAGACATAATATACATAATGCATATTATATACAGGGTCACTTAAAATTTAATTCACAATTTGCTAAGTTCAAAAAAAGTCTTGGTTCACCCAACACAACGAGCTTTGTAAACAGGTGGTACTTAGGAAAAAAACACATATTTTAATTTAGCATATGGTATAGATTATATGAAATTACTTTAACCATTGTATTTCCTTTATGATTTAGACCTTGAAACTTTTCTTTGGCCAAAGATCTTCAAAACTAAATACAGTGTTAAAGCAGAGTTACAGAGAAGCCTGGATTAGGGGGATAGATATTTTCCTTTCCTGACTATGGTTTAAAACTTTCTGGTGTACATTTTATTGAGCAACTACTTTTCCCCAGTGCCCAGTACAGAGCTGGACATATAGAAGTCATCAATATATATTGTGGTGGAGGGGATAAGTGGCAAGACATCTCTAATATATAGTATTAGTATGCAGGTACATAGAGCATAAAATATTAAAAGACCATGTAGTTAATGTTCTGACATTCTTCTCTCCACCAGCGACACAAGGAGAGAAATATATCTAATTAGAAAGCTTGAGTTCAATAAACAAATATTTATTGAGCACCAACTGTATCAGGAACATCAGTGAACAAAACGGACCCAAACCCTGCCCTCATGGAACTTACGTCTCAGTGGTGGGAGACAGATCATAAATAATCACCGTGACAGAATTAATGTACTAGAAGTTGGTAAATGCCATGGGGACAAAGGAAGCAGGGAAGGAAAAGAGGAAGTGTGGGATGGATTGTGACTGAGTCCAAACTTGTTCTTCTTGCCACATCACTTCAATAAGTCAAGACAAGGAGGTGGAGGAAGGAAAGCGACTTTATTTTGGGGAGCCAGGAAACCAAGAAGATGCAGACCAATGTCCTAAAGAACCATCTTAGAATTATGCGAGCTTTGCCTTGTCTTTTATGTTTAAGTGTCAGGGAACTGCAGACATCTGGGCACCAACAAGGGTCCAGGGGAAGTCTGTGAAACTTCTTTGTCCTTGGGTAACGTTCTCTCATGTAACGATAGCCAAACCTCCTTGTTCCTGTAAATCTTTAACAAAACATAGTTGTTTATATACTTCTTCTTTAATCCTAGGGTTAGTTTCCAAGACTACATGATTGCAGTTTTTGCATTGTATCTTAGTGTTCTAAAATTATCCTAACTCATGTGCAGGAATGGGTATCCCCTTAAATAAAAAATGGAGTTAGTTATGTTAGTTCTTTTACTGTTTCACTGTTGCAGTATGGAAATAGAGCAGAGAAGAGCCCCTCCAGGTGTGAGCAGAACCTTGAAGGAGACAGGGAGCAGCCATGTGGCTCTCAGAGGAACAGCATTTCCAGGACGAATTGTGATTGTATTTCTGGGAACATATCTTGGCAGGGTAAGTAATTTCTAATTTGGGACTACTTTTGAATTAGTTTTAGAAGAAGACTTTTCATATGCCATCTTAATTTAAAGAGTAGACATGTTTCTATTCTTTGGAGCTGATTGAGGTTTTAAAAATCAACTTTTTTGAGTTATACTTCATTTCGAATACAATTTTTTTTTTTTTTTTTTTTTTTTTTGAGACTGAGTCTTGCTCTGTCGCCCAGGCTGGAGTGCAGTGGCACGATCTTGGCTCACTGCAAGCTCTGCCTCCTGGGTTCACGCCATTCTCCTGCCTCAATTTCCCGAGTAGCTGGGACTATAGGCGCCTGCCACCATGCCCGGCTAATTTTTTCTTTCTTTTTTTTTTTTTTTTTTACTTTTATTAGAGACGGGGTTTCACCGTATTAGCCAGGATGGTCTCAATCTCCTGACCTCGTGATCTGCTCGCCTCGGCCTCCCAAAGTGCTGGAATTACAAGCATGAGCCACTGCGCCCGGCCAATTCATTCATTTTAAGTGTACTTTTTGTGTGTGGAAGTCATAAAAATCAAAGTTTTTTTCTTGTCAATATGATGACAAAATATTTAATAGAATGCTAAAGATCAACAATCTTGGCCAGGCCTAGTGGCTCACACCTGTAATCCCAACACTTTGGGAGGCTGAAGCGGGAGGATTGCTTGAGGCCAGGAGTTTGAGATCAGCTCAGGCAACATAGAGAGACTCTGTCTCTATTTTCTTTTAAAAATAAAAATTTAAAAGAAGAATAACAGGCTGGGTGCAGTGGCTCACGCCTGTAATCCCAGCACTTTGGGAGGCTGAGGCAGGTGGATCACTTGAGGTCAGGAGTTCGAGACCATCCTGGCCAACATGGTGAAACCCCATCTCTACCAAAAATACAAAAAATAAGCTGGGCGTGGTGGCGTGTGCCTGTAATCCCAGCTACTCAGGCAGGAGAATCGCTTGAACCTAGTAGGTGGAGGTTGCAGTGAGCCAAAATTGCGCCACTGCACTCCAGCTTGGGTGCCGAGAGTGAGACTCTGTCTCAAAATAAATAAATAATAACAATCTTTAATAAAATCATTTATATTTTTATCACAATGGTATAGTTTACAATCCTAGACAAAACCACCAAATGCCTTTTTAGATATGGGCTTAGAAAATGGAAGTAGTGTAAGATAAACCATTTATTTTCTATGAAGGGAAAATATTCAAATTGGCAGCACATAAATTTTGATTCACAGATTGTTTTGGAATGCTTAAATAAAGATAACATTATTAGAGGTATAAACATGATGGAAACCTTCAATAGCAAACAAAATACATGTTTTATAACAAGAAAATCAATGAGTAAACAACCAAAAAATAAACAGATGAATAAAGCAAGAAAACATATGTAAGTTCTTTTCTTTGTGTTGTATTAGTGTGTAATTATTTTTACTGTCCTGTCTATAATTCACTGGGCTTTTTGAATCTGTAGTTTGTTTCTTTCAAAGGTCTGAAAAACCCTCAATTTTATGTATATATAACTTGAGAGAGAGAGAGAGACAGAGGTGGGGGTATTTATTACAGAGAGGGGGGAGAGAGAAAAATACACAGAGAGAGACAGAAACAGAGAGATGGGGAAGGGGGATTTATTATAGGAATTGGCTCACACAATTTTGGAGGCTAAATTCCATGACATGCCCTCTACAAGCTGATGACCCAGGAAAGCTGGTGTTGTAATTTAGTCTAAATTTAAAGGCCTGAGAACTAGGGGAGACACTGTCCCGGGGCAGGAGAAGATGATATCCCAGCCTGAGAGAGAATTTAAGTGTGCTTTTAAGTGATGAGTTTTGAGAAATGTGTATACCCAGTAACGAAACACTTCGGTCAAGATTTCTGTCTCCCCAGAAAGTTCCTTGTGTTCCTTGGCAGTCATTCTCTCCCGCAACACTGATATGGGTTTTTAAAAATACAAGTCTTTTTTTTTTTTTTTAGTTGACAAACTCTTTTACAGACTGATGAAAAAAGGGGATAGAAGTAGCAGATGGAAGTCAGATAGCTAATAAAGGGAGATTGCCTGTTCTCCTCTAGGCCTTGTTTCTGCCTTTGCGATCATTGTCATTAGAATCTTTGAAGCCAACTAATCCTTTATCATAACCATCTTTTGTTTAAGATCTCAGTACCATTGTTTTTGCTGAGATATAGTCTTTCTTTCTTTTTTTTAGACAGAGTTTCACTCTTGTCACCCAGGCTGGAGTGCAATGGCACCATCTTGGCTCACTGCAACCTCCGCCTCCCAGGTTCAAGTGATTCTCCTGCCTCAGCCTCCCGAAGTAGCTGGGCTTACAGGCGCCCACCACCATATTCTTATTAAGATCTTTTACTTCTATTTGGGAAGAAATAGTGTAAGTTTATGGATATATTTCTACCAGTTTTTAAATAATAACCTACTACAGTGACTTCTATAACAGTTGTGACTTCTGTTAGGGATCTAATATCAAGTATGTGCCATCAGATATTATTATTATTTGGATCTTTATGCATCTGGCAGTTTTCTGACTTTTCACAACCATGCTTACCATGATTAAGTGATGAATAATGATCTAATTAATCATAGTGTCATGCTTTACATTTCTTTACCTTTTATAAGCACTTTTTAAACTTACTGTGGTAAAATATACATAGGATAAAATTTATCTTTTCAACTATTTTTAATTGTATAATTCCATGGCATTCACATAGGCATGTTGTTATGTAACCATTACCACCATCCATCTCTAGAATTTTTCATTTTTCCAGACTGAAACTCTGTACCCTCGTCTCTCATCCCCTGAAAGCACCATGCTACTTTCGCTTTCTGTCAGTTTGACTACTCTAGGTATCTCATATAAATGGAATCATACAATATTTGTCCTTTTGTGTCTGGCTTATTTAACGTAGTATCTTCAGGGTTCATCTATGTTGTAGCATATATCAGAATTTCCTTCATTTTTTTAAATAGAAAAGGATTTAGATCACAGATTTCATTCATTTTTAAGTCTGGAAAGTATTTCATTGCATGTATATTCTACATTTGGGCTATCTATTCATTTGTCCATGAAGTTCTTCAGTTGTTTAAAAACTAATTTTATTAAGCTATAATTTCCATTCAATAAACTGTATACATTTAAAGTGTACCATGTGATGAGTTTTGGCATACATATATGAACCTGTGAAACTACTGCTTCAAGCAAGACACGGAGCATTTAGATCATTCCCAAATAATTTGAGTTGATTGTGTTTTGATAGTTCTGCCACCAACTTATGATATTTGGTGAAGCAAATGCTGTAAATTGCATATTCAGCATCCATCCCCCCTTCCTCCTTTCTCAAGAACCCCAGTATTGAACACAACATTCTACAGAGCCCTGTGCTTCAGGGGAAGTTCTAGTTAGGTAGATCCTGATTAGTTTAAATCTAATCTTTGTGCTTTCATTCGTCTTCCAGGTGACTGTTTTCAGAGGAAGCATTTAATCTACTTCATGGCATTGAGAAATGAGGGAAGATCAGCTGGGAAAGTTGTCCTTAATCTTTCTTTTCTTTTCTTTTTTTTTTTCTTTGAGACAGAGTCTCACTCTGTCACCCAGACTTGAGTGCAGTGGCGCAATCTCCCTCACTGCAACCTCTGCCTCCCAGGTTCAAGCAATTCTTCTGCTTCAGCCTCTCGAGTAGCTGGGACTTCAGGCATGCACCACCCCGTCTGGCTAATATTTTTTGTATTTTTAGTAGAGACAGGTTTTCACCACGTTGGCCAGGCTGGTCTCAAACTCCTGACTCGACCACTTCAGCCTCCCAAAGTGCTGAGATTACAAGCATGAGCCACCGTGCCCAGCTTTTTTTTTGTTTTGTTTTGTTTCGTTTTGTTTTAAATCAGCTGACATCATGCTTTGATCCTCAATCTTAAGGAGACACATGAAGACATGATTCTTTTTGCCTGTGAAAGGCTGCCTAGAGAGATTGCACAAACTTTAAAATAAGACTGATTTTTGTCTATTTAGGATTGTTCTGAGGACTTCTAAGAAAGACTAAAAAAACTTCCAAACTTATAATTTAACAATTTATTAGGCCAGGCGCGGTGGCTCACGCCTGTAATCCTAGCACTTTGGGAGGCCGAGGCGGGTGGATTGCCTGAGCTGAGGAGTTCGAGACCAGCCTGGGCTGGTCTCAACCAAAAAGCTTGAGAATTGCCAGACTGGGTGAAACCCCGTCTCTACTAAAATACAAAAAAAAAAGTAGTCAGGTGTGGCAGTGTGTGCCTGTAATCTCAGCTACTCCGGAGGCTGTGACAGGAGAATCACTTGAACCTGGGAGGCAGAGGTTGCAGTGAGCCAAGATCGCCATTGCACTCCAGCCTGGGTGACAAAGTGAGACTCTGTCTCAGAAAGAAAAAAAAAAAAAAAAAAGCTATTTATTGTTTACAGTTAATTTACTTTACCGATTAGTGAGCCAGAATAGCCAGTAGATGTCGCTCTGATTTCATTTTCAGAGAACCTAGTGACTTCACTCTCTTAAGTATTCCATCTAGAAGCATTTTTAAAAATCCAATAAGTTGACAATCATATTAAAAGTTTTAGCAAAAAATAAAGAGAAAAACATTAGGGCATACTAAGAAAAATTAAAATCAAGAAATGGGAATTTTCAAAAGATCAACTTAATTTTTCCTTCAGTGCTGTTAACAAATACAATGATCTGTGATTGCTAAAAAGTCAAAACACTGATTAGGAAGATGACATTTAACAGACTGGTGTAGGGATGCTAAACAAGTGGTAGAGTCAATACGACTGATGTATTTTTCTGTTCTGGGGCCATATTCACAATAACAGCAATATGAGCTCAATAACTCACAGTGGGAATTTTTCGTATAGAGACAGAAAATAAAGTTGTAAGCTACGTTGGATCTATTTGTCAGGAAGGGAAGAATCTGATCAAGAAAGTAGGAGCAATTCTAAGTTAGAGGCAGAAGGAAGGAGAGAAGTAATAGACAGAAAAACACAATGTGAAGCTTCATTTTTGGTACTGTGCTAAGCTTCTCTAAACTTTCTCCCAAACCACGAAAAACCACGAAGGGGTTTCCTTGTCTATTACTCTGAACTCTTTCAGTTGCAAGAAGCAGAAACTCAACCCCAGCTGGTTTAAGGAAAAAATAAACAGGTACCTATGGGGTCATAAAACTGGTAATTGTAGGAGTGGGGTGGCTTTAGGCCTGGCTGTGTGTGCTTATGGTGGCCTAAAGCCACCCCACTCCTACAATTACCAGTTTTATGACCCCATAGGAACTTGGGAAGTTAAGGGTCCTCAGGGTCAAAACTGCTTTCATAATAATACTAAGACATTGTTTACCTTTTCCACTTGCTCTCTCAAAAATGTATACTGGAATCTTCCAGTGGCTATATGCCATGTGATAGTGAACAAATTGAATATAGAAGCAGATGGTAGAATCCAACCATCTTCTACTAACCTGGCCATTAAAGAGAGTTGCAAATATGTGAAACAATGCCACTCTTCTTGGTAATAATTTTTGTTTGAGACAATGTAATTATTTTTCATAAAAATGTTAATGTTACTTTAACATACAAAGATTTATCATTATTTTTAAATGAATTAATATATAAGTATTTTAAAATGTTCTTTTCTATTTTCTAATATAGTAAATATTGATCGATACAAAACACATAAAATGTCTCTGGAGTCTTCAATGATTTTTAAGCATGTAAGCGTTCCTGAAACCAAAAAGCTTGAGAATTGCCAGCTTCAGTAAGGTACAATTGGGCACAAGGCTCAATGGTATCACCAGAACTGTCTCCCCCATCATAGACTGCTTTTCTCAGAGCTGGTTTCCTTCTCAGGCGTGTGATATCAAAGATGACTTCCAGCTGGGGCGTGGCAGCTCACACTTGTAATCTCAGCACATTGGGAGGCTGAGGTGGAAGGATCACTTGAGCCCAGGAGTTTGAGACCAGCCTGGGCAACAGAGTGAGACCCTGTCTGTACAAAACAATTTTTTAAATTGGCCAGGCATGGTGACATGCACTGTAGTCTCAGCTACTTGCGAGGCTGAGGTGGGAGCACTGCTTGAGCCTGGGAGATTGAGGCTACAGTAGGCCACCATCACACCCTGCATTCCAGCCTGGGTGACAAAACAAGACTCTGTCTCAATTTAAAAAAAAAAAAAAGACTTCCAGCAACTCGAAAATTTTATCTACCAACCTAGCAAACCATAGAAGAAAATACCATTTTTTGACAGCACTAGTAAAATTTCTAGTTATAACATTGGTCACACTTAAGTCTCATGCCCATCCACATATCAATCATTTGAGCCAGGGGTTGGTTGATTCCTGGGTCATTACGTCCACCCTGGAGCCGGGGACAGGTGCAGCCCACCAGCACCACAGGATCGAGAAAGAAGTGGTTCCCTAGAAAGATGAGGAATGGGGCATAAAAGAAGTCTTCTATCAGAAAGCCTGAGTCCTATGCTGTTCTCAGTTAGAATCCTAACCTTTCTTTCCACTGTCAGAATCTTGAGACAATAGAGTTGCCTTTCTCTTCTTGGGGAGAAGAGTCTGATCGCATTCTGTAATTAAGAGTTTGCATCCAAATCACATATTCTAACAGAAGTTCTTCTTATGAATTAGCAGTGCTATACCAAAAGAAAGTTGTCTTTTCACCGTAAACTATGCAGAACACCTGACTTAAGCTAGGATTTCATTCCCAAATGTCTGAAGATTTAAATTTCATGCCTGCCTGTGTTGCTTGCAGGATTACTCTGGTCAGATCATTTAACCTTCTGGTGGCCTCTGTGTCCTTACCTCTAAAATCAAGGGCGTGGGAGGATTGTCTCTTGCAGCTTTAACATTCTTTGAATCTGATGAACAGAAGATGGAGGAAAAAAGTTCTTCCAAACCTGGTCTATCAGCTGCTATACTGAAGGTCCATAAAATGAAGTTTTACATTTTTTTTTTTTTTCAGATTACATATCAATTTCGGTTCTATGTTTGTTTCTTCAATATTTTTGGTGATAATCTAAAATGGAGATTTCATCAGTCTACAAGCACTGGGTTCATATTATCTTTTCCTTATTTCCTTTGCCTTTAGCTTCATTACTTTGTTTTTCTGTTTATTATTTTTTAAATTGACAACTAAAAATTATATATACTTATGGTGTACCACATGATGTTTTGATATAAGTATACATTGTAAATTGGCTAAATCAAGGAATTAACCTGTCTATTACCTCACATACTAATTTTTTTTTGTGGTGAGAGCACTTAAAATCTAATCTTAGCAATTTCCAAATATACAATACATTGTTATAACTATGGTCATCATGCTGTACAATAGATCTCTTGAGCTTATGCCTCCTAACTGAAATTTTGTATAGCTGTGTTACTTTTAATATTAAATGTGGATTCTGTAAAATCCCAGTTTTTACAAAATGTATTAGGAGTAACATAATAAGAGCTTCATAAATTAATTTTTTCAGAAAGAAAGCTGTTTATTTACCTAGGACTTTTATTTAAAATACATATGTTCTTTGAAATGAAAGAAAAGCTAATGTTTCTCCATTTATTCTAACTTACAAATTAAGCTGTAAAAGAAAACCGCAGTAGAAATTGCATAAATTACACTTAAGAATCAGCCGATTTTTAGCACACACTTTCATTTGGTACACCTTAGGTTTCCTTATGTTTCCATTCACGTACTACCATTACATGAGGTTTTCCTTTTTTTTTTTTTTGTCTTTGAGCCCTTCAAGTGAAGTTACCATTGAAAATCAAACAATACCTGTCCAGTGTTGTAAATTAAATATCATGTAGTTTGATATCATATACCTGCCTTTCTGTATCAGCTTTTCATTAATTATAAGTACAAACACCAAAATAATTGTTATCACGCCCCACAGTAGTTTTTAACTTCAGTTTTCAACTTAGTTCTCATTATCCCATACTTTTAAACAGAAAAAAGTTTTAGTACATATATTACCTGGAAGTAATTCTAATCTGTTCCAATAACTAAATAGCTGAGGCTTCTGGGTTAGATATGGTTATCTTCTACTGTTCAAATTTTTAATACAAAATATGAATGTTAAATTTGTATATAACATTATTACAAAATGACACTGGTAACATGAAATCAGAACAACATTCTTTCCCGAGTACCTAGTACTTACCCACAAGGCATTGTAGATTTCTTTTCATTTAAAGAGTGGATAACAATCTTGGAGCAGATAACAATGAAAACCTAAAAAAAAAAAAACCCGCCTCCTGTTTTTATTGAGTCAAACAAGCAGAACTTTGATTGGAGAGTCCCATTTCATATATTACACTTGGTAGTATTTTCTTCTAATGAAAAAAAAAAAGCCCTTGTGCCACCACCTTGACATGTACTTAAATGTTTACCCAAATCACTTGGGCATTGCTTCTCAAACTTGGCTGCACAGCAGCATTGCCTGGAGGGTTTTTAAAAACACAAATGCCTATGTCTCACTCCCTGAAATTCTCCTTTAATTGGTACGAGGCGGGGCTATTCTAGGAACTATTTTCTATCCCTTGGCAATTAGCCATCTGTATAGTATTTTTAACTTTCTACGTATTGTTAACTGTAAGACTGTTTGGATTGTCAGGTCTTCGTGGTAAGCTGAATTCTGCATGGCAGTGCTTACTGTGCAGAAAGGTTGCAATGCCTCACTTTGCCTTAATCCATGTTCCTCTAACTTCCTTACTCTTTCTCTCAAGAGGAGGCAAGTGGCTGTGGCGGCAGCAGCAGTGGCTGATCATCACTGAAAATACCAAAGAAAAGAACTGAGCTGCCTCCTTCATATTTTTTCCATTGAGGATTAATTTAGCGTGCTTTTTCATTTTCTCTACATCCTGCAAAAGCTTTTTTTCTCTCCTAAGAAACAAACTATGAACTTATTGTTGAAAAAAAGAAGTAAAAAGTTTTAGCACAGCTTCTCTGTCTCTTCGGGACACATTAGAAAATTCTGAAGTGAGCCGAAGCATAGTAAGTGCTTTCTTTCTTTTTAAGCTACTTCTGGGGAGGGAGGAGGCTATTGTAATGGTAAATTTCACTCCGAGAGGAAGAAAGGGTTGATAATCAATCAAAAATGAGGTATTCCTTTGAGTATTTGTAATTTTCTTACTATATTGTAAGATGCTTTTAATTTTCTCTGTAAAATAGGCAGAAATGGTTTTAGTGTATGTATGTGTGAAATAAAAGCTCAAAAAAGCAATCTTCAGAGCGCCACTGAAGGAAGTTTTTACGAACGGAGTAGAGATGTATACCACTTGGGGGCTTCAGTGAGAACCCAGAATTCCTGGAGGAGGATTTACATTCAGAAATGTTGAAGTGAAAATTCCTTCTGGTTCAGCATCTTGGAGTTCAGCTTGGAAGAACATTTTACGTATGGAAGAATTTGCTTCTCCAAACCTCTCTTTTGGCCATTGTGTGTCCTGAAGGATGGGACAACTTGTGCTGTAGAAGCACTGCTTGCCTGAATTTGCTTCAGGCATTTTAAATTTAACTTGAGGGATCATGTGTTTGGCATGATGAGGACCACTGAAAACTTCCACAAGCCTAGTGCCACGTTAAACTCTAACACGGCCCCCAAGGGAAGGTACATTTATCTGGAGGCATTCCTGGAGGGAGGAGCTCCCTGGGGTTTTACTCTAAAAGGTGGCCTGGAGCACGGAGAACCATTAATCATCTCTAAGGTATGTTTCTTTTTCCAATATTGCCTTTATTCAAATTGTTTTTTTCAACTTGTCAGATTTGTCAAAAATGCAAAATAATGAGAACTGCCTTAATATAACTTAATTTGCTGTTTCATGCCTTTCTGATTATCTGGAAATATTTTGGATAGCCTGGTATTTGAAAGAAAAATGTGTCTAGCTCATTTATTCTATGAAATTCGAAGAAAAATGTGCCTATTTGATGGATAATCTTCTCTTTTTGTGAATGAAATCACATACAATCAGTTACCACATGAGCTTTTCAGTTATAAATCAGATTAAAGATTAATAACATGGTTAAGATGGTGGCATGGTATATATTTGTGCATTCAAAAATATCTGCTTTTTCTCTCTTTAACTGAAAATAGCATCTAAAAATATTTTAAATTTGCTTATAATTCTGGATAACAGATTGCATAAATACCATGTGTTGCTTTTTTTCCCCACACTCAGAAAGGAGAATTAAATCAGCTTTCAGTATAACTCAAGATCAAAACATTTCTGCCTCTCCTATTTATCTGTATATTTGAATCCCTTTTTAAACCTTAGTCGTCCTGCAGCATACCTCAATTCTTCATTTATCTTTTGGTGTGGGTAGTCATACCAATGAAATATTTATGTGCTGGGGTTGATATTTCTATTTTTCTCTTAAACTACAGATTAACATTACTTGTTATAATATTGCTTTTAAATTTTTAGAATATTTAATAATCTGATACAATAGATTATAATGGCTTTTCACACATGTGCATTCATCAAGAAACATTTGTAATTAAGGGAGAAAAAATTTTTAGTTTGAGGGTGGGAAGAAGGTAATATGGATTGCATTTGAGCTCTGTTATCGGTTCAGGTTATTTTTCATATCCCCAGAAATAATTCCAAAAGGTTATTTTTCAAATTACTGAGTAATTCTTACTGTGGATGGGCCAGGGAGAACCGGGTTTCACAGAGGTAAGCCACGAGTGCACGGGACACCATTGTAAGTTGTATGACTTTTCCTTAACTTTCTTAAGTAAACCAAAAGGATGTGCATATGTGTGTGTCAGTTAGGAAGGCTTCCCCCTGTGAAACAAATTCAAAACCGGGTTTATAGTGGCTCTCAGTAAATTGGGGTTTGTTTTTCTCATATTACAAGAAGTTTGGGGTAGATTTTCCAGGCAAGGAGAGCAGCAGCTCAATAATGTGATCAAGGACCCCACTTATCTCTCCACTCTGCCATTCTTATGATGTTGGCTTTGTCTTCATGGTTGCATGATGAATCCCACAACTCCAGCATTGCATCTTCATTCCAGACAGGTTTTTGGCTTTTTGTTTCTCATTAGACCTTTCCTTACATCTCATTAACCAGAACTGTACCCTATGCCTATCTTTAGGCCAATCACTGGCAAAAAATGCCAGTGATTAATACAGACTGATTAGGATTTCTTTCACAGGTTCTGCAATAAGGACCTGCTCTTCCTGAAGTCAAGGAATCATTGCCCACTGTTTGAATGATTTGAGGTTCTTTTTGCAGGAGGAAAGAGGGCATGGTTGCTGCATAACAACAGAGAATTCTGCAATGAACATAAATATTGTCTCGGCATTTAAAAAGTCTAGTTGTACACAATTTGCCTGGCCCTTAATGATAAAATATTCTGTATCTATACACTACAGTATCTGACAGTTTGCTGTCAGAAAGGTCTAATCCTGCCACTAATGAGCCAGCTTCTCTAAGCCTCCATTTTACCTGCAGAATGGGGCTATCCTACTATCTACTTTAATGGGTTGTGTTTAAATGCAACCATGCATTTAGCTTAGTGTCTAGTACACAGAAGGAGCTCCAAAAAAATCTTAGCAAAGATTATGATTATTGCTTTTCATTATTCTAGCAGACATGTGTAGTAGGAGACAGGTCTGGCTGCTGTAAAAAGATCCAAAATAACAATAATATGGGAATTTATATCTCTGACATAACAATCTGAGCATAAACCAAACCAAAAGATGGCTCTATGATGCCAGGGACCCAAGTTCCTTCTATTTTCTTACTTCCATCCTGGAGTGATATCGCATCTTCATGGTCCAAGTGACTTGCCACCACATCTGCTTTCCAGTCAGTAAGAAGCAGGGAAGAGGGAAAAGAGAAGGCAATCTCCTTTCTTTCAAGGATCCAATCTGGTCCAATATGCTCTGTCCAATATGGTAGCCCACAGTCACATGTGACTATTTCTATCTCAATTAAAGGTAACTAAAATGAGGTAAAAAATTTTAAATTCTGTTTAAATGTTTCTCATTTGCGCTTGTTGCATTCCAAGAGTCACATTGTTCCGAAGCTCTTGAACATCTTCCCCCATGTTGTCTGTCTGGCAAACTCATTAAAGCTCCATTTCTTCTTCTCTCTGAGGTTTTCCTGATGTCACCCAAGTTGAGTTCCGTGGTCTGCCTTCTACACTTCTATGTTATGCATGTGTCACATTGAATCATAAAATTTTATTTCGTTGATTGCCTTCTCAGAAGTCTGTGAGCCTTTTTAGGGCAGGGACTATTTTTTTTTTTTTCATCTCTATTGCATCTAAATCAGAGCCTAGGTACACAAATATTTGTTGGGTAAATGAAAGGGCATGGCTGTGTCTTACTCATTTTGCATTTTCAGGATCTAGCACAGTGCCTGGCACAGAGTAGGCACTCAATAACTTTTACTGAATTAATAAGCAAAAGACAAAACAGAACTGATAAGAATGCCAGGCAGACCTCCACGTGGGGCATGTATCAGTTTCCTATTGCTGCTGTAACAAATTACTACAAACTTATGGCTTAAAAACAACACAACTTACAGTTCTGTAGGTGACACACTCACACAGGTCTCACTGAGCTAAAGTCGATGTGGAAGCAGGGCTGTGTTCCTTGCTGGAGGCTCTAGGGGAAAATGTGTTTTCTTGCCCTGTCTAGCTTCTAGAGGCTGCCCACATTCCCTGGCTCATGGTCCCCTTCCTCCATCTTCAAAGTCTGCAACAGCAGGTTGAGTCCTTCTCACCCTGCAGCTGACCTCTGACTCTACCTCTCTCTTTCACTTTTAAGGCCTCTTGTGAGTACCTTGGACCTACCAGGATAATCCTGGATAATCTCTCTATTTTAAAATCAGCTGGTTAATAGCCTTAATTGTATTTGCAACCTTAATTCACCTTTGCTAAATAACCTGACATATTCACAGGTTTCAGGGATTAGAATGCAGACATCTTAGGGGAGACAGGGCATTATTTTGCCTACCACCAGGCATTTGAGCATTGGTAGAAGTCTATGTCATTAAGGTGTACCAGGGATGAGACTAAAGTGAAATGTGGTGGCTGATCATGCGTATACTAGATCTTCTCTCTAAGACAATGAAAGAAAATGCACATTAGCTCATACACTGCTAACCAGATGTCTACTATTCTCCCAAGTTAGGGTGACCCTCCATTGTAGGGGATGGGAAGGGATAGTACACATTGAGTCACACATATGAAAGGCACATACACATTATACAAGGCAGCTACAAACTGCCAGGTTATGGATGACAATATAATAAATGAAGTATCATTTTTCTTTAGATATAAATGAGGCAGGAGAATGAATGGCCGTAAAGGATCTACAAAGGGTAACAATAGAATAAATCATTTTTGAATTGCTTTCTTTGGGATTTAATATCCTTGAAAAGGAAAGGTGGGGTTGTGGAAAGCGCCTCTGTAATCTGTGAACTTCAAAAAGAAAGGGTAACTTTTAAAAAATTGTCATTGTAAGTGGATGCTCAGGTAATTCAATAGTCCAGGAAGTTGGTGGCCTGATTTTATTATGACTCACTTACTCTGTATTGTGGCTCAGAAAAGCAGTTCCACCTGCAGAAGAGATGCACCTGCTCCCAGGGCTCATAAGCCAAGTAACAACAATAAACAACAACAGCAGCAACTGCCAGTACTTATTTAGTGTTTATGATGTTCCAGACTCTATTCCAAGTGATCTACATGTGTTCACCCATTTAATTTCCACAACTTCATGGAGAGGGTAACACTCTTATCCCAATGTTATATGTGGGACATGGACCCAGAATTAATTTGAGTAACTTGCTGAAGCTCTCATAGCTACTAAGTGAAGCAGTCAGGATTTGAACTCATGAATTCTGGTTCCAGAGTCCATGCGCTTCACACCCTATGCCATTCAGTCTCCATTGCCTACTGAACATTTGGCTTTCTCTAGATTCTAGAGCTATTATCTGAGTGAAATATGGGATTGATATTTCATTATATAAGTTTTTAAATCTATTCGGGGAAATTAAAAAAAATACATAGTCCAATAAGGTTCCATAAAATAGGTCTGACTACTGCTCAGTCAACTGCTTTAAGTAGTTCAAGACCCATAAAATAAGGGGACACCTGCTGTTCTTGGCAAATATGTTCATGGTGTCTCCACCTGTAGAGGCATTTCTTTGTGCTTTTCAAACATGGACTTCAGAATTTAAAGGTAGGCCACTGCCCTGGTCTCTTTTGTCTCTTACATCATCAACACTCAGCAATGTGCTGCTCAAAGCACTCCTCCATCAGTGCTTATATTTCTGATTTCTACTCCCCTGGAAGGTATCTGTGCTCTAGCTGGACTATCTCTGTGCCATCTCATTATAAATCTTGCTGGTTCCATCTTCCACACTGTCACCTCTCCTTCTCCAAAACTGCTTCCTCCACCTGTAATATCACCACCCTTTTTCTATCAATCCAAATTTTAGCCTTCTTGTCCCCCAAGACTTGACTCACTGACTCTATTTCATCAACAGCTTTTCATTCTTTATCTGTGGCGGCGAGGGGGAGGTGCTTAAGGCTCATTTTACCAGTTCTTCAGCCACAGTCCTGAGTTCAATTTGAAATGGATTTTTAGGCAGTTCCCCAAGACCTGGATCTGGTTGAGGACCCAAAGTCATCTTTTTCATCTCCTTCCAACTACCACATTCGATCAGCTTGTTATTCTGACCTTTTAAAATAGCCAATCCTTTCTGACTTTTTCCCTTTCTTGCTTTTTCCTTTAACATCCTTTGCCCTTCCTACTAGGGTAGCCTCATCTCTCTGCTGCTCTTCAGCTAGTTTGTTTCTTCCCTTATAGTTCAATCTATCTTTGTCCTGCCTTTGCATTCATTCTTCTTTCCTCTTATCTCCCCAGTGGCTTTATTTTTTATTTTAATTATTATTTTTTGTTTTTGAGATAGAGTTTCACTCTTGTTGCCCAGGCTGGAGTGCAATGGCACGATCTCGGCTCACTGCAACCTCTGCCTCCTGGGTTCAAGTGATTCTCCTGCCTCAGCCTCCCAAGTAGCTGGGATTACAGGCATGCGCCACCACACCGTTAATTTTGTATTTTTAGTAGAGATGGGGTTTCTCTATGTTGACGAGGCTGGTCTCAAGCTCCCAACCTTGAGTGATCTGCCTACCTCGGCCTCCCAAAATTCCGAGATTACAGGCGTGAGCCACCCCACTCGGCTTCCCAGTGGCTTTTTATTATACAGGTATATAAAGGTCCTATAAAGGTAGTTGTTTGCATTTGGTGTCCTGCCAATAAATTGTACTCGTTAAGGCCAGATGGGTTTTACTCATGCTGTATATATTTCTTCTCTTAGCAAAATCTTTCTCATTTACACATAGCAAATGCTCAATAAATGTTAAATGACTTATAGGATTGTACAGCTATAGGAAAATTAGCAATCATGTAATAACTTTCTTCGTACACAGAGAGAAAACTGAGATGCAAAAAAAGTTGCCAAGATGGTTTCAGTCTTAGCAAATTGAGAGTATGTGTGTATCTGTGTGTATGTAAAGCCTCAGCTAGTAAGGAAGTAATTGCTTTCTCTGTGCCCTTTATAGTTTTGTTTTTTTTTTGAGACGGAGTCTCGCTCTGTCACCCAGGCTGGAGTGCAGTGGTGCGATCTCGGGTCACTGTAAGCTCCGCCTCCCGGGTTCACGCTGTTCTCCTGCCTCAGGAGAGTCACTGGGACTATAGGCGTCCACCACCATGCCCGGCTAATTTTTTGTATTTTTAGTAGAGACAGGGTTTCACCGTGTTAGCCAGGATGGTCTCGATCTCCTGACCTTGTGATCCGCCCGCCTCGGCCTCCCAAGGTGCTGGGATTTCAGGCATGAGCCACCGTGCCCGGCCCCACCCTTTATACTTTTCTATGGATCCTAGCTCACCTGTTAGACTGTTACCTTCCAGAAGCTAAAGACCCTTCATTGATTCCTTTCCTCTCTCTCTATCCCCTTCCCTTCTTTCCTTCCTCCTTTTCTTTTTATTATTCATGGTGCTTAAACTATACATAACAATTATGAAAATGAAAATGTGGATGAATAAAGAGGAAGATAAGTATTAGAGAGGATATTTTTAAAAATCTTTGTTAGAAGCTACCTAGGCCAGTGTGCACACAGGTTACTAGAAAAACCTGTTTAAAAACTAAGGCAAGCAGGTTAAGTTGGGCTCAGTCTGACCATGTCTTTCATATGCACATATGTAATGTTTGGTAAATGTCTGTTGAATTGAATTAGATTGAGAAAAAAGGGAAACTCATGTTTTTCTTTAACTTTTAAACCTTTAAAAATTAACTATTATTTTAGTTAAAGTCTTACGCATTTTTTAGACACAAATTAATTTTGATATTTCCTATCAATGTTGTTGGAAATAACTTTTATTCAAGTAGCATGCTGACATGCTATACCAAATGGGTCTTAGCATCAGTAAGAACTCTGCTTTCTTTCACAGCTAATAGATTCCCAAGGCTTTGCCTTCTATGCAGGGGACACAATTTAATTTAAGAAATATTCATCTCATTTTAGTGAGCCCACAGTGTGATTGGAGAGGCATAATGAGAGACTTTCTATCAATTTTTGAAAAAACAAAACCTCAAAGGACATGCTGGATCTTAACTAATCCATAGACAGACTCTTCCACATCTCTCCCTTTGATGTAGTTCCAAACAGTGAACATCTTATCCAAAAGGCCGCAGTGCAGAGTCCTTGTTCTCCGACTTGGTTCATCCCAGGAGTCCATCCATCTCTTGTGCCCTGACATCCTAGGCACTTCTCAATGAAACAAAATGAGGCGAAGATTCTCTACTAAATCTAAGCACTGTTTCTCCCCCTCTTCTAATGACTTTCTCCACAAAGGCTACATTGGTATGCTGTGGATCATGATTTGTAGAATGGAAGTGATTCTTTTCTGCCTTCAGAGGAAGCTTTCCTGACTGGGCAGACCGATGTACAGAACACTCTGTCCTGGGCATCTGAACCTGAATTTGCACTTATGTCAACTACACTTTTTCATTTCTCAATATCTATTTGTTTTCTTCTCCATTTTCAGCTGTATTTTTTTCTTGGAGATTTATGAGATTATTTATTTATTTATTTATTTTTGAGACAAGACTTCATTCTGTCACCCAGGCTGGAGTGCAGTGGCATGATCACAGCTCATTGCAGCCTTGACCTCCCTGGGCTCAGGTGATCTTCTCACCTCAGCCTCCCAAGTAGCTGGGATTAAAGGTGCACACCACCACACCTGACTAATTTTTGTAGAGGTGGGGTTTTGCTATGTTTCCCAGGCTGGTCTCAAACTCCTGAGCTCAAGTGATCTGCCCACCTCAACCTCCCTAAGTGCTGAGATTGCAGGAGTGATCCACTGTGCCTGGCCAAAACCTCTATTTTTGAATGCTCTTTGGTGCATGTATATTAATTTATATTTGTAATTTCTATGTTATATATATGTTATATATATGTATATATGAATGTGTATACATACATATACATATATATATATTTTTCATTTTAAGTGAGGTTTTCCAGCATAGAAAAAAGCTTACATCCCAGACAATATAGAGCTCTGAGTGGAAATAAACAAGTTTTATTTCTACCCTAGCTTTTACTGGCTATATGACCATGGCAAGTAATAGCCTTCTTGAACCTCAGTTTCCAGTTTCCTCATCTTTCTTTCTTTTTTTTTTTTTGAGACAGAGTCTTGCTCTGTTGCCCAGGCTAGAGTACAGTGGCACGATGATCTTGACTCACTGCAACCTCCACCTCCCAGGTTCAAGCAATTCTCCTGCCTCAGCCTCCCGAGTAGCTGGGACTACAGGCATGGGCCACCATGCCTGGCTAATTTTTGTATTTTTAGTAGAGATGGGGTTTCACCATATTGGTCAGGCTGGTCTTGAACTCCTGACTTCGTGATCCGCCCGCCTCAGCCTCCCAAAGTACTGGGATTACAGGCATGAGCCACCGCGCCCGGCCAGTTTTCTCATCTTTCAAAGGCACCAGGCATGGTGGCTCACACCTGTAATCCTAGCACTTTGGGAGGATGAGTCAGGTGGATCATTTGAGTCCAGGAGTTCAAGACCAGCTTGGGCAACATGGCAAAACCCTGTCTCTACAAAAAATACAAAAATTTGCCAGGCATGGTGGTGCATGCCTGTGGTCCCAGCTACTCAGGAGGCTGAGGTGGGAGGATCGCTTGAGCCCAGGAAGTGGAGGTTACAGTGAGCCAAGATTGTGCTGCTGCACTATAGCCAGGTGACAGAGCCAGACACTGTCTCAAAAAAAAAAAAAAAAAAAAAAAAAGGGAACATTCTTACCTAATGAAGTTGTTATAAGTATACAACATAGTATAAGCTATGCAATAGTGCTTTGTAGGTATCCAGCATAGGTAGGCAGCTCATATGCCAAAGATGATACTTGGCTGATTTTCTGTATCATGGCCAGCAGTTGCTACCTCACACTGAAACACTGAACAGATTATTCCCTGCCATCATAGAGCTTATATTCCAACAGAAGGGGACTGGCAATAAGTATGTTTGTATATGCTAATTTCAGGGTGTGGTAAGTATTATTAAGAAAAAAAAAAAAACCCAATACGATATGTTCCAGAGTGATAGTGTCTGTGAGGTAGAGGTATGCCACATGGTGATTAGAGAAGGGTTTTCTGAGGAGACGACATTTGAGCCAAGACCTAATAAGAAATAAGAAGCCAGACATGCAAAGAGGTTTATAAGTTGGGCTGAGGTAGGAGAGTCTTAGAAAGTTCTAGAAACAAAAAGAAAGTCAGTGTTATTGGAGTACAGTAAGCGAGAGAGTAGTATGAGCAATGGAAGGGTAAGCCGAGGTGAGATCACATGAGGCCTTGCAGGCTGAGGAAAGGACCTTGGACTGGATCTAAATGCAGGGTATGAGGGTAGATCGCACCAAGAGACTTTCTCTATTCATGGTGAAATGGACAGACCCATGGCAGGTACTTAAACCCTGGGGGGTTTTTAATACTGGCTCTTAAAGCCACCTTCTTCCTCCCTCTCATGTACATTTCTAAGGCACTTCCTGGGTCTACAACAGGACACGGCTTTCCAAAAGACAACTGTTAACCAAAAGACAACTGTCAACATCATTGTAACTTAGGGAATGATGCACAAAGAAACAGTAAATACTCTGCTGTTGGGAGAGTTTTCCCCCTCCACCCCATAACTCTTGATCTCTTGGGTTATTTTTCACTCTCAATTGACAAGACTTCCTGGGTTGCTTTTATCACTGTACTGTAAGTAACTTGACTGAGGTCCTGCTCTGTAACAGGCATGCTAGCTCACGTAAGCATTACAAAACTCTGGGAAGTCCTACTATTATTTCCATTTTATAGATGGAGAGACTGGACTCTTGCTGAAGGTCTTAAAACTACTAAGGTACACATCTAAGACCTTTTTAACTTTCATCCTGAAAAATTTCTTTCAAAGTAAAAACTGCATTGTCACTTTGTGATTCCAAAGAACCCTTCCATCTATGTTACCCCATATCTTGATAAACTGGTTAAAAAAAAAAAAAAAAAAGTGGAATGCATGAACTGTGTGCAACAGTCAGGCAACTTGGTGGCGTCCTTAAGGTGTCCTGCTCGGTGAAATAGGGGGCACATCTACTTCTATTAACACTGGGAGTTCAACTGGGCTCTCCGCATCTTCCCAGGTGCTGCTTCCTGCTGCTTTTTACTTCTGCCAGACTCTGACCACTCTGATTGTTTGGGTGAGGTATATCCCATCATATGGATAGGCCATGTCAAAACCTCAACCCCCAAAGCCTGGTACTCAAGCAGAAACACTAGACGAAAATTAGATGGTTTAAAGCTAACAGGGACTGAAACCAGTTAAAAGAGGGAATCAGACATGAGTTGCAAACTGATAGAACAATGATCTGCTGGGGCACATTAGGTTCATGCCTCCCGACATGCTGATGAGCCCCAGTTATTAGGTGGGCACCACAACTGATGGTCTTTGATGAAGGAGTGCTTGTTACACCAAACTTTATCTCATTTTGTTTGTCCCTTTCTAGCCCTTGCTTAGTTCACAATGCAGTACATCTGCTGTGCTTATCTAGTTTCATCTACTGCTGAGTTGGCTGTGTCCATGCTCAATCTGTCTGCTCTGGTTTCATGATGGTCACTAGCATTCACTTTCCCTGCAAGGTCTACTTTCTGGCTTTCCTAATAGTACACTCTCTTGGCACGATCCTGGGAACTCCATGTACAGTTGTTACCCTCAAAGCCATTGCTACCTGCTAGGGTCTTGGCTCAATTGGCCTCATCTCTCACTCATTCTTGGTTCCTAGAAACCTGGTACAGACAGCTGCTAGCATTCTAAAGATCTCAAAATTTAAAAATCATTGTGACATGAATTTGAGTCAAAACCCAGGCAATTTAAGTGGAAATAAACATTCTTCAGGTTAGTCAAAGTGCTTAGCACTTTGTATATTAAAGTGTATCCTGAGCCACACATTTGCTAGAAGGTAAGAAGAAAAATTGGACTCTAGAATCAGTTGCCTTTCTCTTTTCCTTTGAAAAGTTAAAATTTTTAATGAAAGAAGTTGTATGGGTACAATGTAAGCTTTTATTATCTTGCATGTGTCCTCTGAGAGGTTCACATTTTTGAGGCCTTGTCTCATGGAAACTGGGAAATGAGCTTCTGGAATTCAGACCCAGGATCTGGCTGCATTCCAGAAATAAATATACATGTTGGGCGTTGAGATAGATAATTAAAAGAATAGGAGAGTGTACAAACTTTTGAGAATGAGAAGGCAGAAAATAGACTCTTTTCTCTCATGCCTTGCTTTTGCTTTTGTTTATTTTTTATATTTTTACTTTTGAGTATCAGCTAGTGAGTAGCAGGGCAAAAACAAGGTAGCCATTGATCTAAGTGTAAGACAGCAGGAGGAAGGTTAAGAGAATGAGTGTTATTCTTTAGGACTACATTCATAGTTGCATGGTGGTGCTCTTGGCTTAAAGTCTACAATTAAATCAGTTGTTGGCACTCCCTTGAAAGTGTTACTATCATAGTTTCCCCTACATATGTAAGTCAATAAATTTGACCTTTAAGAAGGACAGTTGGTGTAGACCCCCCCCAGTGGGCCAACACATATTGCAAATTTCTGAACTCAGGCACTACAAAGTACTACTGCCACCTTGCTTCTTTAAGAGAGAAGGCAAAATAAACAGAGGAGGATTCCGTGGTATAAAAAAGAAAAAAATATATTATTTATATTTAAATAAATAAAATTATTTATAGAGCATTACTTACATGTACTCAGTCTCTGCTGTGGGTCAGGTACTACGTTAGATTCTTTTATTTATTATTTTGTGGAATGAGATTTGTTTTTATATATATGAGGAAAGAGGTTTTTCATAAAAGATGGAGCCAAGATTTAAAGCTAACTCATTTCATTCATTAGTTATCATATTTAGTCAACATATCATTTATTGAGTGCCTAAAATCTGACAGCACTGGGAAACAACAGAAGATGAGGTCACTGCACCCTAAAGGAGCATGTTCTCCTTTTTTCTTCTTATACCACTGCAACTGACCCATCCACATTTCCTCACCTTCATTTCTGTGCACATAGGCTGGACTTCCAGCTGTCAGCATCTGCAATTCTTTGCTTGAAGCCCTTTGCCACAGTAATGACACCAAGAGCAACCCTCCATGACCAACTGGAGTTGGTACGTCAGCAACTTAGTTCTTTCATCTCTCAGATGGGATGACTCTAAGGCGTATGTTTTCCACTAGCACCTAGAATTTCTTCAGAATCCAACTCCAGTTGCCCACAGTTGTAGCTGACTTGATCAAACATCTATGTCAGCTGCCTTCCCTTTTCTACCTCAGCTTTCTTCACCCCCAGGTAAACTACTTGCATTTGAAGTCTTGTCTCAGGGTCTGTTTCTGAGGAAATCCAAACTAAGATGACCACCATTTAGAGAATGCTTACTAAGGGACAGCCAGACCCTAAAGACTAATGTAGATCTATCTGTTTTCAAAATCTGTGATCTTTGGACCATTGCACTGTACTATGGAATTCAAGTGGAAGGAATCCCATAGAATCTTACACCTAATCTTTTCTTGGGTGCTAAGAAAAGTGGAAATCCATCCCCAGACAGAATATTTTGTAGTTCTCTCTTTCGGCCTTCACCCTCTCATGGGATGGGTGTGTCTTCTCTTTTCTCCACAGAATTGACTGTAAAGTCTCATTCTGCTTTTATCATCACTTCATTTCTCCGAATGAATCAAGCATCTCTGAATGAAATCAAGATTTTCTCCCTCCTCTCTGAGAGTAGGATCCACTCTCTTGTTCTATAGGTTCTCTTTTGTTCTATAGGTTAATGGTTAAGGAAAATGTGACCCTCTTGAACAGAATAGACAGAGAAAATTATTCATGTGGGGATCTCTGAGGAGAGAAATTCTTTTCTAGAATTTTATTTATATTGCTTCTTTTCTTACTCAACTTATACTACAACATAGACTAAAAAGAAAAGTGGATACATAACTGTTTTTTTTAAGTCCAGAATATTTGACAATATAATGTGGTAGTTGTGTGAAGTTTTGCACCTAAGCAGGCAATAGAATATGATATAGTTTCCGACCTACCCTGCCCTTGAAATAACAGAATAACTTTTTAACACTAACATGCGTTTCCTTGAATAACTTGTACCACTGCCAAATTCCACACAAGAAGCTTCTTTTCTTCAGGGGCTGCTTGCCCACAATGTGAATATTCTTTGACTCACTATGTTGTCCATTTCCAATTTCCTTGTTTTTTGCTTGAGTTCACTGAAGACTGACAAACAGTAGCTTCATGTGACAGCCATTAGTCTGCTTTAAACCTCAGCTTGATCTTGAATGGATAGAATAATGAATAGATTTTGTGTCATATAATTCATGTTGTCAGCTATATGAAATTGGCAGTTAAAGAGAAACTAAATATGCTTCCAGTCCTCTCTTTTCTAAATTCATATTTGAATATAATAATGTGAAAGGCATTGTTCCTTCTTTTAGTTAAAGTATTTTTGTAGCAGTCTGAACTGTGAATAATAGAGAAACATATGCTCTATTAAAAAATAGAAGGTGAGGAAGATAAGTGTGTGACTCTGTATTGAGAATTAACAAGTGGTTTTAAAAATTGAGCTTGTATGTGTGTGTGAGCACAGGGAGGGGTATTTCATCATAATGAGGGAGGCCTTGGCAACTTAGTGTTCGTTTTAACTCCATTGATTGCCGAACACATTCATGCCTGCTCTAGCTCCAGGGAGGCTGTGTAACAGGAAATAAGAGATTCAAAAAGCAGCACAGAAGAAAATCATCTCCTCTCCTTCCATCTCCCAAGCAGAGAAAAATATGCTTTCTTTTTGGTCAAAATTGCTTGGTTTGTTCTATTTATGCTGTCATTTCAGAGAGATTAAAAGTACACTTTTTCATACATTGCAAGTGGGAATGTAAAATGGTGCAGCTACTTTGGAGAAACAGATGGCCATTTCTTAAAATGTTAAACATAGAGTTACCATATCACCCAACAGTTCTACTCCGAAGTATATACCCAGGAGAAATAAAAACATATATCTGTACAGGGACTCATACTCAAATGTTCATAGCCTCATTGTTCACAATAGCCATAAATAGAAAAAATCCAAATGCCCATCAACTGAATAAACAAAATGTGGTATAGCCATATAATGGAATACTATTTGGCAATAAGAAGGAACTGAGTTACAACATGTATGAACTTCGAAAATACTATGCTCGGTGAAAGACACCAGACACAAATGAACATATATAACTCCACATATATGAGATACCCAGAAAAGGCAATTCTAAAGGGACAGAAAGTAGATGAAAGATTGCCTAAGGCTCAATCATTAAAAAATCAGGAAACAACAGGTGCTGGAGATGATGTGGAGAAATAGGAACACTTTTACACTGTTGGTGGGACTGTAAACTAGTTCAACCATTGTGGAAGTCAGTGTGGCGATTCCTCAGGGATCTAGAAGTAGAAATACCTTTTGACCCAGCCATCCCATTACTGGGTATATACCCAAAGGACTATAAATCATGCTGCTATAAAGACACATGCACATGTATGTTTATTGTGGCACTATTCACAATAGCAAAGACTTGGAACCAACCCAAATGTCCAACAACGATAGACTGGATTAAGAAAATGTGGCACATATACACCATGGAATACTATGCAGCCACAAAAAATGATGAGTTCATGTCCTTTGTAGGGACATGGATGAAACTGGAAATCATCATTCTCAGTAAACTATCGCAAGGACAAAAAACCAAACACCGCATGTTCTCACTCATAGGTGGGAATTGAACAATGAGAACACATGGACACAGGAAGGGGAACATCACACTCTGGGGACTGTTGTGGGGTGGGGGGAGGGGGAGGGATAGCATTAGGAGATATACCTAATGCTAAATGACGAGTTAATAGGTGCAGCACACCAGCATGGCACATGTATACATATGTAACTAACCTGCACATTGTGCACATGTACCCTAAAACTTAAAGTATAATAACAATAAAATTTAAAAAAAAAAGAAAGAAAGATTGCCTAAGGCTGTGGATAGGAATAGAGAGTGACTATAAATGGGTACAAGGTTTCTTTTTGAGATAATGGAAATGTTCTGAAACTAGGTGTTCTGAAAGTAGATAGTTGCCAACTCTGTAAATATAGTAAAAATCAATGAATCATAAAGAAAAACACTACTTCTATTCTGGTAACAAAACTTAGAAGAACAAAAAAAATAGAAATTATAGTATACCACAAAGTAAATTATTACCAAACATGTTAACCATTTAGTATTGATTTTTTTTTTTTTTTGAGATAGAGTTTCAATCTTTTGCACAGGCTGGAGTGAAGTGGCACAATCTTGGCTCACTGCAACTTCTGCCCCCGGGTTCACGCCATTCTCCTGCCTCAGCCTCCTGAGTAGTTGGGATTACAGGCACCTGCCACCATGCCTGGCTAATTTTTGTATTTTTAGTAAAGACAGGGCTTCGCCATGTTGGCCAGACTGGTCTTGAACTCCTGACCTCAGGTGATCCACCTGCCTCAGCCTCCCAAAGTGCTGGGATTACAGATGTGAGCCACTGCACTCAGCCAGTATTGATTTAATTAACTGAAATTTAATGTAGTAGAGGAAAATAACCAAAATGAAGCTCTAAAGCATGTCACAGTGTCCTAATTATTCAAAGAATCATAAAGATGTGATTTACACTGTTCAATAGATAAACTGCAAAAAATCTGTGCAAATCAAAGACAGCAGGCACAACAACGTATATTCTTAATTATTTCATTTATATAAATTTTTAAAACTAGTCATTGGTGAAAGAAATCAGACCAATCATTGCCTCTGTGGTTGGAGACTGACTAGGGCACAAGGGATGATGTGTGCTAGTGCCCTTTTGATGCATGAAAGTTTTAAATTTCTGGGATGATGGAAATGTTCTATATCTTAATAGTGATATGTGCTATGTGGATATATGCATTTGTCAAAAACTCATTGAACTGTTTCCTTAAGATCTGCACATTTTACTGCACATAAGTTATACCTTAAATAAAATCTGATACCTTAAATAAAGTGAGAGACAGGAAGAAATTGGCCATTGGAAGCACAAAACAAAATTGAATGTTTAGAAATGGACCCATTAGATATATAATAGTTTAGTATAGGATGAAAGAAGAATTTTTAAAGGTTTTTTTAGAAACAGGGTCTCACTATGTTGCCCAGGCTAGAGTGCAGAGGTTATTCCCAGGCACAATAATGGTACACTGCAGCCTTGAACTCTTGGGCTCAAGCCATCCTCCTGCCTCAGCCTCCGAGTGGCTGGGACTACAGGCATGCGCCACCATGTCTAGCAGAAATTTTAAATCAGTGAGGGCAAAAAGGGATTTTTAAATAACAATACTGGGACCAGGAAAGATAAAAGCTGGAGTCATTTCATTCCTAACACCAGAATTAGGTCAGATGAATAAAAGATTCAGATAGAAAAAGTGAAATAAGTTTACTTCATATATTTTTGTATTGTTTGGAGACTTTTATAGCAAATGCATTTTAAACTTTTTGTGGTAAAATATACATAACATAAAATTAACCATTTTAGCCATTTTTAAGTATACAGTTCAGTGGCATCAAGTACATTCACATTGTGTGCACTTATTGCCACCATCCACCTCCAGAATGTTTTCATCTTCCCAAACTGAAACTCTGTACCCATTAAAAACCAATTCCCCATTCCTTCCACTCCCTAGCCCTTAGCCCCTGGCAACCGCCATTCTACTTTCTGTCTTCATAAACTTGCTTACTCTAGGTGCTTCATATAAGTGGAATCATACAATATTTGTTCTTTTGAGACTGGCCTATTTTACTTAGCACAGTATTTTCAAGATTCATTCACATTGTAGCGTGTGTCAGAACTTCATTTATTTTAAGGGTGAATAATATTCCATTGTATCTGTATACTATATGTTGTTTATTCATTTATCCATTGATGGATATGTAGGTTGTTTCTGCCTTTTAGCTATTGTGAATAGTGAGCTATGTACATTTGAGTTTAAGTCTTTGTATAGATATGTTTTTGTTTTTGAGAGAGAGTTTCGCTCTTGTCATCCAGGCTCGAGTGCAATGGCACAATCTCAGCTCACTGCAACCTCTGCCTCCTGGGTTTGAGCAATTCTCCTGCCTCAACCTCCCAAGTAACTGGGATTACAGGTGCCTGCCACCACGCTGAGCTAATTTTTGTATTTTTAGTGGAGACAAGTTTTCACCATGTTGGCCAGGCTAGTCTCAAACTCTTGACCTCAGGTGACCCCCCTGCCTCGGCATCCCAAAGTGCTGGGATTACAGGCGTGAGCCACCATGCCCAGCCTAGATATATGTTTTTAATAATAAGAACTTGTGTGTACAGATATTTCGGTGAGTTCCTTCTTTCAATTCCATGGGGACTATACCTAGAAGCGGCATTGATGAATCATATGGTAATTCTAAGTTTAATTTTATAAAGACCTGCCATACTGTTTTCCACAGTAGCTGCACCATTTTACTTTCCCACCAGCAATGTGCAAGGGTTCTAATTTATACACATCCTTGCAAACGCTTGATATTTTCTATCTTAATTTTTCTCTATTAATTTTCTTCTTTTTTTTTTAAGAGACAGGGTCTTGCTCTGTTGTCCAGGCTAGAGTGGTGTCACATGACCATGGTTCACTGTAGTCTTGACCTCCTGGGCTCAAGTGATCCTCCTGCCTCAGCCTCCAGAGTAGCTGGGACTACAGATGCATGCCACAACGCCTGGCTATTTTTTTTCATTTTTTGTAGTGATGGGGTCTCACTATGTTGCCCAGGCTGGTCTCGAACTCCTGGCCTTAAGTAATCCTCCCAAAGTGCTGGGATGAGCCACTGTGCCCAATCAATAATAGCATTCTTAATAGGTATGATGTGGTATCTCATTTTGTGATTTCGATTTGCATTTCCCTAATATTTAGTGTTGCTGAGTATCTTTTCTTGTGCTTATTGGCCATCTATATATCTTCTTTGGTGAAATGTCTGTTGCAGCCCTTTGTTCATTTTTTAAATTGGAATATTTGCTTTTGGTTGTTGTATTGTAGTTTTTTATGTATCCTTGATATTAACCCCCTATCAGATGTGTGATTTGCAAATATTCTCTCCCATTCTGTGGGCTGCCTTTTTACTCTGTGGATAGTGTCTTTTGATGCATGAAAGTTTTAAATTTGGATAAAGCACACTACTTTTTCTTTTGTTGTCTGTGCTTTTGATGTTAGATTCAAGAAATCATTGCCAAGTCCAATGTCATGAAACTTTCCTCTGTTTTTTTCTAAGAGTTTTCTAGTTTTAGCTTTGACATTTAGGACTTTGGTCTAGTTTTAATTTTTGTGTTTGTGTGTGTTTGTGTGTTTTCTTTATGAGATGGAGTTTTGCTCTTGTTGCTCAGGCTGTAGCGCAGTGGAGCCATCTCAGCTCACTGCAACCTCCATCTCCTGGGTTCAAGCAATTCTCCTGCCTCAGCCTCCTGAGTGGCTGGGATTATAGGTGTCTACCACCACGCCTGACTAATTTTTGTATTTTTAGTAGAGACAGGGTTTCACCATATTGGCCACGCTGGTCTCGGACTTCTGACCTCAGGTGATCCACCTGCCTTGGCCTCACAAAGTGCTGGGATTACAGGTGTGAGCCACTGCACCCGGCCTAATTTTCTTATATGGTATAAGGTAAAGGTCCAACTTTATTATTTGCGATGTGGATATCCAGTTTTTTCAACACATATTTCCTACTGAATGGTCCTGGCACTCTTGTAGAAAATTATTCGACCATTTATAGCCAGAGTTGATTTCTGGACTCTCTCTATTCTATTGTATTGGTCTAAATGTCTGTCTGTATGCCGTTATAACACTGCTTTGATTACCGTAGCTTTGTACTAAGTAAATTTTGAAACAAGGAAGTGTGAAACCTACACATTTGTCTTCTTAAAGTTTTTTTTCTTAGTACTTGGGGTCCTTTGAGATTCCACATGAATTTTAGGATAGGTTTTTTTTTATTTCTGCAGTAAGTGTCATTGGGATTTTGATGGCGATTACATTGAATCTGTAGATTGTTTTGTTACTATTGATATCTTAACAATATTGTCTTCTAATCCATAAATGCAGGGTAACTTTCAGTTTGTGTCTGCTTTCTTTCAGCAATGATTTACAGTTTTCATGCATGCTTTTTGCCTCCTTGGTTAAGTTTATTTCTAAGCATTTTATTCTTTTTGATGCTATTGTATATGGAATTGTTTTTTTGATTTCTTTTTTGGATTGTTCATTGTTAGTGTATAGAAATGCTAATTTTTGTGTGTTGATTTCGCATCTTGCAACATCACTGAATTTGTTAATTAATTCTAACAGCTTTTTTTGGTGGAATCTTTGGAGATTTCTACATATAAAATAATGTCAATGGAGATAATTTTACTTCTTCTTTTCCAGTTTGGATGACTTTTATTTCTTTTTGTTGCCAATTGCTCTGACTAGAACTTTCAGTTCTATGTTGAATACAAGTGGTAAAAGTGGATATCCTTGTCTTATTCCTGATTTCAGAGGAAAAGCTTTTAGTTTCTAGCCATTGAGTCTGGAATTTTTTATATATGATCTTTATTATGTCACACTTTAAAAAAAAATCTATGAAAGTATCAAAAGATGGATAAATATTTACGTATTTATAGATAAATATAAATAAACATTTATATCATTTGGGGGAAGAGAATCTGAATAACCAAAGCCAAAAATTATAAGGGAAAGAAAAAGATGATAGATTTAATTCTGTACAAAATTGAAAATATCTACATAGCAAAAGCTTCATTAATTAAAATGATATAATAAATAGGGATAAGATCCTTAATACTGTATAAAGAGAACTCTTATATATACATAAGGAAAAATCCACACACAAAAGCTACATTGGGAAAGGACATGAACATGAAATTCACAAAAAAGAATAACCAAGCGTCAAAGAATATATAGGAAAAGAGTTTATCTTCTCTAGTGATTACAAAGAAAAATGAAATTAGATTTTTTTTAACCTGTAAGACTGAAAAAGATGAGGAAGAGTGATAATATGCACTCAGTGTAGTAATTTCATATCTTTTCGGTAGGGATAAAAATTAGTTCAGTCTTTTTTGGAAGGCACCAAGCATTAACTCTTGAAAATGTGCATCTTCAGCAACTGTAGTTGTCCCTCAGTATCAGTGAGGAATTGGTTCCATTTGGTACCCTACAGGTACCAAAACTCATGGATGCTTAAGTCTCTTATATAAAATGGTATAGTATTTGCATATAATCTACACATATCCTTTTGTACACTTTACTTTTTATTTTTTAATTTTTTTTGAGACACAGTCTCACTCTGTCGCCAGGCTGCAGTACAGTGGTGCAATCTCGGCTCACTGCAACCTCCGACTCCCTGGTTCAAGCGATTCTCCTGCCTCAGCCTCCTGAGTAGATGGAATTACAGGCACGTGTCACCATGCCCGGCTAATTTTTGTATTTTTAGTAGAGGACAGGTTTCACCATGTTGGCCAGGATGGTCTTGATCTCCTGACCTCATGATCCACCCACCTCGGCCTGCCAAAGTGTTAGGATTACAGGAGTAAGCCACTGCGCCCAGCCCTTTTGTATACTTTACATCGTCTCTAGATTACTCATGATACTAATACAATGCACACACATCACTTCATTTGCATGGATTCAACATAGTACTTGTACACATAGTACACACAGCAAATTCAAGTTTTGCTTTTCAGAGATTTGTGGAATTTTTTTTCTGAATATTTTTGATTTGAGGTTGGTTGAATCCATGGATGCAGGACTGATGCACATGAAGAACATACTGTGTATACCTCTGGGTTTATGCTAAGGAAATAATTGTGCAATAGATATGTACAAGTATGTTTAGCTATATATCTAAAAGAGCAAAAACTTCGAAAAATCTATCAACTATGTCTGTTAACTACGGGGCCACTGAAAATAATGATGCAGATTATCGATTTATAGATATACATGTCATATGGTTTGTTTCATGCGCGTCCGTGTAAAGAGACCACCAAACAGGCTTTGTGTGAGCAATAAAGCTTTTAATCACCTGAGTGCAGGCAGGCTGAGTCCGAAAAGAGAGTCAGCAAAGGGTGGTGGATTATCATTAGTTCTTACAGGTTTTGGGATAGGCAGTGAAGTTAAGAGCAATGTTTTGCAGGCAGGGGTGGATCTCACAAAGTACATTCTCAAGGGCGAGGAGAATTACAAAGAACCTTCTTAAGGGTGGTGGAGATTACAAAGTACATTGATCAGTTAGGGTGGGGCAGAAACAAATCACAATGGTGGAATGTCATCAGTTAAGGCTATTTTTACTTCTTTTGTGGATCTTCAGTTACATTAGGCCATCTGAATGTATGCGTGCAAGTCACAGGGGATGCGATGGCTTGGCTTGGGCTCAGAGGCCTGACAGTTTGGATCTGTGTCCCCACCAAATTTCATGTCAAATTGTATTCTCCACTGTTGGAAGTGGAGGGAGGTGGTTAGATCACAGGAGTGGATTTCTCATGAATGGTTTAGCACCATCCCCTTGGTGCTGTTCTCATGATAGCGAGTGAGTGAGCTCTCGTGAGATCTGGTTGTTTAACAGTGTGCAGCACCTCCTCCCTCACTCTCTCCTTCTCCTGCTCCTTCCATGTGAGATGCCTCATTCCCCCTTTGCCTTCCACCATGATTAGAAGCTTCCTGAGGCCTCTGCAGAAGCAAAAGCTGCTATGCTTCCTGTACAGCCTGCAGAACCGTGAGCCAACTCAACCTCTTTTCTATATATATATATATATATATATATATATATTTTTTTTTTTTTTTTTTGAGATGGAGTCTCGCTCTGTCTCCAGGCTGGAGTGCAGTGGGACGATCTCGACTCACTGAAACCGCTGCCTCCTGGGTTCAAGCGATTCTCCTGCCTCAGCCTCCCGAGTAGCTGGGATTACAGGCACGCACCACCACGCCCAGCTAATTTTTGTAGTTTTAGTAGAGACGGGGTTTCACCATGTTGGCCAGGATGGCCTCGATCTCCTGACCGCAGGATCTGCCCGTCTTGGCCTCCCAAAGTGCTAGGATTACACGCATGGGCCACTGCGCCTGGCTTTTCTTTTCTTTTTTTTTTTTTTTTGAGATGGAGTCTCACTCTGTCGCCCAGGCCGGAGTGCAGTGGCCTGATCTCGGCTCGCTGCAAGCTCCACCTCCCAGGTTCACGCCATTCTCCTGCCTTGGCCTCCCAAAGTGCTGGGATTACAGGTGCCCACCACCGCGCCCGGCCATGTTTTGTATTTTTAGTAGAGACGGGGTTTCACGTGTTAGCCAGGATGGTCTCGATCTCCTGACCTCATGATCTGCCCACCTGGGCCTCCCCAGGTGCTGGGATTACAGGCACGAGCCACCATGCCCGGCTGCACCCGACTTTTCTTTATAAGTTACTCAGTCACTGGCATTTCTTCATAGCAGTGCAAGAACGGACTAATACAACATGGAAAGATATTATATATTCGTATTCATATATTTTTGAGTAAGAGAAGTAGGTTGCCAAGTAATGTGCCTAGTACAATCCCAGTTTTATTTATTTACATGTTTAAATATTTATTTTTGACAAAATTTGGGAGAATATGTATATAAAAGTATTAAAACTGATTGTGTCTTAGTAGTGGGATTTTAAGTGATTCATATTTTCCTCTTTTGTATCTTTTTCTGAAGTCTCTACAATGAACATGTAATCTTGTTAGAGTAATGGTTTTGTTAAATGATAATATTACTTTTTCAGTAGCGTTGAGTACATTGTTGTGCAACCATCACCACTATCCGTTTCCAGAACTTTTTCATCTTCCCATACTGAAACTCTGCACTCATTAAACAGTAATTCCCCTTTGCCCCCTCCTCTAGTGATAATTGCTTTAAATCAAGAAAATTCTACATTTAATAATTTTATCTTTTTTCCCCCTTCCCAACTACACATATACTTTTAAGAAAAGAACAGTTTTATTGAGATATAAATCAAATGCCATACAATTATCCTATCACACACACACTTTGGAAGTTCTGTGACCCTGTTTGTAGTTTGTTTGTTTGTTTGATGGAAGCATTTTTACCAGGCAGAAAGTACAACGTTGGAAGTGAATGTTCTTGCATTTACTGGAGACAAATTATAGAAGAATAATGATATGTGAATTTTGCCTACCATAAACCTGCATCCTGTATTTGGTCAGGAGTTCTGTGTACCTTCAAAAACTGTTCAAAACTGGTTTTAGGTCCAGCTCCCTGTGAAAGTTGAGTTAAGCTAAAGAGCAGGAATCTATTAACAGGTCAACAGCAGCAGGGGGGCGGGGATTGGAAAGGGCCTGGAGCAGCTGCGGTTCATTTGGGAGTTTAAAATTGGCTTTTCTTTTATTCTCTTATTCCTGCTACCTCCATAGAATCCAGGAAGAATAGGGATGTTTTTTCCTACATTTGATTATAACAGGCCCAAATCTCTTTGAACATAACCAATAAAGGAAAGAAGCATCCGTGGCCATCAAACTGGGTAAAATGGTAACATAATCTCTGATGTGTAGTTTGAATCCTATTAATTATAATTGTGTAGAATTGTACAGTGAGAATGCTTTGGGAGTTTTTAACGCTAGGTTTTTCAAAGACTACATTCCTCATTAGACCTTCCCCATTAAGGCATGCTTGAGTGATGCTACACAGCCGAATAGTTGGGATTTTTTCCTCCTCTTGTCATAGTCTGAAGACAAAGGATTCTTCCGCCTGCCAAAGTTCCAGGGAGCCTAGGTTGAGCCGCTGTGACAGCACTTCGGCAGGGAGCTTTTTATTCAGTCTTCGATTTGCCGTCAGGCCTCATTCACGAAACAGGATCAAGTTGGCGCAGTACACGGAGAAAAAAAAAATCAACAGAGGAAAATCTCGCACAGCCAGATATGGCGCCATGGGTCACTTTTTCCTTTCGCTAATGCTGAGTCATGATGCAGTCTAGGCTAAGGCACAGAAAACTGTAAATTTCTGGTCCTAAATGCATTGTTGTCCCTCAGGATTCTCGGTGCCTTTGCTAAAGTAATGTTACAACAGTCCAGAAAATGCTAGCATTAGTATTGCAGCTTACTTGACTTCTCTGAGAAGCAGCGAGAGTGGCACAAAAGAGCTGGGAGCCCTGCAGTTGATACCAAAATAACCTGCCAATGGCCTTACAATCTTGCTACTTCTCAGTTTTTCCTAGCCTCAGTTTCCTCGTCTACAAAGTATGGATAATGTGCTGCTTCTTCTTATTTACAAGGTTCTTGTGAGGATCAAATAGGGTTAATGCATATGAAAATGTTTGTTACATTATCCAGGAATGATTCTTATTATCATCAGAATTTTTATATTTGAATTTAGAAGTTGTATGTATGTGATCGCTTCTGGATTGTGTGTGTGTGGACTTCACACATTATCAAAAGAGATTACTTTTTTAATATTGTTTGCCCAGTGGAAAGTGTTGAGGGCTATGTAAGTTTAAAAGTGACTTTAACTTAGGCATTAGATATAAAATGCTCTCCCCATTTGCCTTCAATTCAGTAAAAGCAGCATATTTGTGATTGGCTACATCAACAGGCATCTTTCCCTCTTATGTATAATCTGGTATAGCATAGTGATTAAAAGCACAAGCTGTAGAGCCAGATGCGCAAACACAACAAAATAGACACAAAAACAAAGACACTGCCACTGTTGTGACCTTTATGTATCTTACTATCTAAGGTTTTTAAATCCATACACCATCGGTTGTTTATTAGTTTATCAGAGCTGGCAAAACAAAATGCCGCAGACTGGGTAGCTTAAACAACAGAATATTTTTTCACAGTTCTGGAGGCTAGAAGTCCAGGATCAAGGTGTGAGCAGGTTTGGTTTCTCCTGAGGACTTTGTCCTAAGTTTGCAGATGGCTACCTTCTTACTGTATCCTAGCAGGTCTTTCCTCTGTGCCCCCACATCTCTGGTGTCTGTTTGTACATCCAAATTTCCTCTTAGAAGAGGCCACTAGTGGTAGCTCACACCTGTAATCCCAGCACCTTGGGAGGCTGAGGCTGGTGGATAGTTTAAGTCCAGGAGTCAAGACCAGCCTGGGTAACATAGTGAAAGCCCATCTCTACCAAAAAAAAAAAAAAAAAATTAGCCGGGCATGGTAGTATGCACCTGTAGTCCCATTTACTTGAGAGCTGAGGTAGGAGAATCACCTGATTCTGGGAAGTCAAGGCAGTAGTGAGCCATAATCACACCACCACTGCACTCCAGCCTGGATGTTGGATTGAGACCCTGTTTCAAAAAAATAAAAATAAAAATAAATTTAAAAAAAAAGAGAGAAGAAAAAGCAATTAGATTGCATTAGGGCACATCATAATGGCTTCATTTTAACTTAATCACCTCTTTAAAAGCCCTATCTCTAAAAAGTCACATCTGAGACACTGGGATTTAGGGCTTCAACATAGGAATTTTGGGAGAACATAGTTCAACCTCTAACATAATGCTCTCTACTCCACGGATAAGGCAAAATTAGCCCAGGGACCACGATTGACTCTAGTATCATACAAAAGAGTCAAAGGCAATTGTGCGTCTAGTAGTAAAATTTATTTGAATATCTTATATGGTACTCACATCAATCATATAAAAGATGTCTGACCTTTATGGAGAAACTCAGACTTTCATGGAAAATCATAGATATTTGGCAATAATTTTTGGCTTAGTCCGTAAAGAGTTTGGAAATTAGAATTTGGGGTTGTGTAAGAATACGAAAACAGAATTCACACTAGTTGTTTCAGCAGAGGAAATTTAATACAGAGAATAAGTATAAAGATATTTACTACTACCTGCTTACCAGATGCAATTTTGCATGATATTCTAAATGAAGCAGACACATGATAGTTTGTGGCATGTCAAGATGATCAAGAATGTGACAGTGCAGGAGTTGACATAGTTCTGAGACAGCAGTGTGAAGGTATGCTGTTGTCCCCATTAGGTGAAAGCAAAAGGCTTATGGTAATTCTTGAGAATTTTTTGAAGGGGAAAAAAATTTTAAGATCAATAGCTAAGTACTACATGCCAGATACTTGTATTGCTTTGCTCAAGTTATCACATCTGGAACAACAGTTGCAATTGGCATTACTTGATTAAGTTTACAAAAATCCATATTCACTATCCAAGATGAACAAATCTGCACAGGCCAAATTAAATGGGAATGTTAGGAATTACACCTGTATCTTTTAAGTCTTTGGTGGTGGCATTAATCTTGACAGTTCTTCCAAGGATGTGATAATTGCTTTTAGTTTACCATTAGGATAGGACAAAAGGAGTTCCAAGGGCTTCCACTTGGCCCTCCTACAGTATTAGCTCTTTCTCTACATCCCGGTGTGGAAATTAGATCATTTTTAAAGCATGTTGGCTGGGCACAGTGGCTCACACCTGTAATCTCAGCACCTTGGGAGGCGAAGATGGGAAGATCACTTGAGGTCAGAAGTTCAAGACCAGCCTGGCCAACATGGTGAAACCCTGTCTCTACTAAACATACAAAAAATTAGCCAGGCATGGTGGTGCGCATCTGTAGTCCCAGCTACTTGGGAGGCTGAGGTAGGAGAATCGCTTGAACCCAGGAGGCAGAGGTTGGAGTGAGCTGAGATCATGCTGCTGCACTCTAGCCTGGGTGACAGAGTGAGACTCAGTCTCAAAAAAAAAAAAAAAAAGCATGTATACATATAGTCTACATATAGGATACATTAAAACTACAGAAATAACTATAGGGTAGATCCTATAAGATAGACTTGAGCCCAAACTTCATTTACCACTTGATATGGTTTGGATTTGTGTCCCCACCCAAACCTCATGTTGAAGTGTAATCCCCAATATTGGGGGAGGGACTGGTGACAGGTGATTGGATTATGGGGGTGGATTTTCCCCTTGCTGTGATAGTGAGTGAGTGCTCATGATAGTGAGTGAGTGCTCATGAGATCTGGTTGTTTGAAAGCATAGCACTTCCTTGTTTGTTCTCTCTCTCTCTCTCCCTCTCCCTCTCTCTCTCCCTCTCCCTCTCCGTCTCTCCCTCTCCTGCTCTGCCATGGTAAGACACGCTTGCTTCCCTTTTGCCTTCCACCATGATTTTAAATTTCCTGAGGCCGCCCAGCCACACTTCCCATGTAGCCTGTGGAACTGTCGATCAATTAAACCTCTTCTTTTCATAAATTACTCAGACTCAGGTAGTTCTTTATAGCAGTGCGACAATGGACTAATATGGAAAATTGGTAGAGAAGGGGGGCATTGCTATAAAGATGCCTGAAAATGTGGCATCGTCTTTGGAACTTGGTAATGGGCATAGGATGGAACAGTTTGTAGGGCTCAAAAGACAGTAAGATAAGAGAAAGTTTGGAACTTCCTAGAGACTTAGTGAATGGTTTTGACCAAAATACTGATAGTGATATGTGATATGGACAATGAAGTCCAGGCTGAGGAGGTCTCAGATGGAAATGAGCAACTTATTGGGAACTGAAGTAAAAGTCACTCTTGCGATGCTTTAGCAAAGAGGCTGGTGGCATTGTGCCCCTGCTCTAGAGATCTGTGGAACTCTTAACTTGAGAGAGATGATTTAGGGTATCTGGCAAAGAAATTTCTCAGCAGCAAAGCATTCAGGAAGTGGCCTGGCTGCTTCTAACAGCTTATGCTCATATGTGTTTACAAAGAAATGGTCTGAAATTAGAACTTATATTTAAAATGGAAGCAGAGCATAAAAGATTGGAAAATTTGCAACCTGATCATGTGGCAGAAAAGAAAAACCCATTTTCTGGGAAGGAATTCAAGCCAGCTACAGAAATTTGCATAAGTAAGGAGGAGCCCAATGTTAATAGCCAAGACAATGGGGAAAATGTCTCCAAGACATTTGAGAGACCTTTTTATCAGCCCCTCTTATCACAGGCCTAGAGGCCTAGAAGGAGAAAATGGTTTCATGGGCCAGGTCCAAAGCCCCACTGCTCTGTGAAGCCTTGGGACCTGGCACCTTGCATTGTGGCTGCTCCAGCTGCGGCCAAGGCTAAATGGGGTCAGGGTACAGCTCAGGCCATTATTTCAGAGAGTGCAAGCCCCAAACCTTGGCAGTTTCTACATGGTGTTTGGCCTGTGGGTGTGCAGAGGGCAAATGTTAAAGCTTGAAAGCTTCTATCTAGAGTTCAGAGCTTGTATGGAAATTCCTGGATGTCCAGGTAGAAGTCTGCTGCAGGGGCGGAGCCCTTATGGAGAATCTCCTCTAGGGCAGTGCAGAGGGGAAATGTGGCATAGGAGTCCCCACACAGAGTCCCCACTGGTGCACTGCCCAGCAGAGCCATGAGAAGGAAGTCACTGTCCTCCATACCTCAGAATGGTAGATCCACCAACAGCCTGCACCGTGCACCCAGAAATGCCACAGTCACTCAACACCAGCCTGTGAAAGCAGCTGTGGGGGCCATAACCTGCAGAGCCACAGGGGTGGAGCCACCCAAGGCCTTGAGAGTTCACCTCTTGCATCAGCATTCCTTGGATGTGATTCACGGAGTCAAAGGAGATTATTTTGGGGCTTTAAGATTTAATGACTGCCCTGCTGGGTTTCAGACTTACATGGGACCTGTAGCTTCTTTGTTTTGGCCAATTTCTCCAATTTGGAAAGGGAGCATTTACCCGATGCCTGTACCCCATTGTATCTTGGAAGTAACTAACTTTTTTATTTTATTTTACAGGCTCATAGGCAGAAGGGACTTCCTAGTCTCAGATGAGACTTTGGACTTGGAGTTAATGCTGAAATAAGTTAAAACTCTGGGGGACTGTTGGGAAGGCACAATTGTGTTTTAATGTGAGAAGGACATGAGATTTTGGAGGGGGCATGGTGGAATGATATTGTTTGGATTTGTGTCCCCACCCAAATCTCATGTCCTATTGTAATCCCCAATGTTGGGGGATGAACCTGATGGGAGGTGATTGGATCATGGGGGCAGATTTCTCCCTTGCTATTCTCATGATAGTGAGTGAGTTCTCATGAGATCTGGTTGTTTGAAAGTGTGTAGCACTTCCCTCTTTACCTTCTGTCTCTCTCCTGCTCCACCATGGTAAGATGTGCTTGCTTCCCCTTCACCTTTTGCCATGATTGTAAGTTTCCTGAGGCCTTCCAGCTGTGCTTCCTGTACAGCCTGCAGGACTGTGAGTCAATTAAACCTCTTCATAAATTACCCAGTCTCAGGTAGTTCTTTATAGCAGTGTGAAAATGGACTAATACATCACCTGAACACCATAAATGTTCTCTTTGACTACTGATCCCCAGTGGTGTTTTGAGTGCCTGAACTAGCATTCATTCAGAACCATTATCTAGAATTCTTCAAGGATATATAGAATCTTTAATTTCTCTCAATAAAAAGGTCAAGACTTCACTTGAATCATATTAGCAAGGTTAATCCACATTATTTGTTTATCTGGAGAGCTAGCATATGTCTATATATGTATGTATGCATACCTATTTATTCCAAAACTGATTTAAAGTGTATACTTATCTACAAAGTTGTAGTAGCCAAGGTGGTACACTGCTCAGATGTTATTTCAGGAGAAACTGCTTCAAGGAACATAATTGTCAGACAGTTTCCAGCTGTTACACCTTTGGATCTGCTGCAGTGTTTATGCCAAGGCCATGCTCACCCCAGGCAGCTACTAGCCAGTAGCTGAACATATTGGGGTATGAAAGCCATGCGATCCTGCCTGATGCCTCTTACAGTAGGCAGTCTTTCTCCAGGACTTCCCATCAGCCTGGCCAAGACTTTCTCAGAATCACACTGCAGGCCGAAGCTCCTTTTCCTCAGTCCTCCTGCCTTCCCTCCTGGCTTTCACGCTCCCCTTTCACAGGTGTCAGATCCACATTGTGTTCAAAGAGCTCTCTTCTCCTGTTTCTGATACCTCACTTGTTTACCCTCCATAGGCGTTTCTCCTAATACATCTCTTGCACATCTGGTTCCATCTTGGCGTCTGTATCTTTGAGGACCTAAACAGACACAGAAATCAAGTAATAATGCACAAAAGCCTGAAGCTCACTGACTATTAGATTGTTGACAAATATAAGATTGCTGGGCCTTGGGGAAGCATAATTTCACTTGTTCCTAATAACTGAAAATGCTTTTTGAAAAACTAAATATGCCAGGCATAAAGGGCCTAAAATTTAGGTTTTCCCCTAGAAAATCATCTGTGCCCTAATGGGAAAGTATCACTTTTAAATATAAAATTTTAAAGTGAATCCAGGGAAGACATTAAATTCCCAGGATTGAGGGCAATAACTAAGAACCTGAACAGCATTTACATGTTTGTTGGTCTCTGCTTTCTTTATCTTGCCCTCTTTGCTTCCTGCCTTACATTATAAAGTGTTAATGTGTCAAAAATGAAAAATGTAGGGTTGGTGTGATGTTCTCAACAGGCTTCTTGAAAAATATTTTTTTCTTCTTTCAAGAATCAGCTAAAATTGAATTTGGCATTGTTTGCCCTTTGTTGCCTAGGCATTGGGGTCAGACTCTTGTCTGACCTAAGTGAAGCCATGATGGACAGTTCTGTAGAGGGTATTATCACAGCCTAATCAGATACACTGAAAGCAAAATTGTTTTTCTCTCTCACACAGAATCTGCTCCTCCATTTTCTTCCTCTTTTATATTCTTTTCTAACTTGCCCTGTGAATTTTCAAGACATAGTAAGATTTTATTGTTATTACTGAGCTAGGTTGGTTGCAGAAACTGTTGTATGAACCAAATGTCTTCTGCCTTGTAGATAGACTTCCTCAGGACCTAACAGCAGTGTCTGTATGCCTCAGGTAACAAGTCACTGCCAACTCTGTAATATGTTTTAACCTGATGCAGAAGTAGGGGCCTTGCTGTTTTCTGGATTCTTTAGCCTTTTGTTCAATGTAATAATGCATTTAATCATGGAAGAATTTAAAACATTTACTTTTTAATAGTAACAATAAGTCTAAGCCCCAAATCAATAGAAACCTGGCAAAAAATACTCAGACTAAATAAAATTACCAAGAACAACGATAAAAACCAAATCCTATGAGCCATAAAGGAATCCCTATTTTGTACGTGTTTAATTTTACATTTTAGCAAAAATAAAAAATAAGGAAGGAATAAGTTTAGGTTTGGGCTGAAGATGCAATGAAAATATAGGCTTATGAGAAAGTAAAATACTAATAAAATAGTATTTCGCTTCTCTGCTGGGGGAGTAAGTGAAGGAAACTAATATTTCTTGCATTTATGCTATGTGCCAACCCTTGTGCTGGATGCTTTTTATATATATTATCTTGGCCCTCCCCAGAACCCAGAGAAGTTTTTTTTTTTTTTAGACAGGGTCTCACTCTGTCACCCAGGCCAGAGTACAGTGACTCAATCACGGCTCACTGCAGCCTCAACCCTCTGGGCTCAAGTGATCCTCCCACCTCAGCCTCCTGAGCAGCTGGGATTTCAGGTACATGTCATCACACCCAGCTAATTTTTTAAAAAATTTTTGGTAGAGATGGGGTTTCACCATGTTGCCCAGGATACTCTTGAACTCCTGGGCTCAAGCAATCTGCCTGCCTCTGCCTCCTAAAGTGCTGAGATTTCAGGCATGAGCCACCATAGCTAGCTCCCATGTCATCATTTTATCAGTGAGTAGACTGAGGGTTAGATAAGTTAAATAAGCTGCCTGAAATCACATGATGTGTTTGTGGTCCATCTGGGATTCAAACTCAGTCATGTCTGACTTTAAGTTGTGGATAAAGAATGATTTTGGAACTGTGAAGGATAAGCAAATACTGGTGAGAGGGACTAACTCACACGTGAGACAGCTAAATAATGAGGTACATACAGTCTAGAGCAAGCAAAGACCCAGGCTAGTGGTAATCACTCCCTATGTATTTTTCCAATCCTAACCAGAGTCTGAGAGCCCCTTACAAATGAAGTCACTGGAACTGCAATTGGTGATCTTTCAGGAACTAAGTGAGGAAAAGGAGGAAGCATGGAAAGACTTGAGATGAAGATAAGTAGTCCCGACTTCCATAAACCTGAGTATAACTTCAATAATTTCTGTTGCCTTTGAGACATGTTGAGCCCTCAGTTGCCTGGGCTTGAGGGAAGTTAGTACCAGAACTCAGAGAAAGGACTTGGTTATAAGGCTGATTCCAAGGAGTGCATAAAACTTTCTAATATCTGATACTGGAAATGAGAATGACGAGTTCAGTCTTGATTTAAACTAGCTCCATTATTCTAGGAGGTGGGATATAAGGAAATATAGACAGCAGATGACATTTGAATTAACATAAGGGGCATAGAATGGCAAGCAGCCTGTTGGGAGCCAGACCAGTTAAGAGTTAAACGACAAGATTCAGCCCACTGGGAAAGTGTGCTGTCAACTACAAGTCAGAGTAATAGGACTTCATCAAAAGGGCTGGAACTAATTTTTGCCTATCCTCTTGACCAAGATTTGACAAGAGTGAGGAAGGAGGAAACATTCTACATATAGGGGACATTCCTACATATTGCTAGTAGAAATGTAAATTAATACAGTACCTACAGAGAGAGTATCTTGGCAGTATCTGTTGGAATTACAAATTCACATTCTCTTTAACCCAGCAAGACCACTTTTAGGTTTTGAACTTGTAGAAATACTCAATGTACACAGTCATGTATATACAAAGACATTACTGCAGGATTCTTGAAAAGGGCAAACAAATTATAAAATTCCTTGTCTCTTGACTAGGATTTTTGTATAGGTTTTATAATTCCCTCTTAGGGCTTTCGGTAGTTACCACTTAGCTATTATTTTTATAATAAATGAGTTCATTTTTAAATTACTATGTTAATTCACAATTATTATGATAATTAAAGCCAAAAATTGTATTATATATAAATATATATACATATATCTAAATATTTACACATTAGTTTAAGCAAGATTATGTTGTTAAAGCTACTTTCAGTTTAACATGATACAGTATTTTGTTTGTTATAGTGATTCAGTTAAGGCGGATAGCCATATCAAAAGCATTTGATGGCCTGGCGTGGTAGCTCATGCCTGTAATTCCAGTACTTTGGGAGGCCAAGGCAGGTGGATCACCAGAGGTCAGGAGTTTGATACCAGCCTGGCCAACTCAGTGAAACCCCGTCTGTACTAAAAATACAAAAAAAAAAAATTAGCCAGGCATGGTGGCAGGCGACTGTAGTCCCAGCTACTCGGGAGGCTGAGGCAGGAGAATGGCATGAACCCAGGAGGCAGAGCTTGCAGTGAGCTGAGATGGTGCCACTGCACTCCAGCCTGGGCCACAGAGCGAGACTCCATCTCAAAAAAAAAAAAAAAAAAAAATTTAATAAGCATTTCAATTTTTAAAATTAAGGAAATTTTGGTTTTGACTATAGGTCGTAGTCAACACTTTCCAGAACTGATACGGCCAACCTCTGTTGAATAATGTGGGTGTTAGAAGATGGGGAGCCAGTGAGGGACTGCAGGTTAAGGGATGTGTAGTAAGCTGTTAGGAGCAAGGCCACCTAAGTCCCCCCACTTAAATTCCCGGTCGTTTCATTTCCCTTTTTTTCTTTTTGTCCCCAATGTCTTTTTTTGTTTTTTTTTTTTTTTTTTTGAGACAGAGTCTCACTCTGTTGTGCCGGCTGGAGTACAGTGGCGCAATCTCAGCTCACTGCAACCTCTGCCTCCCAGGTTCAAGCAAGTCTCCTGCCTCAGCCTCCTGAGTAGCTGGGACTCCAGGCGCATGCTGCCACACCCAGCTAATTTTTTGTATTTTAGTAGAGACCGGGTTTCACTGGGTTGCCCAGGCTGGTCGCAAACTCCTGAGCTCAGGCAATCGACCTGCCTCGGCCTCCCAAAGTGCTGGGATTACAGGCGTGAGCCACCAGGCCCAGCCCCCAGTGTCTTAATATAGTACTCTAGGTGGATGAGAGGATTGGGGTCAGGAAAAAAGTCTGGTAAGTCAAAGAATAGAGCTGGGTTTGGTTTGAAAAGACAAGATAATGGACAGTTTAAGAGATAGAGCTTTATAGGAAGGAAGATTGAGATTTAAGATGAAATATGTCAAGAATGGGTCAGTTAAGTTCTACCTGGTATATCAGATCTCCTTTAAAGCTTCACTCTTCATTGACATACACAGACAGATTTAAACAATTTAAACAAAAATTATAGCTAACTCTTAATAAGGACTTAATATGCGCCCAAGCTTAATGCTTTATATGCATTAACTCGCTTATTTCTTACACCTCTATCAAGTAGGTCCTATTATAATCCCCATTTAACATAAAGTTGAGGAAAGAGGCCTATACACTAAGTGATTTGACCCCAGACCCATAGCTATTCACTATACTGTGTCTCTCTGTCTACTTCATAGGGTTTCTGTGAGAATCAAGTGAGTTTTGTGTGTGAAAGTACTTGGAAAACCACAAAGCATTTGATACTTGAAAACCAGTTCTCAAGAGATAGAAAATGTTATTCACTCACTCTGTGGAACAACTCTTTAAAAACAGGACTTGGAAAGCAAGCTACTGTCAAAACTAAAATAAAATTAACCTCAAATTAGAGGAGCACTTTTAGATGACAAAATAAGTACTAAGAAAATACAACAATAAAAAGAAAAAATGACATACAATCAAGATACAGGACTAATTGTAATTTTTAAAATGGCCTTTTTTGATGGGGTGAGAGTTTTTCACAGAGTTGAAAGCTGTGATTGCATTGCCACATTTTACAAAACAGTCTCTGGAACAGGATTGACCTGGCTATCAAAGGATAATTACATGGCCTAATAGATTGTCCCTACCTTCAACTGCTAATGAAGCCCTTGGAAAATGTATCCCCACTTAACGAATGAGGCTGAAAATGCCAAGAAGCCTTTTGCCAAGGATGTGTTCTCTAGGCTCAGGCTGAATTCATTATTTTGTTCGAGTATTACCACCAAGCCAACCATGGGCAATTTAGCATGCCACATTTCAAGCAGAATTTAATTCATCTCTGTGTGCCATAAATGAGACAAATACCCTGTGATCAGGTGACAGCTGTCAGTAATGCCATAAACAGAAAGTATTAATGTAAATGGAGAATTCCTCTTAATCATATCCCCATTAAAAGCTGGTCCAAAAATTAGGGGGGTGTGTGTGTGAGAGAGAGAGATTGTGAGGAGAGGCATGCATAAAATAGTCTGATTACTTTATGATACTCAACTCCACTTTTGTTATAAAACCTCACTTATTTTCATACCAAAAAACAACAGGTAAATTTCTTGATGAAAGAAAGTACCTCTGAGTTACCCTTTGTCTGAAAATGTATGTCTTTTTATGGAATTGCCTAGCTCTGAAGATAGCTATTGCTTATAAGAACTAGTTTGTTCTTTCTTTCTTTTTTTTTTTTTTTTGAGATGGAGTCTCACTCTGTTGCCCAGGCTGGAGTGCAGTGGTGTGATCTCGGCTCACTACAACCTTTGCCTCCCCACTTCAAGCGGTTCTCCTACCTCAGCCTCCTGAGTAGCTGGGACTACAGGTGCACGCCACCACGCCTGGCTAATTTTTAGTAGAGATAGGTTTTCACCATGTTAGCCAGGATGGTCTCGATCTCCTGACTTTGTGATCCACCCGCCTTGGCCTCCCAAAGTGCTGGGATTGCAGGCATGAGCCACTACGCCCAGCCAGTTTGTTCTTTCTTTAAGGCCACATGCTTTCCTTACTGTAGCAAATCTAAAAGCAGGTATATTTGGAATGTTACTCAAAGTGGGAGGGAGTCCTACCACCTAGGGAGCCTGACATCCCAGTCAGAAAGTGACATATGAATGTATTAAGAATGGGCCCAACATCTAACAATAAAAAAAATGTGTTACCGTAAACACCATTTTTTGAACACTTAACTGTTCCCAGGCTCCGAACATCTGAAGAAACATCTGAGAGACATCAAGGATGCAGTGAGAATCTTTTTTCTCATTAGATGTAAAAGCAGCTCTCAGTTCTTTTGGGCATCAGAGTTACCTAGGAAGAGTTGGGGGTTGTATTTTGTAGGCTCTGGAGTCAGACTACCTGGTTTTACATCCTGTCTCTGCTGTTTGTTAGTTGTATGATCAAGGGTGTTACTTAGCCTCAGTAAGTCTAGTGCTTCTGTTTGTAAAAATGAAAGGGGGAATGGATAAAAATAGACCTATCTTATTAAGTAAAGATGGACTGATATAATGCTTGGTACAGTTTCAGGCATATGGTGAGCATGCAATAAATAAATATTAGCTCATTTATTATTAGTAGTATTATTATGTTTCTTCTCCTACCCAGAGTGAGACATTAATTGATCAAAATGTGTCATATACCTCATGTGGATTGGGGCAAAACAAAAACCAAAAGAGAAACATAGTTTTGTGCAATAATTTAAATCTCTTAAATGAACAATGTAGAGAAATTGCTATTAATAAAATGTACTGACTTTTCATTCTTTATTAATTCAATGATATTTGTTATCAAATATTATAATAAATGCTGTTTGAGCCCAAATATAAATCCGATTTGTGACTTGCCTTCAAGAACCACAGTCTTATCATGGAGAGGAGAGGATGTTATGATTGGGAAGCAGTGGTGGGGCGCTGGAAGGGGTGGGTCTTCTGGAGATCTGACAAAATTCCATTGCTTGACCTGGGCGGCAGTTCTATAACAATAAAGTTATGCATCTATATTATATGTACTTTTTGGTGTATGTGTTATAGTGACAATAAAAATGTCTTTAATTGTGGTATGTGAGTGATTTGTATCTCAATTTAAAAAAATTATATGGGATATTCCTGAATAAACCTTGGGGAATGTTTCTTTCCTTCTTTTTTTTTTTTTGTGATGGAGTCTCCCTCTGTCGCCCAGGCTGGAGTGCAGTGGCGCGATCTCAGCTCACTGCAACCTCTGCCTCCTGGGTTCATGCGATTATTCTGCCTCACCCTTCCAAGTAGCTGGGACTACAGACACGCGCCACCATGTCCAGCTAATTTTTGTATTTTTAGTAGAGACAGAGTTTCACCATATTGGCCAGACTGGTCTCAAACTCCTGACCTTGTGATCCGCCCACCTCAGCTTCCCAAAGTGTTAGGATTACTGGCATGAGCCACCACGCCCGGCCTGGAATATTTCTCAGACAAAGCACCAAAACCACAAGCAACCAGCATATGTTAATTAGCTTGATTTAGCCATTCCGCAATGTATACATATTGAAAGCAACAAGTTGTACAATATATACGATTTTTATTTATCAATAAGAAAAAAAGCACAAGCAATCAAAGGAAAAATAGACAAATTGGACTTTATTAAAATTAAAGACTTGTGCTTCAAAGGATACTATTGAGAAAGTAAAAATATAGCCTACAGAATGGAAGAAAATATTTGCAAATTTTCTATCTGATAGGAGTCTGGTGTCTACACTATACGAAGAATTATTATGACCCAACAATGAAAAGCCAAGGCTGGGTGTGGTGGCTCATACCTTTAATCCCAGTGCTTTGGGAGACTGAGATGGAAGGATTGCTTGAGGCCAGTAGTTTGAGACCAGCCTGGGCAACATAGTGAGACCCCATCTCTATGAAAAATTTTAAAAATTAGCTGGACATGGTGGCATGTACCTACAGTCCTAGCTACTCTGGAAGCTGAGGTGAGACGATTGCTTAAGCCCAGCAGTTTAAAGTTGCAGTGAGCTATGATTACGCCACTGCACTCCAGCCTGGGCAACAGAGCAAGACTCTGTCTCAAAAAAAGAAAAAAAAAAGACAACCCCATTTTAAAATGGGCAAGAGGTTTGAATGGATATTTTTCCAAAAAAGATATATAAATGGTCAATAAGCACATGAAAAGATGCTCAATATTATTAATCACCAGGGAAATGCAAATCAAAAATACAATGAAATATCACTTTATACCCTCTAGGATGGCTGTACTCAAAAGGACAGACAATAAAGAGTGTTGGCCGGGATGTGAAGAAATGAGAACTCTCACGCATTGCTGGTGTGAATGTAAAATGGTATAGCTGCTTTGGAAAATGATTGGCTATTTCCTCAAAAAGTTAAACATAGAATTACCATATGTCCTAGCAATTCCATTTCTATCCTGGAAAAATGAAAACAGAAGTCCACACAAAAAAACTTGTACATTAATGTTTATAGCAATAACAAAAAAGTAGAAAAAAATTTTCATCAACTGATGGAAAAATAAAATATGGTGTACTCATTGATGAAATATTATTCAGTCATATAAAAGAATGAAATACTGATTCATGCTACAGCACAGAGGAACATTAAAAACATTATGCTATGTGAAAGAAGCCATAAAGGCCACACATTGTATAATTCCATTTATAAGAAATGTTCAGAATAGGCAAATCCATAAACACAGAGAGTGTATTAGTGATTGTCAGGGATTCTGTGGGAGGCGGGATGGGAGAGTGACTACTAGAGGGTACAGGACTTAATTTTAGTGTAATAAAAAATGTTATGAAATTAGATAGTGGTAAGGTTGTAAGACTGAATATGTTAAAAACCACTGACTTGTATACTCTAAAAAGCTGAATATTCTGGTAAGTGAATTATTATCTCAATAAAATAAAATACAAAGTATGGGATAGTTCCATGCTTTGTAATGGTTATATTTGACTAAATTATAGATTGTACAAAGAGAGTAATAGGAAATAAATTTTAAAATATAAATTGAAATCAAATTATAAAGGGCTTTATTAGTGAGAAGCTGTCAGTAGAGAACCATTAAAGATTTCTGAGGCCAGGCATGGTGGCTCACACCTGTAATCCCAGCACTTTGGGAGGCTGAGGTGGGTGGATCAACTGAAGTTGGGAGTTTGAGACCAGTCTGGTCAACATGGTAAAACCCGTCTCTACTAAAAATACAAAAAACAACAAAAAAAGCCAGACATGGTGGTACATGCCTGTAATCCCAGCTACTTGAGAGGCTGAGGCAGGAGAATCGCTTGAACCTGGGAGGCGGAGGTTCCAGTGAGCTGAGATCATGCCACTGCACTCCTGCCTGGGTGACAGAGTGAGCCGAAGATTTTTGAGAAAGTGAGGAATGTGATTAGAGCGTGGTTCAAGAAATTTAGTCTAGCATCATTTTGATTCATCTCTGCATCTTCCTAGTCTTTGTACTAGAGAGGACAGTGATTATGTACTTTGTAGCTTAGTTTTGTCTTAGGGAATACATATGATTTTAGAAATTTTTCCCCAAAGGACTGGATCATATTAGCCTGGTAAATTGAATTATATGTCCTTTTGTAATAATACAAAGTATATGAATATATACAAGCATTACCTCATTTCATAGGAAAGAGGTGATAGATAAAATGTGAAAAAGCAAGATTTTGGTTGTGTTTACTAATACACATTCCTGATTTGGAGACCCGGGAAGGGAAAACATAACTGTAACAGTCTAAGTCTCAACGGGATGCTATATTAGAATAATTCACTAAGGGTTGTCAAGGACTGTGAAGGATCTGAGAATTGACCTTACCAGCAAGCTAACAAATTAACCTGCCATAGTTTCATGAATGCTGGCAGAAGACACAAGACTTTTGGGTCAGAGATAAAGGGCTTTTGCATTTTATCATAGTTGATTTCAACTTTAGTTAGTGGAAGAGTTAACTAGTTATATAATTTTTAGAAATGTAATCAAATTAGTACTTGAAATCTCCAATATATTTATTGTAAAATAAAATATTCAATGCAGAAGTTGCATAAAACCTGTTTCTCACATTGCTCTTTGAATACATGCTTAAGGGACATTTGAGAGCCGATGGCAAATGTTGGCTCTTTGGATTGAAAACCACAAGCTGAAAAAGAATATTAAGGAAATCCAACGCAAATCACTTGATTTATACCAAGCACTCAATTTTCTCAACACAGTTCTTCAGAAAACAGTTTCAGTAAATTGTGTTAACCGCAGGTTCATTGTTTACAATAGCTTTCGTTAATGTAACATTCCACAGTAGGGAAAAAAATTTTACAATGAGTGAGAAAACACTCTGTAATTAATTCTCCTAGTGTTTTCTACAATATTCCAAGAGATCTGTGTGGATCACAAAACAATACTGTTTTTTAAAAAAATTCTGTTCTAGAAATCACATGAAACAATCCTACCTGTAACTGCAATTGTATTTTATTTTATTTAAATCTGATGAACTGCATGGGCATACAACACAATATGAGGGCAATTGTGCCAGCAGAATATGTCTATGGTCAGGCAGTATGCTGAGAACTAGCAGGTGGGGGAAAGTGAGACTTGGGGGACTACAGGGAAGGAATCTGGAGGCAGCAGCAATTTTTTAGAATAATTTGAAAATCCTTTGTTTTGAAGGATTTGGTTACCTAATTAGGTTAGAGAAGCTTGTGTGCTTTGTACACAAGGAGAGATGATCTCTATGCCTTTCCTAGACTCTCAAAGCCATTTGTGTTAATTATATGACCTCCACTAAGCACTCAAGGTCTGGCCTATGATATGTTTTCTGTACTCTTCCAAATGCTGATACATTCATTATTAAGAGACTTGGCTTCTGAGCATCAGATTACTGCATTTCTTGTAAACCAGCTTAGTGGCAACAAAATCCAATTCATCTCTAGACATTGGGTTTTCTTAGATGAGCTCTTCTATTTTTCTGTCCCTTGGTTAAAGAAGAGCTGCAAATAGGTCTGCGGAGCTATTTGGTTATCAGTTTTACTTACTATCAAAAGATCTGACTGTATAACTTTGTTTTTAGATATTTGCTGTGTATAATTTATTTTATTTTTTGTCTACTAAAACATTTTCCTTTTTCTTAAGCAGAAATAGCACATGACTAAGAATTAGAATATGCAGTCTCTCCTTTCATTTCTTAATCCCTCACATATAACCTGATACATTAAGATAATGCTTTTGGGAATGTGCTATGGGTTTCAACAACATGTGTGACTGCTAATGAGCTGGGATAGGCTCGGCTATGATTTCTCTAAGGCTGGAGTTCCTATGAGTGTGGAGAAATACATATTAAAGGATTAAAGATATAAGATAATGTTCATGAACTATACCTTAACTAGTTCTTTTTTTTTTTTTCATTTATTTTTTGAGATGGAGTCTCACTCTGTCACCCAGGCTGGAGTGCAGTGGCATCATCTCGGCTTACTACAAGCTCTGCCTCCCGGGTTCACACCATTCTCCTGCCTCAGCCTCCCAAGTAGCTGGGACTACAGGTGCCCGCCACCACGCCTGGCTAATTTTCTATATTTTTAGTAGAGACGGGGTTTCACTGTGTTAGCCAGGATGGTCTCGATCTCCTGACCTCGTGATCCACCTGCCTCGGCCTCCCAAAGTGCTAGGATTACAGGAGTGAGCCACCACACCCATCCTGTCTTAACTAGTTCTTATGGCTGAAATAAGACAGAGAGACTGGGAACAACATTTCCTAACCAAAATAGGATTTGGTTAAACTTTGTATGTGGTAAGAGGAAAGGACAGACCCCCTTAGAAAACTCAGACCATTGCCCCTTGCCTCAAGACTGCACATAACATAATCCTCTTTCTGTTTTTGCCTGAATTGCCCAGATGCACAAAGCCATTCATAATGTTCACAATGACTATATTAATTTTTTAATTTTGGAATTATTTTCATGATTTTTTATCATATATACATATATATTGTTTGTATAGGTGGTATATGTGTGTGCATATATATAGAAAATATACACAATTACCTATAATTGCTTTTGGAAACAAGTGAGATATAAAGAACATGTTAAAGAACAGATGATGTGATTTTGTGGCTGGCAAGATGGCTGAATAGGAACAACTCTGGTCTGCAGCTCCCAGTGAGATCAATGCAGAAGGCAGGTCATTTCTGCATTTCCAGCTGAGGTACCCAGCTCATCTCACTGGGACTGGTTAGACAGTGGGTGCAGCCCATGGAGGGTGAGCAGAAGCAGGGTGCGGTATCACCTCACCTGGGAAGTGCAAGGGGTTGGGGAACTCCCTCCCCTAGCCAAGGGAAGTCATGAGGGACTGTGCTGTGAGGAATGGTGCATTCTGGACCAGATACTACACTTTTCCCATGGTCTCTGCAACCCACAGACCAGGAGACTCTCTTGGGTTCCTACACCACCAGGGCCCTGGGTTTCAAGCACAAAACTGGGCAGTTGTTTGGGCAGACACTGAGCTAGCTGCAGGAGTTTATTTTTCATACCCCAGTGGCACCTGGAATGCCAGCAAGACAGAACTGTTCACTCCCCTGGAAAGGGGGCTGAAGCCAGGGAGCCAAGTAGTCTAGTTCAGCGGATCCCACCCCCATGGAGCCCAGCAAGCTAAGATTCACTGACTTGAAATTCTCGCTGCTAACACAGCAGTCTGAGCTCCACCTGAGACACTCAAATTTGGTGCAGGGAGGGGCGTCCGCCATTACTGAGGCTTGAGTAGGCAGTTTTCCCCCACAGTGTAAACAAAGCCACTGGGAAGTTCGAACTGGGCAGAGCCCACTTCAGCTTCACAAAACCACTGTAGCCAGACTGCCTCTCTAGATTCTGCCTCTCTAGGCAGGACATTTCTGAAAGAAAGGCAGAAGCCCCAGGCAGGGGCTTATAAATAAAATTCCCATCTCCCTGGGACAGAGCACCTGGGGGAAGGGGCAGCTATGGGTGCAGCTTCAGCAAGCTTAAACATTCCTGCTTGCCAGCTCTGAAGAGAGCAGCGGATCTCCCAGCATGATGCTCGAGCTCTGCTAAGGGACAGAATGCCTCCTCAAGTGGGTTCATGACACCCTTGCCTCCTGACTGGGAGACACCTCCCAGTAGGAGATGACAGACACCTCATATAGGAGAGCTCTGGCTGGCATCTGACAGGTGCCCCTCTGGGATGAAGCTTCCAGAGGAAGGAACAGGCAGCAATCTTTGCTGTTCTGCAGACTCCGCTAGTGATACCCAGGCAAACAGGGTCTTGAGTGGACCTTCAGCAAACTCTAGCAGACCTGCAGCAGAGAGGCCTGACTGTTAGAAGGAAAACTAATAAACAGAAAGGAATAACATCAACATCAACAAAAAGGACGTCCACTCAGAAACCCCATCTGAAGGTCACCAACATCAAAGACCAAAGGTAGATAAATCCACGAAGATGAGAAAAAAACAGCTCAAAAAGGCTGAAAATTCCAAAAACCAGAACACCTCTTCTTCTCCAAAGGATCACAACTCCTCACCAGCAAAAGAACAAAACTGGATGGAGAATGAGTTTGACAAATTGACAGAAGTAGGGTACAGAAGGTAGGTAATAAAATCCTCTGAGCTAAAGGAGCATATCCTAACCCAATGCAAGGAAGCTAAGAACCTTGAAGAAAGGTTAGAGGAATTGCTAACTAGAACACCCAGTTTAGAGAAGAACATAAATGACCTGATGGAGCTGAAAAACACAGCACGAGAACTTCATGAAGCATATACACAAGTATCAATAGCTGAATCAATCAAGCAGAAGAAAGGATATCAGAGATTGAAGATCAGCTTAATGAAATAAAGCATGAAGACAAGATTAGAGAAAAAAGAATGAAAAGGAACAAACAAAGCCTCCAAGAAATATGGGACTATGTGGAAAGACCAAACCTACATTTGATTGGTGTACCTGAAAGTGACGAGGAGATGGAACCAAGTTGGAAAACACTGTTCAGGATATTATCCAGGAGAACTTCCCCAACCTAGCAAGACAGGCCAACATTCAAATTCAGAAAATACAGAGAATACCATAGACATACTCCTCAAGAAGAACAATCTCAAGGCACATAATCGTCAGATTCACCAAGGTTGAAATGAAGGAAAATATGTTAAGGGCAGCCAGAGAGAAAGGTCAGGTTACCCACAAAGGAGAGCACATCAGGCTAACAGTGGGTCTCTCTGCAGAGACCCTACAAGCCAGAAGAGAGTGGGGGCCAATATTCAACATTCTTAAAGAAAAGAATTTTCAATCCAGAATTTCATATCCAGCCAAACTAAGCTTCATAAGCTAAGGAGAAATAAAATCCTTTACAGACAAGCAACTGCTGAGAGATTTTGTCACCACCAGGCCTGCCCTACAAGAGCTCCTGAAGGAAGCACTAAATATGGAAAGGAAAACCCAGTACCAGCCACTGCAAAAACATACCAAATTGTAAAGGCCATTGACACTATGAAGAAACTGCATCAACTAATGGGCAAAATAACCAGATAGCATCATACTGACAGGATCAAATTCACACATAACAATATTAACCTTAAATGTAAATGGGCTAAATGCCCCAATTAAAAGACAGACTGGCAAATTGGATAACGAGTCAAGACCTATCGGTATGCTGTATTCAGGAGACCCATCTCATGTGCAAAGACACACATAAGCTCAAAATAAAGGGATGGAGGAAGATTTACCAAGCAAATGGAAAGCAAAAAAGGAAAAGCAGGGGTTGCAATCCTAGTCTCTGATAAAACAGACTTCAAACCAACAAAGATCAAAAAAGACAAAGAAGGGCATTACATAATGATAAAGGGATCAATGCAACAAGAAGAGCTAACTATCCTAAATACATATGCACCCAATACAGGAGCACCCAGATTCATAAAGCAAGTTCTTAGAGACCTACAAAGAGACTTAGACTCACACACAATAATAGTGGGAGACTTTAACACCCCACTGTCAATATTAGATCAGTGAGACAGAAAATTAACAAGGATATTCAGGACTTGAACTCAGCTCTGGAGCAAGCTGACCTAATAGACATCTACAGAACTCTCCATCCCAAATCAACAGACTATACATTCTTCTCACACCACATCACACTTATTCTAAAATTAACTACATAATTGGAAGTAAAATACTCCTCAGCAAATGCAAAAGAATGGAAATCATAATAATCTCTCAGACCACAGTGCAATCAAACTAGAACTCAGGATTAAGAAACTCACTCAAAACTGCACAGCTACATGGAAACTGAACAACTTGCTCCTGAATGACTACTGGGTAAATAACAAAATTAAGGTAGAAATAATGAAGTTCTTTGAAACCGATGGGAACAAAGATACAATGTACCAGAATCTCTGGGACACAGCTAAAGCCATGTTTAGAGGGAAATTTATAGTGCTAAATGCCCACAGAAGAAAGCGGGAAAGATCTGAAATCGACACCCTAACATTACAATTAAAAGAACAAGAAAAGTAAGAGCAAACAAATTCAAAAGCTAGCAGTAGACAAGAAATAACTAAGATCAGAGCAGAACTGAAGGAGATAGAGATATGAGAAACCCTTCAAAAAATCAATTAATCCAGAACCTGGTTTTTTGAAAAGATTAACAAAATAGACTGCCAGCCAGACTAATAAAGAAGAAAAGAGGGAAGAATCAAATAGACACAATAAAAAATGATAAAGGGGATATCACCAGTGATCCCACAGAAATACAGACTACCATCAGAGAATACTATAAACACCTCTACATAAATAAACTAGAAAATCTAAAAGAAATGGATAAATTCCTGGACACATACACCCTCCCAAGACTAAACCAGGAAGAAGTTGAATCCCTGAATAGACCAGTAACAAGTTCTGAAACTGAGGCAATAATTAATAGCCTACCAACCAAAAAAAAAAAAAAAAGCCCAGGACCAGATTCACAGCCAATTTCTACCAGAGGTACAAAGAGGAGCTGGTACCATTCCTTCTGAAACTATTCCAAACAATAGAAAAAGAGGGACTCCTCCCTAACTCATGTTTAACTCATTTTACTCCTCCCAGCATCATCCTGATACCAAAGCCTGGCAGAGACACAACAGAAAAAGAAAATTTCAGGCCAATATCCCTGATGAACATCAATGCAAAATTCTTAATAAAATACTGACAAACCCTGAATCCAGTGGCACATCAAAAAGCTTATCCACTGAGGGGAGAGCCAAGATGGCCGAATAGGAACAGCTCTGGTCTACAGCTCCCAGCGTGAGTGACACAGAAGAGGGGTGATTTCTGCATTTCCATCTGAGGTACTGAGTTCATCTCACTAGGGAGTGCCAGACAGTGGGCGCAGGACAGTGGGTGCAGCGCACCGTGCGTGAGCCAAAGCAGGGCGAGGCATTGCCTCACTCGGGAAGTGCAAGGGGTCAGGGAGTTCCCTTTCCTAGTCAAAGAAAGGGGTGACAGACGGCACCTGGAAAATCGGGTCACTCCCACCCTAATACTACGCTTTTCCGACGGGCTTAAAAAACGGTACACCAGGAGATTATATCCCGCACCTGGCTTGGAGGGTCCTATGCCCACGGAGTCTCGCTGATTGCTAGCACAGCAGTGTGAGATCAAACTGCAAGGCAGCAGGGAGGCTGGGGGAGGGGCGCCCGCCATTGCCCAGGCTTGCTTAGGTAAACAAAGCAGCCGGGAAGCTCGAACTGGGTGGAGCCCACCACAGCTCAAGGAGGCCTGCCTGCCTCTGTAGGCTCCACCTCTGGGGGCAGGGCACAGACAAACAAAAAGACAGCAGTAACCTCTGCAGACTTAAATGTCCCTGTCTGACAGCTTTGAAGAGAGCAGTGGTTCTCCCAGCATGCAGCTGGAGATCTGAGGACGGGCAGACTGCCTCCTCAAGTGGGTCCCTGACCCTGACCCCCGAGCAGCCTAACTGGGAGGAACTCCCCAGTAGGGGTAGACTGACACCTCACACGGCCGGGTACTCCTCTGAGACAAAACTTCCAGAGGAACGATCAGACAGCAGCATTCGCGGTTCATGAAAATCCGCTGTTCTGCAGCCACTGCTGCTGTTACCCAGGCAAACAGGGTCTGGAGTGGACCTCTAGCAAACTCCAACAGACCTGCAGCTGAGGGTCCTGTCTGTCAGAAGGAAAACTAACAAACAGAAAGGACATCCACACCAAAAACCCATCTGTACATCACCATCATCAAAGACCAAAAGTAGATAAAACCACAAAGATGGGGAAAAAACAGAGCAGAAAAACTGGAAACTCTAAAAAGCAGAGCACCTCTCCTCCTCCAAAGGAACGCAGTTCCTCACCAGCAACGGAACAAAGCTGGATGGAAAATGATTTTGACGAGTTGAGAGAAGAAGGCTTCAGACGATCAAACTACTCCGAGCTACAGGAGGAAATTCAAACCAAAGGCAAAGAAGTTAAAAACTTTGAAAAAAATTTAGATGAATGTATAACTAGAATAACCAATACAGAGAAGTGCTTAAAGGAGCTGATGGAGCTGAAAGCCAAGGCTCGAGAACTACGGGAAGAATGCAGAAGCCTCAGGAGCCGATGTGATCAGCTGGAAGAAAGGGTATCAGTGATGGAAGATGAAATGAATGAAATGAAGTAAGAAGGGAAGTTTAGAGAAAAAAGAATAAAAAGAAATAAACAAAGCCTCCAAGAAATATGGGACTATGTGAAAAGACCAAATCTGCGTCTGATTGGCATACCTGAAAGTGATGGGGAGAATGGAACCAAGTTGGAAAACACTCTGCAGGATATTATCCAGGAGAACTTCCCCAATCTAGTAAGGCAGGCCAACATTCAGATTCAGGAAATACAGAGAACGCCACAAAGATACTCCTCGAGAAGAGCAACTCCAAGACACATAATTGTCAGATTCACCAAAGTTGAAATGAAGGAAAAAATGTTAAGAGCAGCCAGAGAGAAAGGTTGGGTTACCCACAAAGGGAAGCCCATCAGACTAATAGCGGATCTCTCGGCAGAAACTCTACAAGGCAGAAGAGAGTGGGGGCCAATATTCAACATTCTTAAAGAAAAGAATTTTCAACCCAGAATTTCATATCCAGCCAAACTAAGCTTCATAAGTGAAGGAGAAATAAAATACTTTACAGACAAGCAAATGCTGAGAGATTTTGTCACCACCAGGCCTGCCCTGCAAGAGCTCCTGAAGGAAGCACTAAACATGGAAAGGAACAACCGGTACCAGCCACTGCAAAATCATGCCAAATTGTAAAGACCATCAAGGCTAGGAAGAAACTGCATCAACTAACGAGCAAAATAACCAGCTAACATCATAATGACAGGATCAAATTCACACATAACAATATTAACTTTAAATGTAAATGGACTAAATGCTCCAATTAAAAGACACAGACTGGCAAATTGGATAAAGAGTCAAGACCCATCAGTGTGCGGTATTCAGGAAACCCATCTCACGTGCAGAGACACACATAGGCTCAAAATAAAAGGATGGAGGAAGATCTACCAAGCAAATGGAAAACAAAAAAAGGCAGGGGTTGCAATCCTAGTCTCTGATAAAACAGACTTTAAACCAACAAAGATCAAAAGAGACAAAGAAGGCCATTACATAATAGTTCAACCATTTTAGAAGACAGTGTGGTGATTCCTCAAGATCTAGAACCAGAAATACCATTTGACCTAGCAATCCTATTACTGGGTATATACCCAAAGGATTATAAATCATTATATAATGACACATGCACACGTATGTTTATTATAGCACTATTCACAATAGCAAAGACTTGGAACCGACCCAAATACCCATCAATGACAGACTGGATAAAAAAAATGTGGCACATATATACCATGGAATAATATGCAGCCATAAAAAAGGATGAGTTCCTGTCCTTTGCAGGGGCATGGATGAAGCTAGAAACCATCATTCTCAGCAAACTAACACAGGAACAGAAAACCAAACACTGCATGTTCTCACTTATAAGTGGGAGTTGAACAGTGAGAGCATGTGGACACAGGGAGGGGAATATTACCTACTGGGGCCTGTGGTGGGGTGGGGGGCTAGGGGAGGGGTAGCATTAGGAGAAATACCTAATGTAGATGACGGGTTGATGGGTGCAGCAAACCACCATGGAACATGGATGTCTATGTAACAAACCTGCATGTTCTGCACATGTATCCCAGAACTTAAAGTATAATAATAATAAAAAGAACAGATGATGTATCCAGAATGATTTTTTTTTCTGTCTATAACCTTTAGTTAGCAATTTCTATCAAGGCAATGCTAAACTCATTATGAACAGGAAATATAGAAAGATGATACAAAACAAAGCAAATTAACAAATAGGTCTTGGCCAGGTGTGGTGGTTCATGCCTGTCATCCCTGCACTTTGAGAGGCTGAGGGGGGAGGATTGCTTGAGGCCAGGAGTTTGAGATCAGCCTGGGCAACATAGTGAGACCTCATCTCTTAAAAAAAAAAAATTTGCCAGGCATGGTGTCTCACACCTGTAGTCCCAGCTACTTGGGAGGCTGAGCTGGGAGGATCGTTTGAGCCCAGGAGTTGGAGACTATAGTGAGCTATGGTTTCACCACTGCACTCTAGCCTGGGCTACAGCCTGAGACCCTGACTCTAAAACAAACAAACAAACAAACAAACAAAAGGTCTTATGAGAGCTGATTACAGTTTAGCGGAAGCAGCCTTTTGACTTTCCCTTCTTTTAATACCAGAGATTTTACTTAGATTGCAAAACTGTGGATGTTTTGTGGCAACTTGGAGTCTCAGCATCTATTAGCAAAAAAGTAAGAGGATTGTAATTACAGTCTAAGCTTCGGAGCTGGTTGGGCCTGACATTTGAGAAAATGGATACGGCCAGCCCTTTGTCTCCCTCTGCCCCCACTCGCTTCCGTCTCTGGGACCCAAGCTCTCTTGCTGCCCAGCCAAGCCTGTCGTCTCGAGAAGGCACTGAAGCTGCTGACCCTTTCTGCTCTGCCCACCAAAATATAACCACCCACAGTCTCTGTTTGGAGATGGAATCCAGTGAGATACCTATAATACATTCACAGTAGATGTCAGATAATAGAAGAACTCACTCTTCTCATATCACATGGGAAACACACTGTTGTCGCCTTTCCATCCTGTTTCAACAATTCAGATTATCTCAAGATTCAGAAGCTGTGATGTTAAATTAGGGGTCAACTGTCCCTTGCCTCCCCTCCCTTGTGACCTCACCTTCCTGTCTCTCATTGATACTTGCTGTCTGCAAATAACCTGGACTCTGGGTACTTTTTTCATGTGAAAGGAAGGATTTTGAGCTCTTTTTGGCTAAAGTTGATAAGAAGGATTGGAAAGTAGCTTAGTTCCTAATTGAGTTTCTCTCCCTGTCTCTAAATACAAATAGAAAAACTCATGGAACATTTATGAGAGAAGAGTTATATGTTTACTTGCTTAGAACATTTTATTTTAGAAATAAATATTTAGGGATACAGCCATTCATGGTGTTTTCATGAACTTATCCCTTATGAATGCATATGATATGTTCATTCACCTCTTTGTAGAAGCTTTGATCCTTTTGCACAAAACAGGAAGTAGTAGTAGTGGCAGTGTGGATTTGGGAGGGTGGAGTTAGCTTTGGCCAGGTGATCTCTGCATATCAGACTATTAAAGGCAGCGCCTTTACAGAATGTTGGCTGGGCTGTGACTCACACTTTGCTTTGCACTCCCTAAAGAGGCTTTATGCATCACCTCTTTGTCCTTTCCCAAGTCATTTGAAAATAAATAGAAGAGAGAATAATGTGATCAGGGGCTCTAATTGCATTTATTGCTTATGTAGGGTTGTAGTAGATACAGGGATGTTTCCTTATTCTTTATGTCTTGCACATCTGAAATGTGTCATAATAAATGATATTTTTAAAAACTAAACAGAACAAATAGTTTTGGGAATTAGTCCTACATAGTCATATGACTCATTTGCATAGATCCTAATATGGTCATAGCTTGGCCATTTCCATTTTTTCTGTTTTTCTACTTCTTAAACACAAGTGGAAATTTTATTTTATTTATTAATTTATTTTTTTGCCTTTTTCAATCTTGGGTAGGACTAGTTGATTCCCACCTTTTCTGAGATACAGGAAAAAATAAGTGCGTACTGCCATTTGCTTAAAGATCAGCAGTTTCCATCTCTGCAGGTCAGGAAGGAAGTGAATACAATCTATTGGATCAATAAGCACAGATATTTGCAATGCTAACTATACCAATTTCAAAAACACAGTAAGTCGTATATTTAATTGAAAGTTCAGAAAGGCCAAACAGTAGATGACAGCTAATACAGTTTGAAAAGAATGTTTAAAATGTGCAGACAAAAGATTATTTGCCTATAAACAAGATTGATAATTTATAATCACATGATGGATTGAATCTCTTTCATAAATATTTGAATAAGGTGGGTTCAAGGCAGTAAAGTTGATCATGAGGCTTTACCTTGTCAATCCTCACGAGTGTTGACGATACCTGTCGGGAATAAACCCCGTAGCCTGGCTGACCAACTGATATCTATCTATATCCCAATCCACCGGCACATCAATAATTTTTGTAAAGTAAAAAGAAAAAGAGGGAGAGGGAACTGTTTGTTTGATGGTGGATGGAGAAAGTGTCCCAGGAAAGAAAGCTACATGCTGGTATCTTAGTGGCAGCCAGGACCACCCTGTGTGGACATGTAGTTTGTACTCTGCATGACTCCTGGGGGCATCATTCACATAGATTCCTAAAGGAGTGACGCTCTCTATGGTTGTACAATCTCAGCCCTAGTGGTAATCATTTATTTGGCAATCTGGAAATGTTTCCAGAAGTATCCCTTGTGAAGGACAAAGGTCTACTGTGTATCTTGCATATTTCATTATTAACCCTGTGACTTGTGCTGAGTAACTACTTAATATCTATTCAGTGCTAAAATAAGAGAAAGGCAACTTTAAAAAAAAACCTTTTTGAGACATAATTCACACATTATAAAATTCACCTGCCTATAGTATACAATGATTTTTAGTATATTCATGGAGTAGTGCAACTGTCACCACGATCAATTTTGAAACATGTCATCACCACCCCACCCCCAGAAAAATAAACCTCATGCCCATTAACAGTCATTCTCTGTTCCTCTCTTGCCCCAGCTCCTGGCAACCACTTATCTACTTTCTGTCCCTACAGATTTGCTGATTCTGGACATTTCATATAAATAGAACCATATACTGTGTGGCCTTTGGTGGCAAGTTTCTTGCACTTAGCATAGTGTTTTCAAGGTTTATCCATGTTGAAGTAGCATATATCAGTACTTTATTTCTTTTTTATTGCCAAGTTATATTCCATTGTATGGCTATACCACATTTTATTTATCCATTCTTTAGTTGGTGGACATCTGAGTTGCCTCTACTTTTTTGGCTATTATGAATAGTGCTGTTGTGAATATTCATGTACATTTTGTTTGTGTGGACATAAGCTTTTAATTCTCTTGGGCATATATCTAGGAGTGAAATTGCTGGAGAGAAAGGCAATTTTAATTTAGAAATCTCTACATTATTTGCTTTTATATTTAAAATCATCTTATTAATGGTATATATCTGGCTTGGCTGGTAATTCTGGGTCCTGTATCAAACCTCCTCCCTGCAGTCCCCATCCATGTTGTGAGCCAGTGGGTGAACCACAGAAAACTGAAATGTACTACTGGGTTAGTCTCTTTGAACAGGGTCATACTTACATTGAATTCACTCTGATTTATTATTTTGCTACTGCACTTGGAACACAGACAGTATTCACTAAGAACTGGAACTATAGACTAGAAACAGAGGTTCCCTGTTTTCATTAGTCAACTCCCAAAGGATGGATGGAGCCAATTTCAGACTATTCTAGGGCTCTTGCTCTCTTAGTTGCTTGCCATCCTTCTTTCTTTTGGCCTTTTTGCATTTCATTAGTGTCACTTACAGAGCTAAGAGAACACAGATAATTCATCCAAAGTATTTTTATAGTTTTTAGGTGAAAAGAACTTTTAATATGTGTGTCATCTTGGTTTCTATGTCCCTTGTAAATTATGTTGTTTACCCTGAAACTATGAAGAAGCTGCAGTTGACTTACTTCAACCTAATCTTAGCTTCTAGTATTGTGCTATTGGAGTTATTATTGAGGATGATAAAAAACAGCGTATAGTATTGGAGGCAAATTGTTTAAGTGTGTAAATTATAACTTGTTTTTTTTTAAAGGGGGGTCACTAAGAGACTAAGGACCATCAAAGATTTTTTTAAATAGACCATATTTTTAGCAACGTTACACATAGTTGTCATGGTTATGACTTTGCAAAATAAACATTACCTTAGAATTGAGGTCCTAGAATTAATGGATTTAAGTCTGATTTTTAATGAGCCAAAGCTATTTAAACTGTACATGCATTAACAATTTTTCTTAGTGGCATGTATACTTGAGTAGGAGGTTATAAAGAGTAGACAATGAGAATGATGCTGTTTGACGCTTAAAGGGAGCATTGTTTCATTGGAGAAGAATAAAATATGGACTTCTCTTTAAGCAAGGCGGTTTGCATTTCTGTTGGCCAGATTTCTTGAGAATGTGATAAAGCATTAGCCCCACCATTTCCAGCATCCTCCATTTAATTCTTCTTGAACTCTTTTCCACAGAATGAAATTGATTGATTCATGGCTGAGGGTTTGAAAAAAGAGCTTTGGGGAAAATTTTAAGAAGTGTTCCAGGAAGCCATAAAGACTGTTGACAGGTGGCCAAGCCCAGAAAAAAAGTATTAGTAATAACAACAGCTCACCCTACATAGCTCTTAATCATATGTCAGGCATTGCACTAAACATGTTACATGTACTAACTCATGTGATTCTCACAACAATCCTGAGGTCAACTTGTTTTTATTCCCAATTTAGATGAGGGAATTAGGGCACAAATAGGTTAAGGCAATTGTTCAAGGTCACACAGCCACAATGTGAGCCCAGGTGGTCTAGTTCCAGGGTCAGTACTAACCACTAAGTGTGCAGATTACTAGAAACTTGGAGACACTCCAACTCCTGAATATGGTGCCTAACCAGGGCTCTGGAGGAAGCAGGCAGGTCAGGGCCCAGGTCCCTGCCAGCACTGCCAGAATGAACTGGTGAACTGAGTCACTGTCATGACCTTTGCTGCTTGAATAATTTCAGAGGGCAAAAGAAGCCCAGTCATGTGAAATTCCTTTGTGGCTAGAAGATATCAACAGGCACAGATCTAGCTCATCTTTCAAGATATGCGATTTTTTTTCTTAACAGAATGAATGCTCCTGTATATAATATTGTCCTTTATGATGGCTGGTTCATAGAAACTGACAAAGAAGTCAAATTAAGAGGAGTTAAATGTTAAAGATGTAAAAGTTAAGTCACAAGACCCAAGTAGAGTGAGAAGAAGGTAATTTGTGTGTCTGTTTAATCCCTGGCATGACCTTTAATCTCTGCTACTTAAAAATTACAGATGCAATCTTAACTATGGCATAATGAAACAAAGACCACCACGTCTTTTTTCTTTCTGCTTTTTGAAGTTGCGCAGATGTCAGAGGAAGATAAATAAATACTGTTAACAGCTTCTGGAAGCATAATGTGCTTTGAAAGAGTGAGTCAAAGCTCGAGCCAGGGTTTATGGCCTCAGAGCAAGTCGAGGTTTTCCTGATGACAAAATGAGGCCTTGGGGTTTTGGAGGAAGCTTTCTTGAAGAATGAGCACAGCCAAGAATGGTGCTACACTTGGGATTCTCCTTTGTCAAGTAGAAAAAGACAAAGGACCCGTTTATAAAATGGATATCAAGTAGCAGATTAGAGGGGCATAGTTGTGTCACCGGTATGATGGTCGTAACTGCAAGTTGACCAGGTTCTTGGTGTTTTGAACAAAGAATTGGACAAAACGCCCAGCAAAGCAAAGAAAGAATGAGGCAACAAAAGAAGAAAAGCAGGGATTTATTGAAAACGAAAGTACACTCCACAGCGTGGGAGTGGGCTGAGCAGCAGCTCAAGGGCCTGGATGTAGAATCTTCTTGGGTCCAAATACTCCCTAGAAGTTTCCCATTGGCCACTTCATGCTCACTTCATGTAAATGAAGTGGTAGCCCACAATCAGTCTGATTGGTTGCAGAAAGCCAACCAGAGGCTGAAGTGAAGTTACAAAGGTCACACTCCTGTGCAAACATCTGGTTGGTTGCAAAAAGCAACCAATCAGAGGCTAGAGTGAAGTTACAAAGTTATACTTCTATGAAAAGGAAGACTTAGCCCGCAATCAGTCTGACTGGTTGTGGACAGCAACCATTCAGAGGCTGGAGTGGAGTTACAAAGTTACAAATGAAGACTGGGCTGGCAATCAGTCTGATTTGTTGTGGACAGCCAGTTTCCCATCTGACATGCAGAAAAGGCAGGGGGTTTGCAAAGGGAGTAGCTTCTGGTCCTTTCGTATTTTTTTTTTTTTTTTTTTTTTTTAGTAGAGACGGGGGTTTTCACCGTGTTAGCCAGGATGGTCTCGATCTCCTGACCTTGTGATCTGCCCGTCTTGGCCTCTCAAAGTGCTGGGATTACAGGTGTGAGCCACCGCGCCCGGCCACTTCTGGTCCTTTTGTTACTTAGGCATGAAAAGTTAGGGTTTTCCTTTCAATTTAGTCCTAGGAAGTTGGCATGAAACAGCCTTAGGTTCCCTGCCTCCAGACCCTATTCTCCTGCCTCAGTTGAATTGTATTTCAGCAATTGAAATCAGCTAATCGAGGACAGACACCTCATATATGTTACCCACCTACTCTTCCTAACATGTAGAATGCCTATATATAAAAATAATAGCAAAAAACAATAATTACAACTTATTGACACCATGTGTGCCCTGTACTAGCATCACCTCCATTTTATGCGGGAAAGAACTGTGTTGGAGGGTGGAGTCACCAGCCCAATATTACACAAATCTTTTAACTACAGAGTCAGCTTTCTTAACCACTGTAGCCCATTGGGGTTGGAATAAGGCTTTGGAATATCTTCTGGGGTTAACGGGGGAATTCTTGAAAGTTTTCTGAACAGGAAAGTCTCGAAAAAGTGGTATCACTGCTGGAAGGCAGGATGGTTTGGCAACTTTTGAACTGTGGTCTGGCTGTGAAGTGATAAGGGTCTGAATTAATATGCTCAATTAGAGTCAAAAGGGGAGGCAAGATGAAAGACTCCCTGAGAAGGAATGGGTGATCCTTGAGACATGGGCACTGACCAGATGTGGGAATTAGGAAAAGGAGGGAGTCAAAGATGAATCCAAGATCTCCAGAGTAGTGTTAGAATGCTTGTGCCATGAATAGAAATGGGGAAATAGGAGATTAAGCCAATTTGGAAAGATTTCTTGGCCTGTATTGGTGGCAGGGCACTGCCCCACAAAGTATACTGGTTAGTGGGAAATGTGGCAGCTCTTTCTTCATTGTCAGAGCCTTTGTTTCACTACACAGAAGCTTAAAACGCTGGGTGCTTGCTTTCCTAGACTCCCTTGCCTGTGACTGAGATCCGGTCATGAGGCACAGGTGGATACTTATTGGAAAGATTTTTCTCTCCGATAATAAAAAGTCTAGCAAGAAAAACCTCTTCCTGCTTTGGGTTTCAAATGCAAGGACACCATGATGTCATGCAGGGAGCTGCTGCAGCCATTTTGCAGTCTTGAGGGACAGACCAAGAAAAATTAGGGGAAGCTGACTCAGAGCCCTGACACTGGGGAGCCCCTGAAACAACACCAGGACCGTCTGCCTCTCTTATGTGAAAAAAGCACCCCCCAACCCTGGTCAAGCCATTTTTAGATGAGTATTTTGTGATTTGCAGCCAGAGCATCCAAATTGATGCAGACTTTGTGCAGGTCACAGATCACCTTGATCTAAGCTTTGCTATGTTTTCTATTTTGGATATTAATTTTGGAAAAACACCATGTGGGAAATGATCATCACAATTGCCCAGTGAAGCCTCCAAAATAGTAGGAGTTCCAGAAAGAGAGAGAGAGAGAATGCACTTTGGATACCATTTCTAGAAAATGAGGGCTTTTTAACAAAAGTCTGTAAAGGCCAAACAGCCTGGCCCAGATCTTAGGCCCACTTTGCCGCTAGGTGAGAGTCTCTGTTAGGTTTCAGTAGTACAATGTGCTTCTCAAATGACAACGGGGCCCATTAGTAAATTAAACATTCCCATAGCCCCTAGATACAAACTGGGCGAAAGAAGTATTTTCTGTTTTCAGAACTGCTGCTCTTTTCATTTGCTTCTTCCCACCTTCCTTGCCATTTGCTGGTGTCTGCTGGCAGGAAGGAATGCTTAGCTCAGTGATGGATGTGCACTAAGGAGAATTAGCCTGCTTTGTGGAGCTTTTGAATCGGAGCAAGTATGCCGCTCTGAAGGGCTGAATGACTGGTCGATTGAAAAGTAATTGATTGCAGAATTTCAAAATGAGATTCAAAAGGTACAAACTAGATTTCACAAAAGCCAACTTTCTTTGTCATGTTCTTCTTTTTGCTCATTTTTCCTTTCTAAGTTTACAAAATTATTTTAGACTTTAGTACCAACTTCACCATCTGATTCCTGAAGCTTGGTGTATTATATACATATAAAGTTTATGATAAATTCTCATGAGAAGGAAAAAAACCCTATGCTACATAGATTCTAGTCCTGACTCTGCATTAATAACTGCCACTCAGGGAAAATTGTTTAACTTTTCTGAGCTCCCATTGTTGTTGATAAAAATGTTTGAATAAATCATGCATGAGATCCTATATACGTGAACTTAGACTATCTATGGTAAGACACAGATTCTAATATTCTACATGGTATTGGGCTGGGGGTTTTCCCTATGTTCCTCTCTGAGAAAACACTCCTGCAGACAGAGAGCAGGCAAAGAAGCCTCTTGCTAGAGGCATAATCTCAACAAAATTTGGTTTTGATCGTGGGATTCTGGGTGGAGATGCTAGATAAAAGATGATGCAGCTGGGCACGGTGGCTCACGTCTATAATCCTAGCACTTTGAGAGGCCGAGGCGGGTGAATCACCTGAGGTCAGGAGTTCGAGACCAACCTGACCAATATGGTGAAACCCCGTCTCTACTAAAAATACAAAAATTAGCTGGGCATGGTGGTGGGTGCCTGTAATCTCAGCTACTCGGGAGGCTGAGGCAGGAGAATCACTTGAACCCGAGAGGCGGAGGTTGCAGTGAGCCAAGATCATGCCACTGTACTCTAGCCTGGGCAGCAACAAGAGTGAAACTCCATCTCAAAAAAAAAAAGATACCTAGTTACATTTGAATTTCAGATAAACAGGGATTTTATTTTTAGTATAAGTATGTCCCAAACATTGCATGTGGTATATTTGTACTAAAACATTATTCATTGTCTAGTTGAAATTTGAATTTAGCTGGGAGTCCTGTATTTGTATTGGCTAACTCTGGCAACCCTGATTCTGAGAGGAATAATCGATGGTAATGGCCCAAGCCTAAATTGCTCAAAATAAACAAAGGAGGAGCTGCAGAGGATTCTTAGGTCTTGATAGATATGGTGTCCTGGGAGGGGCTGAGTAGGCTCAGCTAAAGGTGAGGGGAGTGAAGGGACTAAGATACATATTAGGAGTCTGGCTAGGACGAGAACCCTCCCTCCTTTCTTCCTCACACATTCTTAAGTATCTCTTCTACCCACTTTCCTTTTATAACCCTTAATTAGCTTTAACGTACAGTGAAAATATTAGCCGGGTGCGGTGGCTTACGCCTGTAATCCCAACATTTTGGGAGGCCGAGGTGGGCGGATCACAAGGTCAGGAGTTTGAGACCAGCCTGGCCAACATGGTGAAAGCCTGTCTACTAAAAATACAAAAATTAGCCAGGCATGGTGGCAGCCACCTGTAATCCCAGCTACTCAGGAGGCTGAGGCAGGAGAATTGCTTGAAACTGGAAGGCAGAGGTTGCAGTGAGCTGAGATTATGCCACTGCACTCCAGCTTAGGCAACAGGAGCGAAACTCCATCTCAAAATAAATAAATAAAGTGAAAATATTAACTTTCTATGGTAGGCTGTCGTTTTGGCATCCTTTTTACGGTCTTTGTTCCTAATTTTGAAATGAGTGGGTGGGCCTTATTTTTCTCATTCTCCCTGCTCACGGCCTCCCTAATTCAATTAATATCTGCTGATGTGTGCCCCAGATTGATTTTTTTTTTTTTTTTTTGCCCTCTGTGGACTAGTTATTTCTCAACAGAAAAATGATTGCCAAATTTCTGAAATTCTTTTCTAAACTTCTGAAACTTTTCAGGTTTTATTTATGCTCATCATTCAGTTGTTTGTACATTCTTCGCTCACATAGCACATCTTTAGGAAGTAAAAGAATTGCACTAGAGTTTTACCCTGGTATGTAGCTGTGTGGAGCACTTCAGAGGCAGAATCAACATTGTGCACTACTAGTTTTGTTCCTGTTTGTCAAACAGGATCACTTAACACCTCTGCATTGGGTAACCGTGTTTTCCCATGAAGCGAGAGGACTGCTGAGCTTGAGCAATGGAGGAGACCTCTCCCAGATGGTAAGTGTTTTAGGGCACAAGGTCATTATATTAAAAGCAGCAAGAGAATGAACGGGAATCAGACAGAACATACTGATACTGACACATGCGTGGCACAAGAAAGTGCTGAGGTAGGTGCCTGATTGTAAGGGGATGTCCCCTCCAAATATTGGCAACTTGAAAGCAGCCACAAAACCTGGTATTTTAGTTATTTATCCTGAGGGTGAGTAGTGGAAGGGACCTTTCATGGTACCCTCTGTGTGGTGCTTGCTGTGGTCCTTGTGTTGTAGCCTTTGATGTCCAATGTGCAAGATACAGAATTTGGCAAATAGAGGTCGTTTGTCAAGGTTGGTTCTAAAGGGGCTGCCTAAGTTTGTCATCTATGCAACGTAATTCAAAGACCTGTTCTGTTAAAAAACAAACAAACAAACTCTTAACTACCTGACTTGAAATTCCTTCTACTTGAACCACGAACGAATGCAGAACATTTATTCAGAACAGCTTTTTTCTATTTAGGCACCAAGGCTACTAAAAAGAAAATGATGGCCCCACCATCTGGGAGCTTACAAAATTAAGCAGATGGTTAAAATGCGGTGTAACAAGAGGTATGGTGATAGACCACACTCGGTTAGGAGCCTGCTGGAGGTGCGCAGTACACTGAGGACTTCAGCAAAGAGAGAAGCCTGCAGACGCAGATAGATTGTAAGCGTGGACACTGTAAAAGCTGCTATTGGTGCCATGCCCAGGTCCCCTTAACTGGTTGGTGTCCTCAGCTGTAAGCTGTTGTGTTGGCTGCTGAGGCTCACAGCTGCACTCTCTTGTGGAAAATTGTGCTCTGCTGAAAGGAGCAAAAAATGAGGTTACGTACCTTCCCCCCAGGGATGGCCTAGAACCAATGACTGATCAATAAGAAAGTACAGAAATCTGGCCTTCTTGCCTCAAAGCGGACAACTTGTTGTGCCCTTTCTGTTCCAGAGATCTGATGAGATCATGCTGAGAACAGACTTCAGCTGGAAACACATTTTCACTTCTCTGCCTTCCTGCTTCCTTCATTGCCCTATAGGATTCTCTCAAGAACATCCCTCAGTACATCGCTCATAATGAATCCCTGTCTCTGACTCTGCTCCTAGGAAACTCCTGATAGCAGAGAAGCAGAAGTTGAGCTATTCTGGTGTTAAGGGCTCACTTTTCCTGATATGGGGAGAGGGAATAGACGAAGTGGTTGAGAACATTGGTGAAGGTCTGATGTGAGGCATGTGAGCAATGTGGGGAATGGGAGCAGTGTTTGATATCAACTTAGGTGAGAGACTACTATATGTGTATGGCACCAGTCTGTATTGTGGTATCATTTTCTTCAGCACTCAGCAGCCTGGGGTATAAAAACACAGACATAGATGACACAAGGTTGTAGTTCTGGCAGGTGGATGCCACAGGAAGTCAAGGAACCAGGCACGACAAGAAAGGACTTGAAGATAGGAAGGAATGACTAGTTTGAGAGAAAATGGAAGTGTCAATGGACCAAAGCTGTTCATACAATGGAAGGATATGTGTGATGAGCAAAACACAGATAACACGTGTCAAGATTAGGAGGCTAGGCTAGTGTGTTCAGAGTTTGGAACAGGAGAACTTAAGATTTGAGGGTTCGGGCATTTCTGCCTAATGACAGGTCTAGGATATGCCACAGCACAGGTGCCTGAGTGAATTGGAGGGAATGTTTCTGGGGTGAGGAGGGCAGGGCACTGCAGTGTTTGGGAGCTGGATGGGCCATCCTCTTGGGCACTGCCAGCACTGAGTCACAGTAGTGGCCCAAGGAATTCACACTGAACATGAAGCTGTTACCTGCCCCAAGTCCCAGAGGTGCCATCACTTCCTGTGTCAGGCCTTCATGGAGCAGGTGTCCCTAATGAAGGCAGTGGGCAAAGACAAATGATTTGGAGGTATGGAATTTCCCAAGGAGACCCTTTTATGGTGGTATAGAAACCAAACCACTTGTTAACAGGTTAAATATTTCCCATCTTTCTGTTTTCATGCTGACATAGGTGTTCTTGGACTCATTGACCCTCCTGGTAAATCTCCCAGTCAGGAGAGCTCCACCCTTATTGGATCTCACTCCATTATCCTCGTATGTATTTTGACTTGCTGTCCTTATCTCCTAATCATCTCAATGACCCAGGCATTGAAGAATGAAGAGCACCATGATATTGTAAGAGAAGCAGTTTGATGTAGTAGACAGGGTCATGCTTTTCCTTCTGCCTGGATTGTTCCCTATTCCCTTCCTCATTCAGTCACTTCTTACTCATCCTTTCCATTTGGCTTAAATGTCTCTGCTCTCCCCAGAGTATTTGAGAGTCCATTCCTGTATTATATACTCTCAAAGCACCTCATTCCCCTTTGTGACTCTTATCACAATTGTAATTAAACAAAAAAATTATTTCATTGCTTAAGGTCTATCTGACTTGATGGCATGTAACCTCTATAAGGATAAGGCTGTCTATGTTATCCCTAGCTGCTATCATGGTGCCTTACATAAAGAATGTGCTCAATAAATATTTGTAGAACAAATAATAGATGTATATGGAACTGAGAGTCCATTTCTGTTTTAAGGCGTGTTCCTATTTAGTTGTGTGATCTTAGACAAGTCACTTCAGCTCTCTGAGCAAAATAACTTCTTACTCACTTTAACATTGTATAATTTCTGATTTCACAGTCTATCAGTCAAACACCTTAACAACTCTTAACCCCAACAGTATGTCTGGGCTGACTAAAAGCATTCATCTGGAACTTCTTAAAGTAGCTTGTTCCTAGAGAAACTATTTTTCCTTGTGTTTCGGTAATCTCTTTCTAAGTAAAAAATAATTCCCACATTTAGTGGCTTAAAACAATAATTTGCTCTCTCAAATAAACAAGAAAAAAGTAATAATAAAGATCAGATTGGAAATAATAAAATAGAAAAATAAAAACAGAGGAACATGACATAGAGACAGTGCAATGTTTGGGGAAAGAATATCCAAGGCAGAGGTACTGCTAATCCACAGGTCCTATAGAAGGCATGCCTGACATGTTTTTTAAAATCAGAAAAGAGGGCTGGGTGTGGTGGCTCACGCCTGTAATCCCAGCACTTTGGGAGGCTGAGGTGGGCAGATCACCTGAGGTCAGGAATTCGAGACCAGCCTGGCCAACATGGTGAAACCCTGTCTCTACTAAAAATACAAAAATTAGCTGGGCGTGGTGACAGGCACCTGTAATCCCAGCTACTCGGGAAGCTGAGACAGGAGAATCGCTTGAACCTGGGAGATGGAGGTTGCGGTGAGCTGAGATCGCGCCACTGCACTCTAGCGTGGGCAACAGAGCAAGACTCCGTCTCAAAAATAAATACATAAATAAAATAATAAAAAGATAAAATAAAAATCAGGAAAGAGGTCGTGCATGGCTGGAGCAGAGCACCCAAAGTGTATGGAGCCCCTGGTCAACATGAGGACTTCGGCTTTTCCTTTGAGTATGATGAGAAAACCCTGGACGGTTTTAGCAGGGAAGCAATGCAATTTGAAGTCATCAGCTCTCTCTTTCTGTGTCAATTATAGTTTGTTCTCTTGCCTCTAGTCATACAAAGTTGTATTTCCCTGGGTTGTGAGACAGAAAAATCTAATTCTATATGATCAGAGATAGGCTGTTGCTTTGGGCAGGTTTTTATTTCATGTTTATAGATTAAGAGTTTGCACTTTCAGTTCCCAGGGAGTTCACACAGATGGGGTGACTGCTTTGTCCTAATTGCAATTGTCATGATGTATGCCTACTTTCCTAGAACTGGACTGAGGCTCAGATGGATAGATAATTCAAGGAAGATAGATTAACAGAGAGAGGGAGGGAGAAAGAAAGAGAGAGAGAATAGATTAAATGGATGGATGGATGGATGGATGGATGGATGGATGGTTAGATTAACAGACAAAATAAATGGATGACGATAGGAGGAGGAGAGAGATCATCCTCTTTGAGGCAGTGTATAAGGAGGACTGGTTGACTTTTTCTTTCTTTGTGAATCACAAACAGAGTTTAGAAGTGGTATGGTTTCATTAATGCTACCTTAATTAATATCCCCTTAATCATCAAATATATTCCATTTTGACAAAATAGAAACTGAATTCCTTCTTATCTCCCAAAGGCAATGGGAAGGCTAGAGAGAGCTGGCACTGGCTATTACAAGCAGATGAGAGGCATATTTGCTGAATAACGAGAGTAGCTAACAGTACTGAACTTTGCCCTTTTGGTGTGGGACTCTTTCTTTCCTGAATGTTCAATATTGTCTGTCTCTTTTCCTTTGTGTTCTGGTTTTATGCAAACACAAATTACACTCTCGTTGACTTCACTGTAACCCATGAAATTGAAGAAGGGGAAATTGGAGTCCTATAGAAAGCAGTGTCACCAGTCCTGCCTCTTGGATTTGTGCAATGGAAACTGAGAACAGCTGTATTTTTCTAACCAATTTTATGAAAAAAGAAGTGTCCCCAGCAGTAATCAGCACAGGCACATGATAGGAACAGACAGAGATGCTGCTTTAAAATCATATATTCTAGAGCTGGAAGCCATCTAAGACAGCATCCAATTCTCCCTCATTGTATAAATGAAGAAAGTAACTAAAGCTCAGAGGTACCTGTTCACAGCTCTTGAGTATATACTAATTATGGGAAGCAACATGGCATCACAGAAATACCACAGGCCTTGTGGAAGTCTGTGTGGGAATCATAGCTCTGCCGCTTCCTAACTGCTGTCGCCTTTGGGCAAATTATATTATCTCTTTGAGCCTTCTCTCATCTGTCCCTACTTCATGGGCTGGTTGTAAGAATCACATGACATAAAATATAAAGCCCTGGCACAAAGTAGGTAGTTAATAAATAGTAGTTATGATTAGCTCGCTTTTGTTGCCAGTGACAATACAGAGTAAAAGCCATCTCAGCAAGTACTTAGTATAACAATAGGATTTTAAAATATCAACCAATGGCAAACTTGTTTGAAGTAACTTTCAATATACTGAAATTCCAATATAATTCAGGGAAACAAACATTTTTATATAAAATATTGTGCTATACACTAGAGTTAGTTCAAAAATAAGAACAAGATCTGGGTTCTGCTTTCAAGGAAATGAGAGTAGACATGCACACTAGACTGCCTTTCAGTGAGGGCTGTGGGACAGGCCACTGGGGAAGAGGGGACATGGGTCTCTGGGTGCACAGAAGAGGTTCTTTCTGGACAAGGAGCTCAGGGAAGTCTTCATAGAGAAAGTAACATTCGAGAGGTTTTTAGAAGGGTCTAGAAAAACAGATTGAGGGACATTCTTATTGAAGGGGGCCCCTTAATCACAAATACAAAGTATATTTAGATTTAACCAACTCCTCTGTTTAAATGAGCATAGAATATGTGAAGCGTAAAGCTTAAAATAAAAATGATAGCTACCACTTATGGAATTCACTCATGTATTCACTCTTTTGCTTGTTGTGCAACTCTGTGAGGTAGATTATTATCTCTATTTTGCCGATGAAGAGACTGAGGCATGGGCAGGTTAAATGTGTTGCCTAAAGGACTCACAGCTGGTAAGCAGTACCAAACTTGAACTCAGGTCATCTGACTCCAGAGTCCATGCTCCAGTTTGGACATTAGACAGTGAGCTTGGCTTTTTCTGCTAGCCGCTCCAGATCTATATCCTCCTCTTCTCCCTGCCACTCGGGGACCCAGGGAGCTGAGCTGTGTGGGCTCTGTCAGCATGCTCCCTTGGCCCTGGTTTCCTGTCAAAGTAATGGAGGGAAATGGGAGATGGGGCCTCATGTTTGCCAGGGCTGTATCCCTCTGTTAGAGGACACAGCTCCTGTTGGCCAGCCGCTCCTGCAGCTACAGGTCTCCCTGTGCTGAAAAACTCTTCTGTCTCCTTGTCCCAGGACAGCTAATGGTAGCCTCAGAACACTTCACCATCTCTTGTTGATTCCTTTAACCCTGTCCCTGTCTCAATGAAGATCGGAATTTGGGGGTTATAGGATAATCTCCTGTTCAGCTTTAGTAGATACTACCAAATAGTTTCCCAAAGTGGTTATACCATTTTTTTTCCTACTAGTAGTGTAGGAAAGTTTTAGTTGCTTCCTCCTTTTGCCAACTCTTGGTATTTTCTGTCCTTTTCATTTTAGCCATTCTAGTGGGTATACAGTAGTATCTCATTTGTGATTTCAGTTTTCATTTCTCTGAGAACTACGGAAGTTGGATACCTTTTCATGCGTTCATTGGCCATTTGAATATCTTTGGTAAAGTATCTAAATCTTTTACCCTTTTTCTTTCTTTTTCTTTTCTTTTCTTTTCTTTTCTCTTTCTTCTCACTCTCTCTCTTTTTTTGTTTTTGAGACAGTGTCTCTCTATTGCCCAGGCTGGAGTGCAGTGGAGTGATCCCAGCTCACTGTAACTTCAAACTCCTTGGCTCAAGAGATCCTCCCAACTCAGCCTCTGTAGTAGTTGGGACTACAAGTGCACACCACCACACTTGGCTAATTTTTAAAATTATTTTGTGGAGATGGGGGGTGGTGAGTCTTGCTATTTGCTCAGGCTAATCTTGAGCTCCTGGCCCTCAATAAATCATCCTGCCTCAGCCTCCCAAAGTGCTGAGATTACAGGTGTGAGCCACTGTGCATGGCCTTTTTGCCCATTTTTAAATTAGATTGTCTTTTCTTATTGGTTTATGAAGTTATTTATAGATCCTGAGTAAAGTCCTCTGGCAGAGATATATATGTATTACAAATATCTTCACTCTGAGGCTTGCCTTTTCGTTCTCTTAATCATATATCTTGTGATGAAGAGATGTTCTTAATTTTAATATACTCTATACATTTTGTTTCTTTACGTTACTATTTGTAAAAATAATAAGAAATACACATATTGCTCTCAGCCCACAGTCCCTGATACAGAGATCTTAAAACCCTTGTAATTTCCTAAGCAATAAGGATGCTAGGAGAAACTTTTGTTCTAATATTCAACCTTTTACTCTGGTTCCTGACTTTTAAAGTCCTTAGGAATTTTAGAGCTTTTAAAGTCCTTAGGAATTTCCTGGGTGGTAGGAGCATCGTTTAATAAGGTAGCTCTTGGTGGACTCCTGGATAGGAGATGGTCATCATAAAGACTAAGCCATAATTATAAGCTGGAGTCTTTCAGCCCTAACCCCCCAACTTGCCACAATTCTCCAGAGAAGGGAAAGGGGCTAGAAATAAAGTTAATCACTGATCATGTCTACATGATAAAGCCTCCATAAAAATTCCTAAACTATGGGATTCAGAGAGCTTCTGGGTTGACAAACACATCTGCATGCCAGCAGGGTGGTACACCCCAACTTCGTGGGCACAGGAGCGCCTGCACGTGGGACCCTTTCAGACCTCAGCCTATGTATCTTTTCATCTGGCCGGTCATCTGTATCCTTTATTATATCCAGTAAACATAAGTAAAGTATTTCCCTGATGCTATGGTTTGAATGTTTATCCCCTCCAAGCTCATGTTAAAACTTAATCCCCAATGTGGCAGTATTGAGAAGTGGGGTCTTTAAGAGGTCTCTACCCTCATGAATGAATTAATCCATTGATGGATTAATGGGTTATTACGGTACTGGAACTGGTGGCTTTATAACAAGAGGAAGAGAGACTCAGCTCTCTGGCATGTGACGCCCTGTGCCATCTCAGGACTCTCCAGAGTCCCCGCCAGCAAGAAAGCCCTCACCGGATGCAGCCCCTACACCTTGGACTTCTTAGCTTCCATAACTGTAAGAAATAATTTCCTTTTCTTTATAAATTATGCAGTTTCAGATATTCTGTTATAAGCAACAGAAAATGCACTAAGACACCTGAGTTCTGTGAGACACTCTAGCAAATTAATCAAACCAAAGTGGAAGTCATGGGAACCCGATGGATAGCTGGTCATTCAGAAGCAGAGGCCACATCCTGTGCTTGTGACTGGCATCTGAAGGGGGGTGGGGGCAGTCTTGTGGGACTGAACTCTCAACTTGTGGGACCTGACACTATCTCCAGGCAGATAGTGACAGAATTCAATTGAATTAGAGGACACTTAGCTCGTGTCCACTGTAGAATCTGCCAGAGAATTGCTTGGTGTGTGGGGAAAACCCCCCACCCTCTGGCATCAGAATGACTTTGTGAGAGTAGAGAGATTCGAAGAACCATTGGTTTTACCTATATCCTTACATGGCTTTGTATGGTTTTTAAAAAGGCATGTTTGCTACTGCAATATCACAAGAATGTTTTCCTGTGCTTTATTCTAAAAGCTTTCTGGTTTTATCTTTCATATTTGGATCTGCAATTCATTTGGAATTGATTTTTGTGTGTGATGTGAGATTAGAGTCCTGATACATTTTTTCTCTCATATGGCTATCCAGTGAACCTAGAACCTTTTATTTAAAAGATTCTCTTTTCCATCAGTTCACTGCAATGTCATACTTTTCATGAATCAGGTGACTGTATACATATGGTTCTTTTCTTGTATGCTATGTTCTATCCCACTGGTCTATCTTCTTGTCTATCCTTGTGCCAATGTTATACAATCTTGATTATTATGGCTTTATAATGACTCTTGATAACTGGAAGTGGAAGTCTTCCAGCTTTGTCCTTTAAGATTGCCTCAGCTATTCTTGGTCCTTTGCATTTTCATATGTATTTTAGAAATAGTTTGTCAACTTCCACACACACACACACACACACACACACATACACACACACACAAATGCCTAGATTTTGGTGAAGATTGTGATGAATCTATAAATTCATGGAAAATTAACATCTAAACATTTCAATTCATGAATGTTATGTTTAGGTCTTCTTTAATTTTGCCCAGTAATATTTTGTGGTTATCAGTGTAAAGTTCTTATACATATTTCATTAGATTCATTCCTATGTGTTAGATTTACTGTAGTAAATAGTATTCTTTTTAAAATGTTGTCTTTTGTTTGTTGCTATTATATATATTTTCTTGAGACAGGGTCTCACCCTGTCACCCAGGCTGGAGTACAGTGGCATGATCTCAGCTCACTGTAACCTCTGCCTCCCAGGTTCAAACAATTCTCATGCCTTAGCCCCCCAAGTAGCTGGGATTACAGACGTGGACCACCATGCCCAGCTAATTTTTGTGTCTTTAGTGGAGACAGGGTTTCACCATGTTGGCCAGGCTGATCTCAAACTCCCGACTTGAGGTGATCTGCCTACCTCGGTCTCCCAAAGTGCTGGGATTACAGGTGTGAGCCACGGTGATTGGCCATATAATTGATTTTTGTATATTCACCCTTTGTCTAGTGATCTTGTAAACTCAGCAAAGTATATCTGTGGAAGGCATTTGGTAGATATCCTTTATTAGTTTAAGAAAATTATCTTCTATTCTGTTTTTCTACACTTTTGTTTAAAACCATGAATGTGTGCTGACTTTTATTAAAGACTTTTCCATCTCTCAAGATGTCCAACCCTGTTTTGACTCAGCTCTAGGACCCAATTCTATAGCCCTTTCCCTGGTCTTGGCTTTATCCCCACAATCACAAAAACTCCATGAACAAAAAGGGACAAACAAGGACCTGAACCAAGGAAGTGCCAGTAAACATGGAAAGGAAGAGACAACTGTAAGAGATTTGATGCTCTGCGATATAAATGTTTTGCACAGTCCCAGATGTGTTGAGAGAGAAGCCGACTTCTCAATTTTTTTTTTTTTTTTTTTTTGAGACAGAGTTTTACTCTTGTTGCCCAGGCTGGAGTGTAATGGCATGATCTCGGCTCACTGCAACCTGCACCTCCCAGGTACAAACAATTCTCCTGTCTCAGCATCCAAGTAGCTTGGATTACAGGCATGCGCCACCATGCCCAGCTAATTTTTTTGTATTTAGTGGAGAGAGTGTTTCACCACATTAGTCAGGCTGGTCGTGAACACCTGACCTCAGGTGATCCACCTGCCTCGGCCTCCCAAAGTGCTGGAATTACAGGCGTGCGCCAAAATGCCCGGCCGACTTATCAACTTTTTAAACTCCTGCCTCCTTTTGTTAAACATAAAAAATCCACATCAAACCTTTGTTTAATATATGTATTATGGAAACAATAAGCTATTTTCCAAATATAAATTTTAATATTGATTAAGCTTTTTGAACTTTTAAATATAGATTGCCCTTATTATAGATTAATAATATAGTATGTGTAAAAGCAAATTACACATTCTATACTCCCTCGCCCCTAAAGTCCGATACATCCTCCCTGAAAGGGTACTCTTCTCCCTCACTTTCTCCTAATTGAAACTCATTGAAATAGCATCTACATACAACATCACTGCATGGTGGAGGGGCAGATAAGCTGGTTATGCAATCTATCATTACTGTCGTCTGGATGTCCCAGGAGGGTTGGGGTAAGTAGAAATGTATGAAGACTCTAACTGGCAATGGGATTTTATCATTGAAAAGTGCAGAGCTGGCCAATTCAGACCCAAGTTGCAGGGAGAATACACACTTGTGGGTTTTCAAATTTACTAATATTTAAGCAGTTTGATACTCTACAATTACTTCAACATTTGACTATTGGGCTTGAATTTAATGAATACTGGTGCCCTCTTGTGGGCATGAGAGAATGTACAAAGAGTATAGCTTTGAGTTCTTTTCATTTTAAGGATTACTTTGTGTACCCATGTCCCATTAACCTAAGATAACCCAATAGGTAGAAGATCTCAAGTCACACAGCCAGGCATAATGTTGCCAATTATAAGCCCTGTGAACTTAAGATTCATTATCTGATAAATGGCAGTAACAATAGTACCCACCTTACTAAGGTTCTTGAGAAGATTAAAGATTTAAGGAAATTCCCTTCCATTCCTACTTTCCTAAGATTTTGTTTGAAACCATGAATAGGTATTGAATTTTATCATATGTTTTTTTCTGCATTTTTAAAGATGTACACTTCTGTTTTGACTCAGCTCTGAGACCCAACACTACAACCCTTCTCCAGGCATGGCTGTACCCGTACTTTATACATCCATACATACAATTGGCCCTCTGTGTCTGTGGGTTCTGCATCTATGGATTCAACCAACCACAAATTGAAAATATTTGAGAAAAAAATAATAAGTAATAATACAACAATAAAAATAATACAAATTTTAAAATAATACAGTGTAACAACTATTTACAAAGCATTTACCTTGTATTAGGTATTGTGACTTTTTTTTTTTTTTTTTGGAACAGGTTCTAGCTCTGTTGCCCAGGCCAGAGTGCAGTGGCATGATCATAGCTCACTGAAACCTTGAACTCTTGGGCTCAAATAATCCTCCCACCTCAGCCTTCCAAATAGCTGAGACTACAGGCTCATGCCACTATGCCTGGCTAATTTATTATTATTATTAGTTTTTGTAGAAATAGGGTCTCACTATGTGTCCAACTCCTGGCCTCAAGTGATCCTTCTGCCTCCTCCTCCCAAAGTGCTTGGGATTACAGGTGTGAGCCACCATGCTCAGCCTAGAGATGATTTAAAGTATACAGAAGGATGTCATCAATGATAGACTGGGTAAAAAAATGTGGCACATATACACCATGGAATACTATGTAGCCATAAAAAATGATGAGTTCATGTCCTTTGCAGGGACATGGATGAAGCTGGAAACCATCATTCTCAGCAAACTAACACAAGAACAGAAAACCAAACACTGCATGTTCTCACTCATAAGTGGGAGTTGAACAATGAGAACACATGGACACGGGTTGGGGGGAGGGCATCACACACGAGGGCCTGTCAGGTAGTGGGGGGCTGGGGGAGGGATAGCATTAGGAGAAATACCTAATGTAGATGATGGGTTGATGGGTGCAGCAAACCACCATAGCACGTGCATACCTATGTAACAAACCTGCACGTTCTGCACATGTATCCCAGGACTTAAATTATGATAAAAAACAAAAAATAAAAAAATAAAGTATGTGGAAGGATGTGTGTGTGTCATATGCAAATACTATACCATTTTATGTAAGGAACTTGAGCATCCATGGATTTTGGTGTCTGTGGATGAGGGGACCTGGAATCAATCCCTCACAGATACTGCAGGAGGTATCTTAGCCTGGCACATAGTGGGCTCTCAATAATGTTATCTGTGTTTAGTATCAATCATCTTAATCAATTATCAATCCCTTAAAGGAAAGGGAAGGGTATGAAGGATATAGTATCCCAAAACAGAGTGGCTACAGATACTAGCTCCCTCTCCTCCCCAGTCCCATCCTACCTCATTCCTGATTTCCTGCAGCAACTACTCAACTCTCAACTATTTCTTTTTACATTTATCATCATATTTTTAATAACATGTTTTATGGATTTTCTTCATTTTTTTTGTCCATATGTAGGTATTATCTATTGACTTTCTATTATGGAAGATGAATGTTTAACCCTCTTATAGTACTCCCTCCATACTTCCTTTCCCCCATTTATGATCCCATGTATGTAAAAATAATTTACTCTATTTTATATATTTGGTCCTCTCCATAATAACCAAAAATATGGACCAAGGCATAAAAGGTGAATACTAAAAAACGGAACCTTGTTTCACATTATTAATGTCAAATAAGCCTGAACTCATCTTAAATGAAGCAAAGAAAAAATTTGTAATGAAAAAGATTATAATTTACAATGATAATGGAGTTATCACATAACTTTATGCAACAAGGAAGAAGAAATAAAAGGAGAAGGTTTTAGTCACCTTTGTTGGTCCATGTCTGATCAAGCAGAGGAAAACTAAAAAGGACATAAAATATCTAAACAATTTAATAAACAAATCTAAATGTCATTCCAAATAGACTCATATGACCAAATAACACATGCAAACATTGACCTTATATCAGGTTATAGAGAAAACTGTTTTCCAAAGCAGCTGCACCATTTTACATTCTAATCAGCAGGGCCAATTTCTCTACATCTTCACCAATACTTGTTATTATGTCTTTTTGATGATAGCTGCCTTAGTGGGTATGAAGTGGTATCTTATTGTGATTTTGACTTGCACTTATTTAATAGTTAAAGATATTGAGCATCTTTTCACGCACTTTTGGTCATTTGTATCTCTTCTTTTTTTTTTTTTTTTTTTTGAGATGGAGTCTCGCTCTGTTGCCCAGGCTCGAGTGCAGTGGTGTGATCTAGGCTCACTGCAAGCTCCACCTCCCAGGTTCACGCCATTCTCCTGCCTCAGCCCCTCCCGAGTAGCTGGGACTACAGGCGCCCGCCACCATGCCTGGCTAATTTTTCTGTATTTTTAGTAGAGTCAGGGTTTCACCATGTTAGCCAGGATGGTCTCGATCTCCTGACCTCGTGATCTGCCAGCCTCGGCCTCCCAAAGTGCTGAGATTACAGGAGTGAGCCACCACGCCCGGCTGGTCATTTGTATATCTTCTTATCGGAAATGTCTATATAAATCCTTTGCTCATTTTAAAAATTGAATTGTCTTTTTATTGTTGAATTATTATTGAATTCTAAGACTTGTATTCTAGATGCAAGCCCCTATCAGATATATGCTTTACAACAATTTTCTCCCATTATCAGGGTTGTTTTTCTATTCTCTTTATGTTGTCATTTGAAACACAGTTTTAAATTTTGATGATGTCCAATTTATTTTTTTCTTTTATTACTTGTGCTTTTGTAATCATATTCGAGAAACCATTGTCTAATTCCAGGTCATGAAGATTTATGCCAATGTTTTCTTCTGTAAGTTTACAGCTTTAGCTCTTACATTCAGGTTTTTTTGATATTTTAACTTTTTGTCTATGATATGAGGTAAGGGTCCAGCTTTTTCTTTGATCTGTGGATATCCAGCTGTCCTAACATCATTTGTTGAAAAGATTATTCTTTTCCCTATTTAATTTTCTTGGTTCCCTTGTTGAAAATCAGTTGACCATAAGTACGAGGGTTTATTTCTGAACTCACAATTCTATTATATTCTATTTATGTCTGTTCTTCTGCCAGTACCATGCTGTCTTGATTACTGAGGCTTTGTAGTAAGTTTTGAATTTGAAAGTATGTCTTCCAACTTCTTTTTTCTTTTTCAAGATTGTTTGGATATTCTGGGTCCCTTGAGTTTCCATATGAATTTTAAAATCAGCTTTTCAGTTGCTGCAAAGAAGCCAAGTGAGATTTTAATAGGGATTACATTTAATCTGTAGATCAAATTGGGGAATATTGCCATCTTAACAATATAAAGCCTTCCAATCAATGAACATGGGATGTCCTCCATTTATTTAGGTCTTTTAAATTTTCTTTCAACAATGTTTCATGGTTTTCAGTGTATATGTGTCATGGTACATTTTTGCTGCCATAACAAAATACCTTATACCAAGTAATTTGTAAACAGCATAAATTTGTTGCTCATAGTTATGGAGTCTGGGAAGTCCAGGATCAGAGCAGCAGCAGATTCAGTATCTAGTGAGGGCTTGCCTTCTGCTTCCAAAATGGCACCTTGTTGCTTGACTTTACATGGTGGAAGGCGGAAGGACAAAGGAATAGAGCCCTTCCTTCAACTTCTTTCATGAGAGCACTAATCCCCTTCATGAGGTTGGAGTGTTCATGACTTAATCACTTCCCAAAGACACACCTCTTAATACTATCATACTGACTATTAGGTCCTAACATGAATTTTGGAGGGACACACACGTTCAAACCATAGCAATATGTTTTGCATTTCTTTTGTTCAATTTATTTCTAAGTATGTTCTTCTTTTTGAAGCTATTATAAATGGATTTTTTTAATTTCATTTTCAGATTGTTCATTACCAGTGTATACAGATCCCCCCCACAATCTAGCATCCAAAATCTTTTTAATAATGAGAGGATCTGGTTAGTTTTTGTAGTACAGCTGGCCTCTTGGCCTCTGGTGTAGGGTTTGGAGTAGCTGTGCAGGTACCTGGGGCCTTACTGAAATGCTTATGTATTTCTTGGTACTTGTGAGGATGAAAGAGCAGGACAATGCATAGACCTTGGGGGCATCCAGGTCAGGACCTTGCCCTCCAGTTATGATCCCTACAACTGTCCATTTTGTGTTCTTGGCCAGGAAACTTCATTTTCTTGATCATCTAGCCTGTTGGTGTCACTCATGAACATCCTCTACAGCACAACTTGGTTGAAGGTGGAGTTGGTTCCTCTGGCCAGAAACATGTACCACTTGACCAACAGCTTTAGATCAATTTCCTGGCTCTTGGGTTTCTGGCACTGGGTTCCTTGTGGCAGATGTGGACTCCCATGATGGTGCCTCCTACTCAGCCATGTCCAGAAAGTGAGCACTCTCAGATTCTTTAAATACTTTATTTGGAATTTTTGGACATTTACCCAGTTTTTACCTAATTTTTTCCATATGGAATTACACATATTCAGAAGTGAGCTAAGAGTCCTTTTCTTATTGGATCATTTAGGTTATCTTAGGTCTGAAATTCTCAGATATGTGTTGCTCTCATCTACTAGATACTTGAAATTTGCCAAAATTTAGACTATTTTTGGCAAAATTGAGCAAATATGAACACTTCCAATGTCAGTGAGGAAGTGTTAAAGTGAGTACTTCCATATACTATTGGTGGGACTGTGAAATGGTGCGGGCACTCTGAAAATAAGTTTGCCAATACCAAAATCCTCAGTAAAGATTGTAATTTTAGACCCTATACTTTTCCTTCTATAAATCTATCATTAAAATACTGATATCCAGACCAAGATTTACGTGTAAGACCTCAACAGTATTATTTTATAGTACGAACGTGTTGAAATCAATTTAAATTTGCCATAAAATATTTATCTATGCATTAAAAAAGGCTGAAAGGAAATATACCAAATTGTAATAATGTTATCTCTGAAGAATGGGATGAGGTAAAGTCAGTACAATGAGTAATAAAAAGGGGGCAAGAGCACAGATTGTACTAGTTACAGACTTGAGTTTGAGTTCTCTCTCTGCCAGATGTAGCCGAATGACTTTGGGCAAGTTACTTAACCTCTCTAAGACTCAATTTCGTTAAATATAAGATGGCGATAATAATAGTTATTGCCTTATAGGGTTACTGAAAGAATTGAGTGAGATATACACAAAGTGCTTAGCACAGTAGTTGATCCACAGTGAGTGCTAAGTGTTAGCTCATTGTCATTGGTCACCTGGCCTTGTCATATACAACTGCACAATCCTCTGGAAATGTTTCCACTGAATGAGACACGTATGGATTTGGACAGACTAGCTTTTTCTGCCATGTACCTCAATGGCCTTAGTTGTTGAGGACTCGATACGTGCGTATGATGTGAGTGTGATTGACCAGAGAGGTAGTGTGGCACAGGGGAAAGAACAAGGAGACTTTGGTCCCAATCTAGGTCTTGGTTCCCTCATCAGTGAAGTGAAGGGAGCTGGACTAGAGAATTTCTAAGATCTCTTCTGGCTCTAAAATGTTCATTTCTCACCAGGCACGGTGGCTCACACCTGTAATCCCAGCACTTTGGGAGGCTGAGGCAGGTGATCACCTGAGGTCAGGAGTTCAAGACCGGCCTGGCCAACATGGTGAAACCCCGTCTGTACTAAAAATACAAAAAATTAGCCAAGTGTGGTGGTTGGCGCCTGTAATCTCAGCTACTCGGGAGGCTGAGGCAGGAGAATCGCTTGAACCTGGGAGGTGGAGGTTGCAGTGAGCCGAGATCACGCCACTGCACTCCAGCCTGGGCAACAAGAGGGAAACTCCGTCTCAAAAAAAAAAAAAAAAATTATCAATGCCACGGCAATTGTGAATTTAGACTTTCTTCTAAACACAAGGTGGCAGCAAAAGACAAGGCTCTTGGCTGCCATTTGCCAAAACCAGTAGGATAAGATGGTATCATTTAATTTACACTATGTTATAAAGTAAAATATCAAGATGGCTTAAGATCACTACCTGCTCTTAGTGGTTTCTATGAGGCCCAGGTTTAATGTCCCTAGAATTATGCTTTTATCGCTATAATCGGAATTCCCCTACTCTCAATATATCCACTGAAGCCACCACTCAACAACACCTCTGCCTACATTTTCTCCAAGGCTATTTCTATCACTTTCTACTGTGTGATAGATATATCACACAGTAGAAGTGTGCTTCTTGGAAAAATACCCTTCAAGTTTTCACCTGTGATAAGCAGGGGTCTTGCTGGCAGAATGGCAGCTATGTGCTTTACAAGATAAAAACAACTTCTGTCTTCCAGGATCGGGGAGGATTTGCAGTATGGGGGCTTGGTAGTGCTCTCCCAGGGAATAAATTTCAAATAAAACACCCATGTGTTGCCAGTCTATTCAAATATGTTCCAGTTATAAACAATAGTAGGAAATCTTGATGATCTGTGGGTTGGGTCTCTGTGTTCCTTGGGTGGAGCTGGTCACTCCTGGCCAGGTGGGGCTGGAAAAGGATGGTGAGAAAGTGGGAGACAGACCATGAAGTGAGATGGGAAACCCCATTGCAGAAACGGAGTGAGGGGCCTGTCCTCAGAATCTAAAGAAGGTTGTTCTGAAGATCCCTAGGGAAGAGGCCAGGGGCCTAGTTGGGACACAGGTGAAGTGACCCTCAGGAGAAGATTTTCAACTTGAGGTCCGAGGGAGTGGGCCTGAGGCCTAAACAGAAAGATCCTCTTTCTTCAGGGACCTTGGGGATTTCCAGGCAGAAGTTGACCTAAGTGAGGCAGTGGGAGTAGAATGGAAGGCCTAAAAAGATAGGGCCAAAGGTCAAATTAAAGGATTGACACGTAGACTAGAAGGAAATTGACACAAGTACCAGGAAGAAGTTGTTTAATGGTTCTGATGGATGCCACATGACTTGAGCAACTGGAAACTGACCCTGTAACCCCCACAATGGCATTGGGCTCATATCCTGAGATTCCAAAGCAGAGGGGATCTCCAGAGGAGAGGAAGGAGGGCAGGTTATAAACAGAGCCTTTTTTTTCAGAGAGGATCCTCTTCCTTCTTTTATTTTCTTCCTGCTAAGTGGTAAGAGCAGAAAATCATTAAGGAAAGCAGCAGAAGAAACTGGCAGATCTGGAATGTGGGCCATTTTCTGACCACAATGTGGGCTTCTTCACTTCCCCAGGATTCTACCTGCTTTAGGGGTCACACCCTCTGCAGAGTGCTTGGGGACCGAGGGACAAGGAGGGAAAGTGTTTTAACCTTTAAACTGGTGGCCTTTTTGGTGGTTACTATCTAAATTACCTCCAAAATGATTGGGGGTGGGAAGGGGAAAGAAAACCTAGCCTGGACCTAAGGGACTTGTGGTAGGGATCGGATACTGCAATGAGCGTAGAATCACACATTTCTCTTTCAACTTGATGAGGTGCTCCCACGGAGGGACAGTTAGCAGAAAATTTGGTAAAGGCCTTATCACAGACCAGAGATATGACCAACTAGGGTGAGCTTTAAGGAGGAACTAGGGTAGAAAATGGTTAATGTTTTGCTGAAATACAGGGAAGAAACAAGGTAGATTGGATCATAACTAACTTCCTTGACAATGTCATAAAAGTACCCAAACTGTGGAGTGCACCCACATCTGCATGAGCAAGTCTTGTGAATTGCTTTGATGCTTGCACCGTGCCACCCATCTCAGGCCTGCCATGGTGCTAAGTTACCCTCCACGGATGCAGGGCTTCCAGCTTCCATCTGGGAGCAGGAGCAGCAGGTTAACTTTGTGTCAAAGACTCATCCATCCTTTCCTTTGACTTCAAAGGTCCCTCGGTGGAACTGTTCTACTGTCGGGTCTTTCATGATTCCCTATCAGAGGTTTTACATGTATGCTTTCGACTCTGAAAGGGAGACAATGCCAGCTAAACACAAGGAAAGCTGTTCAGGCTGAGTGTGGGAGAAGGTGAAGCTGGTTGCTGATTCTAATTCTGATGTCTGAGGGGAAAATAATATTTTTTTTTTGAGATGGAGTCTTGCTCTGTTACCCAGGCTGGCATGATATTGGCTTACTGCAACCTCTGCCTCCCAGGTTCAAGTGATTCTCATGCCTCAGCCTCCCGTGTAGCTGGGACCACAGGCACCTGCCACCACGCCCAGCTAATTTTTTTAATTTTAGTAGAGATGGGGTTTTACCATGTTGGTCAGGCTGGTCTTGAACTCCTGACCTCAGGTGACCCGCCCGTCTTGGCCTCCCAAAGCACTGGGATTACAGGCTTGAGCCACTGTGCCTGGCCGGAAAATAATACTTCTATCTCACTGATCACATTTACCAGTAGTATGCTTTAAGCAGGAAACAAGAACTGGGTAATTGCGGCAGAAAAGCCTTTAAAAGAAAATGACTTCATTGTCATTAGCAAACACCTACAGAGATAATATCTCTGACCTTAGCTGGTAGGCACTGAGAAAATTCTGAGGAATAGAGGAGGAGTCTGGAGGACTTGGGACTTTGATTTTTCTTATCTGGGTCAGACATTGATCTTTAAAAAATGACATACGTTTTATAGTCATTAACTTATCACTTAAAATGTTCTGCTGCTACAGTTCCTGGAGCAGGGGTAGAACCCTTCAGTTTATTGAGGACCAATGACCTACATTAAAAGTAAATCAAAGCCTAAAGGGAAGCAAAAAGCAACTTAATTGACTTCAAAAATTCTTAAGCCATTCACTGGTTTAAGTAAAAAATATGAAGCATAGTAACAATTTTCAGCCACTCTGGAAAACAGTTTAGAAGTGTCTCAAAAAGTTAAACATGGACTTACCATATGGCCAGGAATTGCACTCCTAGGTAAATACTCAAGAGAAATGAAAACACACATCCAAACAAATGTTCATAGTAGCATTATTCATGACAGCCAAAAAGTGGAGAAAACCACATTTTTGTTAACTGATAATGAATACATTAAATGTGGTATGCCAATATAATGGAATATTATTTAGCCATAAAAAAGAATGATGTACTGATATACGCTGCAATGTGGAGAAACCTTGAAAAACATTGTGCTCACTGAAAGAAGGCAGACACCAAAGGCCACATATTGCATGATTCCATCATATGAAATGCCCAGAACAGGCAAATCCATAGAAATATAAAGTAGATCAGTGGCTGCCAGGGGCTGGTTTGGTATAGGAGAGAATGGAGTAGGACTGCTAGTGGATATGAGGTCTCTTTTGGGATGATGAAAATGTTCCGAAATTAGATAGTGGTCCTAGTTGCACAACTCTGTAAATATACTATAAGCCAATGAACTGTTCAATGAAAAAGGGTGAATTTTATAGTATGTGGATTTAATTTTATGATATGTGAATTACATCTCAATAATATATGAAGCATGAAACTTTATTCAATAAATATATTAAACATTTAAAATATAATTCAATTAAAATTAAAAATGAAGCATAGGGAAGGAGAAGAAGACAATGAGGAAAGATGGAAGAGAAAATACTTTGCTCAAGAAAGAAAATGAGCTGGGTGCAGTGGCTCACATCTGTAATCCCAGCACATTGGAAGGCCAAGGAGTTCAAAACCAGCCTGGGAAACATAGTGAGACCCATTTGTTAAAAAAGTTCAGATGCGGTGGCTCACACCTGTAATTCCAACACTTTGGGAGGCCAAGGTGGGTGGATCGCTTGAGGTCAGGAGTTCGAGACCAGTCTGGCCAATGTGGTGAAACCCCGTCTCTACTACAAATACAAAAATTAGCCAGGCATGGTGCCGGAAGCCTGTAATCCCAGCTACTCGGGAGGCTGAGGCAGGAGAATTGCTTGAACCCAAGAGGTAGAAGTTGCAGTGAGCTGAGATCACACCTCTGCACTCCAGCCTGGGTGACAGAGCAAGATTCTGTCTCAAAAAAGAAAAAAAAAATTAGCTGGATGTTGTGGCATGTGCCTGTAGTCCTAACTATTCAGGAGCCTGAGGCAGAAGGATTAGCTGAGTCCAGGAGGTTGAGACTACAGTGAGCCAAGATGGTGCCACTGCACTCCAGCCTGGATGACATAATGAGAACTTGTCTGAAAAAAAAAAAAGAAGAAGGAAGGAAGGAAGAAAATGAAAACCAAACAAGAGAAGAGAGGCTGATTCCATGATTTTCAACACAATAGAAATTTCCATTGTTCTCTGAGGTTCCCTCGGGCTCTGGTCTTCAGAATGTTATTGTTATTATTATTATTTCCTTTAGAACTTCTAATGAGCACATTGACCATTGCTTGCAGGTTTTCTAATTGTCCTTTGCCCTTAAACTCCTCAGTGGCTTGGGTTTTATTCCAATAGAGCAGAGGATATGAAATATTTCTTGGTTAATGTTTCTGGGTTTGCAGTATCAGTCAGTGACCAGAGTTGTATTTTACGTCTAAAAACCATACAAACTCAAGCTGAGACTTGTCTGGGTGTAGACTTCCCATTGCCAAATTTAATTTTATTATTTAAAGTCATGTTGAGAAGTCAAGTAGGTGGTCTTTCTTCTAAGCTAGGATAGACTTATCAGTCTCACTTGCCTGGTACTATTTTATGAGGTAAATAATTAATTTGAGATATTAGGCATAAGCTGGTCTTGATCTGTTCTCAAACTCCAGGTGGGTAGAAAGCTCAACTGTTGACACAGAGCCTGGCATGGGAAATGATTACATGGGAAGCCATGTCTAATAACCAGAAATGATACTTCATAATAAAACAAAGATAATGAGAGAGATTGGGAGTCAGGTTAGTATGTGAAACCAGCAGTAGACCTAGAGGGAAAGTGGGTTGTGGTCCTTCTTTGAAGTCACCACAGAGTCTTTCTGCTCCTTCACCCACTATGGTTAGTCAAACACCAAGGATACTGACTTTACCTTCTACTATTACTCAAATGTATATCTCTTCTCCATCATTTATCCTGTTCAGTCCTCTTCCTCTCTAGCCTGGTCAATTGCAATATCTTTGTAACATGTTTTTTAGACTGTAATATTGCCACTATTATCCATCCTTCCAACTAGGAAAGTAATATTTCTGAAGTCCAAATCATGCCATGTCCCTACCCTATTAGTTCTCTGTGTTGAGATCAGATGAAGCTATAGGCAGAGATGCTCTTATGGCATGAAGGACTGGGGTTCCCTTGCAAGACCATCAGAATTTACCTTATCTGAGTCCCTACTCAGGAGCCTGGAGGAATCCCTGAACTGAATGGTCTGAGTCAGCTGATACTCTCAGGTAACAGCACTTTGCTCATAATATATGAAAACAGGAGCATGATTTAAAAAAAAAAAAAGGAACCAAAATCACTAGCTAATAGATATTATGCAATAAGCACACTACAGAAACACAAAGTCCTGGTGTACATTGCCAGTGCAGTCCCTGAGGACAGTCTAGCCAATAACTACACTTGAGTTGGGTCTCTAGATCTGATTTTCTAAGTTTCTGATCCTGCATCCTTTCATAAATTGTAGCTGCTACCTCCAATCCCAGTCCAAGTCTTATGAATAGGAAATCTGTGAAAAAGTTTTACAGGGAGGTTTGAGAACTCCCTCTGAGCTAGCTAATCCAGAGTCTTGCTTTCAGCCAAGCTTCCATCATACCTAGATTTTAATGATGAGTTATTTATGTTCTCACTTAAGGAAATCCTTTCCTACCCTTTGGAACTTCTATTTATCTTGTTATTAAAACTGTCTTCAAATAGATTTCCTGCTCCAATACAACACACTTGGTGACTTTCTCAGTCTTACAATGGGATTAGATATTTAGTGCTGAAAGGATCATTGCAAGGAGAGCAATCAGGTTTCTTCTCAGTGACAAATGCTTGGTCTTCTCTGTTGTAAAAGAACTTTGCTCTGAGCTTTGATACATGGAAAATGTCTGCCAGAGGCCCTGGTGAGAAAGAGTCCATGTGTCTGCCCGTCTTGGGTCATACCCTTGTTATCCAGGAACTAACAAGTCACCCCAGTTTACATGCAGTTGGCATTGGATGGGTGTAGACAAATCACCTGGACTATCAAAGATACAGTGTCTAAAAAAGGCTCACTTCCTCCCCATCCCAGGTGGTAATGCTGCATCCCAAGTACAAAGCATCCCAAATACAGAACATCCCTAACCCTGCATGCCCAGGGCACTGTTCTCAGCTCTGCTGGTCTGACCAGGTAGCTTCACAGAATTCTTGCTTGGCTAACTTGTAATTTTTTGACATGATGTGCTAGATAGGTAAGATTTAGGATTCTTATCCATGTAAAAGAAATTTAAAAAGAATTTCTCCTGATTGAGTTGCTTAGGGTTTTTTTGTTGTTGTTGTTTGTTTGTTTGGTAGTTTTTTTTTTTTTTAAATATATTAAGGGGATGTTAAGGCTGTAGTCAGCGGCTCATTATTTGAAAATTTCTTCAACAACATGGGTTCTGTTCTGCTAATTCTCAGACCAGTGAGGGCCTGTGTATGCTAGCGGAGAGAGGAAAAGACTAGGGTTTTCAGATTAGGACTCTGGGCCAGAACTTGTTACTATGTGACCTTGGACCACTCATTTAACCAAAGCTTCCCAGCCATTCCCCATGGAAAGGAAGTGGATTGAATGACCTCCCGGCAGCCTCACTGGGATATTGTGACTACAGCAGAACAAGGGCTGCATATAGAAGTGGAACATGAAGACTTTTTCCTTACAAAGTAAATGATATGAATTGACTGTGGTAAAGTTTCTAATTCAGAATTTTTTTAGTCCAGAGGGACAGCTTTTAAAATGAGAGATTTATTTAAGTTATAAGGAAATATCTGTCAACCCTCAGAAATTGCAAGATGATTATTTTGGTTGTGTGTGTGTCTGTGTGTGTGTATTCCTAGTGGAGGGTGGGAGCTTGATTCTTAAGAATCATATGAAATATCAAATTATCTCAACTTCTGATAAATAGGAGGAAAGAGAGACATTTTGGGGAGATTCAAATCTGTATAATTCTTTAGGCATTTAATGCCCCAAGAGCAGGAACTACATTTATTCATTTGTAGTATCGTCCACTCCATATCAGCATCTGGCACCTAATATGCACTCCATAAATGTTTGTTGTGGTTGAATGAGAGCATTTTCCCCATGTCTTTGAAAGACAGAGGCAAAAAGCAGAGCGTTCTCATTAACGGACAGGGTTTTATTTCATTTTCTTTTCCCTCCCCCCTCCTTCCTTTTTGCCTTCCTTCCTTTTTGCCTGCCTTCCTGCCTTCTTCCTTCCTTCCTTCCTTCCTTCTTTCCTTCCTTCCTTCCTTCCTTCCTTCTTGCCTGCCTGTGTTAAATAATCTGAATGATTTGAAAGAATAAAAAATGGCTGTTCACATTTGGTAGGGCTCTATGGAACTTATCTGAAAGGGAATATATTTCTAAATGTGTGCTGTAACACATCTGGGGCCAGGCACCAAAGCCTGTTCCTGTGTACTCTCTCATTTGCCTAGAAAACATAAATACTGATACAGGTCAGAGAAGCAAACTCTTGAGGGCTATATTACAATTCTTTTTATTGCAAGTGATGTAAACTGAATGAAGCAAAAAGAAGGTATTTATTGAACCAGTACGAAAAGGGCAAGGGCATAGAGATTATATACCCTAGAGATCACTGGAAGTGGAACAAGAATGGAGCTAGGAGTCTCCTTCTCCTAACACTGCCTCTCTCTGCTTGTTTTCTTCATTCACCCCACAGTCTGGGTACACAGTGATGAAGGCTCAAGATGCGGCATAGCCTTGCCTTCGGAAGAGAACTGAGAGCTACTCTCTGGTTGTAAGTGAAGAAATCCCAGCAAAGGCTTCTGGTTGGCTGGGCTTAGGCCACATGCCCACCTCGGTGGCCAGTGAAACACTATGGTTGGGAACACCTTAGAATCACCGACTGTAGAGGGGAGGGCCATTCCCTTAAAGAAGGGATGCCTTTCCTAGAAAGGAGGGTGTCGGATAAACAAAGTGCATCTCTAGGGGCCAGGGAGTAGTCATAGAAACTATGGACCAAAAGATAGCATTTGCTGACCAAGAGGCCCCAGTTTACTCCTAAATGTTCAGAGGGTGCATTTAACTTCAGTGACTTCAATCAATTCTGTAAATTTTGGTAAACAGAAAAAGGCAGAAGAAATAGACAAAATAGAAAAATAGCAATATAAATGATGCAATCAATTCAGTCTGATAGTCTACTCACTGAGTATATGTCCTAAAGCAAGAATCAGGAACATAATGAATCGCAGTTGGTCTCATTTCCCCACAGAACAAACATCTTTTCCTTTATCTAGTACTGAACCAGAAAAGCAGAGGGCCATTCCAATGCTGGAGGGAAACTGTGCTGGGCTTATGAAGAGGGAGGCGCCAAAATAGTGCCTTCCTAGAAGATTTTTCAGGACAGTCTTGACTGTATGTGATTTTCACTGTATACACTGATGAATTTTAGAATTTAAACATCCATAAAACGTGGTGCCTTTTAGGCTTTTGTATGTGCATCTGGGTGTATTATTCAGAATGAAATCTCTTTACTGAATCTTTCCTATTTATGAGAATTGGGTGGAAATGAGCAGGATAACTAATGAGTGGATTTGTGGGGTGTGATAATATTATAATGGAAGATTTTGTGTTGAGCTTCTTATATTTTAATCATTTCTTGAAATTCTGCTTGATGCTTTAATGGATGTATTTGATTATAGACACACAAGACTAGCTTCTTTTAGGTCATCTAATTCCATTGTCTAGCTAATCCTTACATCCCAAAGAATTATCCACAGTGGAACTGAATACTCCAGTAATCAGGGACACCTCCCATTCAAAGCAAGCCTTTGATCTTCAGATAACTCTGACCATTAAAATGATGTCCCCTGTACATTAAGCCCAAATTTGAATTCCTATAATTTATACTCTTTGATATTATATCTCTTTCCAGGGTCAAAGAGAAATCATCTAATCCCTCTGCCTCTTGGCAGCATTTCAAGACTTTGAAGAGACCAGTCATGTCCCAACAAGTCTCTCTGTTATCTTCCCTTGCTTTATTTTCACCAACTGTTGTTGATGATGATGATGATAACAACACTAGTAATAACAATTAACAATAATTGGGTGCATATTATGTGCCAGGTGTTCTAAGCTATATATATATATATATATATATATATATATACAAATCTCATATATATATTTGTATATATATATATATATATATATATACAAATCTCATAAAAATCCTAGAAGGTATTATCCCCATTTTACAGATGAGGAAACTGAGGCCCAGAAAGGTTGCATAATGTGGCTCAGAGAGGCCCAGAGAGATTAGATAATGTGCCCAAAGTTATACAGCTAGTGAGTAACAAAGCCTAACTTTGAGCTCAGGCAATTAGGCTCCTGGGCCTTCCTTTGCTAGGTGACACTACTCTGAGTGTGATCCAGGTTGTCCCCATTTCTCTTAGAATAAAGTCCAGAACTGGATACAATCCTACAGGATCTGTCTGCCATGAACTATTAATGCCACTCAAGTTTTCATTAGCTACATACTACACCTCCTTCTAAACACTGAAGCAAAGAGGAGCTCATCCACTTCCTTAACAAATGTGGTTATACCTAAGCCATTTTCAGTGTGTGGAGTTAATTCACATCAAGCCAGTCAGATCAATCACCACAGCTTTTTCTCCAATATTTGGGCAGCTAATCATAGACTTCTGTTGTGGTAACGAGGGGATACTATTTCCATCTTTGGCTGTGGAATAGCTTTCCGTTGCTGCTGCTAAGCTCAGGAGAGTTAGCAAATCATATGCCTTCATTACTATTTGGTTCTGTAACAGGAGTCTTTTTTTTAAAAATCATTCATGACCTAATCTCTACTGTTCCCTTTAAGTGTTTGATTAAAGTTGAGTACCTTTAAAAAACACTGATGTGATTAAATATGGTGGACAGAAATCTATTTACAGCCAGTAAGCCAATAAGGCCTGGGGTTTCAAGAGATGTGAAGCCTGTGTGTATGTGTATGTGTGTATGTGTGCACACATATGTGTGTTGAAAGATAAATAGACAATTTTCAGAATTATTTTATGATGTTGCTATTACAAACATATTAGCTAACTCTGGAAACTGGTCTAAATTGCTGGGACCTAAATAAAACATCTTAGAAGACAATTATGGCATTCAAGTCAGTAAGACATAATTTGCTTTGTTTTTAAGTGTTCTATACAGCCATCCTGATAACAATATTCCAAAGCTGTTAAGCTCACATTGCATTCTATGCGAGCCAATACCACTCTGCTTGCACAATAGTTTCACATTTTCACACAGAACAATAACATTGTAGAAGTGGGGATGGCAAAGTCATTGTGATCTTTGCCATCAAGTGATGCCCATGATTAATAAAAGGTGACGTAGGTGATTAATCAGAAGTTGTACATGTTGGCCGGGCGCGGTGGCTCACACCTGTAATCCCAGCACTTTGGGAGGCTGAGGCGGATGGATCACGAGGTCAGGAGATCGAGACAATCCTGGCTAACATGATGAAACCCCGTCTCTACTAAAAATACAAAAAATTAGCTGGGCGTGGTGGCAGGTACCTGTAGTCCCAGCTACTCGGGAGGCTGACGCAGGAGAATGGCATGAACCCAGGAGGCAGAGCTTGCAGTGAGCCGAGATTGCACCACTGCACTCCAGCCTGGGCGACAGAGCAAGACTCTGTCTCAAAAAAAAAAAGAAGTTGTACATGTTGCCAAATTTACAAACTTGTGGGTTTCAGTATAGATCACTCTACTTTTTAAACCTCTCATTCATTCATTCAATAAACTTTTAAAGGTTCACAGGCCCATTAAGTACTGGGAATACAATAAAACATAATCTTCTACTTTCACCATGTGATCAACTTAATATTACCAATAATGGGGATTGGTAAGCAAATCAGTGTCATAATGTGCCTCCTGATGTGGTGCACTGGGAAGGACATGATATCACCCTGTGGTTCCTGCCGAACATGCTTAACCTCAATCTAATCATGAGGAAACAATCAGACAAATCCAAATTTTGGGGCAACATATGAAACAATTAAACTCTTTTAAAATGTCAATGTCTTGAAAGGAAAAATTAGAAAAAAAGGCAGGGAACTTTTGGAGGGTAGAAACATGATAATTAAATACAGTGAATGATCCCTGATTGGATCTTGTTTTTTTTTTAAATGTCATTATTAGGACAACTGAGAAGTTTGAATATCTAGTCTATATTATATATGAATAAGTACTTTATTATATGCTATATATTATATATTATATACTTATGATATTAAGTATATATTACATACTAATAAATATTATATACTAAAAAGTACCAGTGTAGCTTTTTTTAGTGTGATAATGATATAATTATATGAGACTATCTTTATTCTTAAGAGATATATAATAAGGCATTAAGAGGTAAAATGTCATGCCTAAAGCTTACTTTTAAATGGTTCTGTTGGCCAGAACAGTGCCTAGGGCACTGTTCTCAGCTCTGCTGGTCTAAGCTCTGACCAGGTTGCTTCTCAGAATTCTTGTTTGGGGCAGTGGCTCATACTTGGGAGTCTGAGGCAGGCCGTTCACCTGAGGTCAGGAGTTCAAGACCAGCCTGGCCAACATGGTGAAATCCCATCTCTACTAAGAATACAAAAAATTAGCCAGGCGTGGTGCCTGTAATCCCAGCTACTCAGGAGACTGAGACAGGAGAATCGCTTGAACCTGGGAGGCAGAGGCTGCAGTGAGCTAATATCGTGCCATTGCACTCCAGCCAGGGTAACAGAGTGAGACTCTGTCTCAAATAAAAATAAAAATAAAAGTAAATGGTTTAGTAAAAGAGATATTATATATATGGCTATAGTAATAGCTATATTAATATATCTTTTATATTTCACATTATACATATATTTTCTATTAATGTCTATATGAACATCTATATTGCATGTCTATTACGTCTCACTATATATGGTTATTCTATTAGTTTCATAGGGCTACCAGAACACATTCTCACAAACTGGGTAGCTAAAAACAAAAGAAGTTATTCTCTCACAGTTCTGCAGGCTTGAAGTCTGAAATCAGGGTGGTGGCAGGGCCATGCTCCCTGCAAAGCCTGTAGGGGAGGACCTTCCCCAGTCTCCTTCAGCTTCTGGTAAATGCCAGCACTCCTTGTCATTCCTCGGCTTGTAGTTGCATCACTTCAAACTTTGCCTCCATCTTCATGGGGCATTCTCTCTGTGTGTCTCTGTCTAAACTTCTTTCTTTTTATAAGGACCCCACTTATTGGATTAAGGCCCATCCTAGCTCTATATGACCTCATCTTAACTTGATTGTATCTGCAAAGACCCAATTTCCAAGTAAGGTTGTATTCCCAGGTACTGAGTAGACCTGAATTTGGGGGACATTGTTCAACCCAGTAAGGTATATAAAGATATTACAGAGGGAGAGGGAGGGTGTATAGGATGGGAGCATGTACAATGTAGCAAAATATTAATAGATGATGGATTTTGGTGAAAGGTAGGTGACTGTTCATTTTGCCCTTCTTTCAATGATTCTAAAGTTTGAAATATTTCCAAATAAAATTAAAATTTGGGGAAAATATACTATTTCAAAAAAAGACATTGCCTTTGTTCTTCAGGCTATGTCAATGTTATGGAGGACACCGGAGCAAATGCCTCATGATGACAGCACTGCAGGGCCCTGCAGGAACAGGGAAGACAGCAGACAGTGCCAACTGTTCTTGGGAACGTTAGGAAGCGTTTCCATGAGAAGTGACAGCCGGTTGAACAGTTTTGAAGGATAGTGTCGGAGTCAGCAGCAGGGATGAAGGTGCATCTGGGGAGCTGCCAGTTGGCTAGAATAGTTGGAACAAGGGGTGTGTGTGTGACAATGGTGGTACTGAGGCTGGAGAGAGGCAGGAAGCCTGTCATCCAGGACACTGCACCGTGAAGACTGGAGGAGCTGTGGCAGAACTTTAAGCAAGGTGTAACCTGAGCAAAGTTTTGTTTGAGGGCTGGGGCTATGAAGAAGCCCAAAGACAAACTAACTGGAAGACTGGTGGGACAAGGGGACAAGCCAGATGAGAAACAAGGCTAAGAAGAGTAGAGAGAGAGTGCAATAGTTAGCAGGAGGTAGAGGGTCCGGGCAAATGTTTGTTTTTATAAGAAGAGAGAAACGTAAGCATGTGTATATGCCGAGGAAGAAGAGTCAGCAGATGGGGGCAGGCTGCAGATCCAGGAGAGCAGAGATGATGAAGGAAGCAAGTCCTGGGACGTGGGACCCAGAGCACAATGGGAAAGAGCCCTGTTTCTACTGGGATGTTGAGGCAGGGGACTGGGGAGAGGGTAGGCGTGGGCCTCAGATCTTCTCAGGACCTCATGAAGAACAAGGGAGAGGGGAACGGAGACCAGGCAGGGGCAGAACCATGGGAGACTGACTGGGGTGGACAGGAGAAAGGAAGAGAGTGAGCCCAAAGGAGGCGAAAACAGGATTACTGGTGAGGGAATTGGGAAGCAAAATGATGAGTCTTGGTTCGAATGTTATCGACTCAGGGATCAGTATCCTGCCTTAATTAACAAAACAGGGTTTCTCCCTGCTGCATCCTCCAGGCACACCTGGATGGGGCATGTTAGGTTTCACCATCAACACTTACAAGGGCTGCTTCAGTAGATTTGTGCCCAGGATTCCCAGAAAACAGGTTTCCATGAATGCCACTGATACAGAGAGTTGGATTAGTGGGTACCCCTTCACCCTGCCACCACGAGCTTTTTATGTTAGTTTGTTTATGAAAGGGAAGGACATCCCTCATGCCATTCCATTTAACTGTTAACTATCCAGGGGTTATGGTAACACACAAGGCTGATGAGATGTTTAGGCTCAAAAACAGAGCAGGCCAAAGGTAGGCATTCCAGGACCTAGGGCTGAAATGATTTCCTCTATCGTGTGGACATAAATTTCCATTTTTTCTGGAATAAATGCCCAGGAGAGTGCAGTTGCTAGATCATATGTTTTTAAAGAAACTACCAAACTATCTTCCAGAGTGTCTATAACATTTTACATTCCCACCAGCAATGTATGAGAGATCAAGTTTCTCCATATCTTTCTCCTTTTCTCACTTCTGCTTCCTTGGTGAGAGTGCCATTTGCAATCCCTCATGTGGTTCCCAGACTTCCCTCCTTCTAGAGTTGAATCCAGTACAAAAGAGCAATCATCTCTATCCCAGCATTTCTGCCAAGTCCAGCCTAAATGAGCATAGGGGCAGGTGATGTGCTGATTGCTTGGGCCAGGTCAGGTATTTTCATTGGAACTACGTTGGGTAAGGGTGGCAAAGAGGGGTCCCCACTGAAGGAGGTGTAGACACAGTTAACAGGAAATGAGCAGAATCACAGAAGCTTGTAGTGTTTGGTTTAGTTCCAGAGAGCCTCAGTAGCACTTTTAAATGCTTTTGTAAAATGAGAGATTCACAGGAAGTTGGAAAAAATAGTATAGGGAGAGGAATTTGACATTGGTACTTTCACGCGTGTCCGTGTGAAGAGACCACCAACAGGCTTTTTGTGAGCAATAAAGACCAACATGCTTTTTGTGAGCAATAAAGCTTTTAATCACCTGGGTGCAGGCGGGCTGAGTCCGAAAAGTGAGTCAGCGAAAGGAGATAGGGGTGGGGCCGTTTTAAAGATTTGGGTAGGTAAAGGAAAATTATAGTCAAAGGGGGGTTGTTCTCTGGTGGGCAGGAGTGGGGGTCACAAGGTGCTCAGTAGGGGAGCTTTTGAGCCAGGACATGCCAGGAGAAGGAATTTCACAAGACAATGTCATCAGTTAAGGCAAGGACCGGCCATTTTCACTTCTTTTGTGGTGGAATGTCATCAGTTAAGGCGGGGCAGGGCATTTTCACTTCTTTTGTGATTCTTCAGTTACTTCAGGCCATCTGGGTGTATATGTGCAAGTCACCGGGGATGCGATGGCTTAGCTTGGGCTCAGAGGCCTGACAGGTACAACGCATGTGTAGGGTTCCTTGCCATTTTGTCACTTATGTAGACTCTGTAGCCAGCAGTGCAATCAACATATGGGACTATTGCACCACCACAAAGATCTCTCTCATGCGACCCCTGTCTAGTCACACTCATTTCCCTCCACCCCACCATCCCTAACCTCTGGCAACCACTATTCTGTTTTCTACTTCTAATTTTGTCGTTTTGAGAATGTTACATACATATCATTCCTTTTAATTGCAGAGTAATATTCCAT